>NC_142009.1:176995964-177320964 GCF_049901735.1 Notechis scutatus
CAATATCTTTTACATCAAAGGAGATTTTAAAAAATCCGACTTAGCTAATGTCTTAATGCCACCCGCAGGATAAAAAATGCCTTCCTAACCCGCTGAAAAGTACTCACAGGTCCTAAAACATGAAGGTTGATTGCCCTTATTATTACCTCAGCATAGAAGCTACAACTCTTACTAATGACCTTAAAATTATCTGTCTTTTTAAATTCTAACTCCACTCACAGTGTATGTTTTAATGCCATTTTTTCAAGAAGGAAATCCTACAGATGGAATGAAAGCCATTTTTCTCCTGCTTAGTTCCAAGGTTTGCATTAAAAAAGGCTTCAGCATACTTTTAAGAGCTAAAAGCACTCATCAATTACAGCATTGCTGAGACCTGCAATGTTCTTCTTGCTGGTGTTACTAATATTAGCTTTAGACATCATCCATAGACATGACAGTACACAAGGAATTATGGACATAACAATACACAAGGAATGTGAGAACAGGTCCTGTCTTAAAGGTGTTATAATCTGGAAATGAAAAATTAAGAAGGCTTAATTTAGTTTTCATTGTTGTCATGACCCAAGGGTGCCTTTTCAGGAGACAACTGGATTTCCTTATTTTTTTTTCTTTGACAACTTTTCTCTTCTCATCCAAGAAGCTTCATCAGTTCTGACTGGATGGTGGGGAAGAGAAGGATTTACACTTCTTGCAGACAGCTGGTCATTTGCGTTCGTTTAGAGAGTCACTGGGGCCACTTAGAAGTTTATCTGTGTCCTCAGGGTCACTTGAGTAGTGAAAATGGGTATGGAACCTTCTTCTGCAGACAACTGCAGACAATCATGAACTGGATGACTGAGAATCTCCATAGACATTGCTGTCATGAGTTCCTTCTATCTCCAGAGATTAGATGAGGCAGCAGCTACTGCTGTTTCTTTTAAGCCACTTAAAGCAGAGTGAAGAGGAACACTGGGGGTGTGTATATCCAACATCCATCAGTAATGTGACCCCCTTCTGTCTGGAGAAAATGCAAACCAAAGTTGCAACATGGAGAACTGATGTCACCTCACTAGGTTTGATTATTGGCCAGAATCTTTAAGATGCACTTTGTAAATAAATCTCAAAGATCTTTGAAAGGAAACTGAAGAAAGGAAACTGAAGAAAGGAAACTGAAGAAAGGAAACGGAGTTGGTACCTAGAGATAGGGAGCTGGTGTGATGGACTATAGTGAAGCAGAAGTTTCCCAGAATAGAATAGAATTCTTTATTGGCCAAATGTGATTGGACACACAAGGAATTTGTCTTGGTGCAAATGCTTTCAGTGAACATAAAAGAAAAGATACATTTGTCAAGAGTCAAGAATCATCAGATACAACACTTGATAATAGTCATAGGGTACAATAAGCAATCAAATTATATTAGAACACAGTCAATATGAATCATAAGGATACAAGTGACAAAGTCACAGTCATTCAGTCACAAGTGGGAGGGGATGGGTAATAAGGAGTGATGAGAAGATTAATAGTAATAGTAGTGCAGCCTTTGTAAATTGTTGGACAGTGTTGAGGGAGGAGGAAGGAGGAAGGAGGAGCATATTCCAGAAAAGTTGTATGGCAGGGGACGAGGGGAAGACAAGAGGGAGCACAGCCCAAAGCTGGATAGAAGATATTGGAAGAGATTAAGGATAGCTCCTCTCTTGAATTTCCCAAGCCTTATCTGTTAGGATGAGAATAGTTGGGATTTGTCTGGCAAGTTTTTGTCTACTGTGTATAAGAAAATAAATAACTGGACTCTAACTGATTTATTTCTATGTCATTCCTCAGCTTAGCCTGACACTTCCTTTTTTGGAGAAGGTTGTTGAGAAGGTGGGGGCTTCCAAATCCAAGTTCCTCAGGAGGAAAGATATAATCTAGACCTAGTGATCACAGCACTGAGACAACTTTGATCAGGCTGGGTTGGGCTCAGAAAGGGAGTGATGTCTCTCTCCTACCCCTCCTTGATTGCTGATAGTAGCTTTTGATTCTGTAGAATATGGTATCCTTCTGGACTTGTTGAGGGGGTTGGAAATGGGCATGTGGTTCTTCAGTAGTTCTTCTTGTAACTGCTGTCAATCATTGTTGGGAGGAGGAGAGGGCTTCAGAGGTGGTATTCAGCAGGTTCTGACCAGTTCTGGTAGCGGAAATTTTGAGAACCGGCAAATAACACCTCTGACTGACCCCACCTGCATCTATTCTCTGCCTCCCAAGTCCCAGCTGTTTGGCTGGGTCTTCTTTTGTTGCCCTGCACAGGAGAATGGAGCTGGAAAGCAGGTTAATGGGGTGGGGAGGGAATGGGGATTTTGCAATAACCTTCCCCTGCCACGCCCACAAATCCACACCCACCGAGCCATGTACACAGAACCGGTAGTAAATTTTTTTGAATCCCACCACTGGAGGGCTTCTTCACCTTGCCCAATGTCATAGGGCTCAGCTTTCTCTCCACTTCTATTTAACATCTATATGAAACTGTTGGTGAGGTCATCTGTCTTCTATGTAACAGTATCACCTGTAGGACCAAGGAGACATTTATTCTTTGTCATGGTACCTGCTTTCTGGAACAGTGTCCTTCCTAAGATTTGAATGGCCCTGGCTGTTTCACTAGGTATTAGAGCAGAATATTATTCCAGCCAGCATATACATGGTGTTTTGATTCTGTTGGAGAAAATTTATAGGGACCAATGTCAGGTATGATATAAAATACACTGCTCAAAAAAATAAAGGAACACTTAAACAACACAATGTAACTCCGAGTCAATCACACTTCTGTGAAAATCAAACTGTCCACTTAGGTAGCAACACTTATTGACAATCAATTTCACATGCTGTTGTGCAAATGGAATAGACAACAGGTGGAAAGCATAGGCAGTTAGCAAGACATCCCCAATAAAGGAGTGGTTCTGCAGGTGGTGACCACAGACCACTTCTCAGTTCTTATGCTTTCTGGCAGATGGTTTGGTCACTTTTGAATGCTGGTGGTGCTTTCACTCTAGTGTGGTAGCATGAGACGGAGTCTACAACCCACACAAGTGGCTCAGGTAGTGCAGCTCATCCAGGATGGCACATCAATGCGAGCTGTGGCAAGAAGGTTTGCTGTGTCTGTCAGCCTAGTGTCCAGAGCATGGAGGCGCTACCAGGAGACAGGCCAGTAAGTACATCAGGACATGTGGAGGAGGCCATAGGAGGGCAACAACCCAGCATCAGGACCACTACCTCCACTTTTGTGCAAGGAGGAACAGGAGGAACACTGCCAGAGCCCTACAAAATGACCTCCAGCAGGCCACAAATGTGCATGTGGCTGCTCAAACAGTCAGAAACAGACTCCATGAGGGTGGTGTAAGAGCCTGATGTCCACAGGTGGGGGTTGTGCTTACAGCCCAACACCGTGCAGGACATTTGGCATTTGCCAGAGAACACCAAGATTGGCAAATTCTCCACTGGTGCCCTGTGCTCTTCACAGATGAAAGCCGGTTCACACTGATCACGTGACAGATTTGACAGGGTCTGGAGATGCCGTGGAGAATGTTCTGCTGCCTGCAACATCCTCCAGCATGACCGGTTTGGCAGTGGATCAGTAATGGTGTGGGGCGGCATTTCTTTAGGGGGCCACACAGCCCTCCATGTGCTCGCCAGAGGTAGCCTGACTGCCATTAGGTACCGAGATGAGATCCTCAGACCCCTTGTGAGACCATATGCTGGTGCGGTTGGCCCTGGGTTCCTCCTAATGCATGACAATGCTAGACCTCATGTGCCTGGAGTGTGTCAGCAGTTCCTGCAAGACGAAGGCATTGATGCTATGGACTGGCCCACCTGTTCCCCAGACCTGAATCCAATTGAGCACATCTGGGACATCATGTCTCGCTCCATCCCGCCAATGCCACGTTGCACCACAGACTGTCCAGGAGTTGGGGGATGCTTTAGTCCAGGTGTGGGAGGAGATCCCTCAGGAGACCATCTTCCACCTCATCAGGAGCATGCCTAGGCATTGTAGAGAGGTCATACAGGCACATGGAGGCCACACACTCTACTGAGCCTCATTTTGACTTGTTTTAAGGACATTACATCAAAGTTGGATCAGCCTGTAGTGTTTTTTTCCACTTTAATTTTGAGTGTAACTCCAAATCCAGACCTCCGTGGGTTGCTCAATATGATTTCCATTGATAATTTTTGTGTGATTTTGTTGTCAGCACATTCAACTATGTAATGAACAAAGTATTTAATAAGAATATTTCATTCATTCAGATCTAGGATGTCTTATTTTTGTGTTCCCTTTATTTTTTTGAGCAGTGTATATCTCCTGAAGTTTACAAGAGATTCTTTATTACACAAACTATATACTCCTAGTATGTTAAGCCTATTACATACAGCTTATCTACTTATAAATGCTTAGTGTATATCTATAAAGTGACAGTACTGAATCTATAAGGGACAGGTGCCAGAACCTAACAAGTTTACAAATTTTATTCTGTTCTTAACTGTTCACCTTTCTAAGCAATAAAGACATATTTATTTTTATTTATTTATTTGATTTGTCAGTCGCTTACAAAATAATAGGTATAAGTATAAACATGAGTAGGAATACAGAAAATAGGTACAATTAAATGAGGACAATAGGACAGGGACGGGAGGCACGATGGTGCACTTATGCACGCCCCTTATAGACCTCTTAGGAATGGGGTGAGGTCAATAGTGAATAGTTTGAGGTTAAAGGAGTGGGTGTTTGAAGATGTAACTACAGTCAGGTAGTGCATTCCAGGCATTGACCATTCTGTTGCTGAAGTCGTACTTTCTGCAATCAAGTTTGGAGCGGTTAATATTGAGTTTGTATCTGTTGTGTGCTCTTGTATTGTTGCGGTTGAAGCTGAAGTAATCATTGACTGGTAGGACATTGTAGCAGATAATTTTGTGTACTACGCTTAAGTCCAACCATAGACGGTGTAGTTCAAGATTATCCAAGCCCAAAATCTCAAGCCTGGTGATATAGGGTATTCTGTTGTGAGCAGAGAAGTATAGTACTCTTCTCGTGAAATAATTCTGGACTCGCTCAATTGTATTAATGTCTGATATACAGTGCGGATTCCAGACAGATGAACTGTATTCAAGTATTGGTCTAGCAAAGGTTTTGTATGCCCTAGTTAGCAATTCAAAATTTCCAGAGGAGAAGCTTCATAAGATTAGATTTACAACTCTTAATGCCTTTTTGGCAATGCTGTTACAGTGAGCTCTGGTGCTTAGGTCATTAGATATGAGTATCCTAGGTCCTTGACAGAGTGAGGGTGATCAATGAGGTCATATCTGCCTAGTTTGTATTTGGTGTACGGATTTTTTTTTACCAATGTGTAGGACAGTGCATTTGTTGGTTGAGATTTGAAGTTTCCAATTGTTTGACCATTGAGACACATAATCAAGGTCACTTTGAAGAGCAGTAGCATTGTCGGTGGTGTTCAATAGTTTTACTTCATCCACGAAGAGGATGCAGTTGCTTATGAGGTGATCTCAAAGGTCATTTATATAGAGTATAAAGAGTGTGGGTCCTAGAACGCTGCCTTGGGGGACACCACTGTTAGCTGGAGCAGGGTTTGATATAGCGCTCCCTATTTTTACTATTTGTTGCCTGTTTGACAGGAATGCAGTAATCCACTTATGAAGGGATCCCGAAATGCCGTAAGAGTTTAGTTTTAACAGTAATTTGTCATGTACCACTGAATCAAAGGCTTTGCAGAAGTCTATGTAATAACAGTTTTTTTCTCCATCCCCTTTTCTTTAAAGACTGGAAATATTATGGTGTTTTTTTTAAGTCCAGAACTTACTGTTCTTTTAGCTTATTTTTGACCTTACATGTTCCTCCTCCCTCCTGCCCCCATACTTCAGTCACACTCTAGGTTGAAGTTGCCTGGTTACTTCTTAGTATCAGTTTACAGAAGAGTGAGAAAATGGTTATTTGTTTCTGGCTGGCTGTAGATATTCTGAGTCTTTGGAAGCCTTGTGAGTTTGTAAAGTTCTGCTACTTCTTACTCAGTTGAGACTTTTCAGATTCTTGTTATTCACTCAACCAATTACTGATGTTCACTTTCACTTTCTTTACTCATGACTGGTTTCTCCCTCGGTTCTCAACTCAACTTCTCTCTCTACCATCAGCACCCATATGTAAACTTACAATTCTTTGTTTATCTTTTTATCTCTTTGAAGTGCAGGTGTGGCTCTTTACTTTCTTACTGCAAAGTCCCAGGGGATGCAATATCATAAAGAAGGAAAAATCAGATTAGCAGCTTCAATTTTTTTCCTCTTCCAGAAGATCTCAATTGCTATTTTTACTTGGTTATTGCTTATGTATTGTGTTTTTATCTTTTTGTTTGCCACTCAGAATTACATCGGTGAAGATGGACAGCCATATTTCAAGTTAGCTGTTTTATTTCAGTTCAGCTTTTGTTCATATATAGCCTTTAAACCTTGAATTGCAATCATTTACAGTCCCAAACCAACAAAACACAAGTATAAACTTTAAAATATAAGACAAAAGCAACCAGCAAAACAGAACAATGTACTAGTGTAGGCTTTCATGGTCAGTTCCTTTTGGACTGGACTTCAAGATTTGGTGAGGGAATTTTATTATTATTTTTATATGTAAATATGTTGTAACATATATTGTAAATAAAAATAAACATATTTTGTGTTGTAAATTAAAATATATTTTATACTATACACCATCCAGAGTCACACTATTTGAGATGGGCAGCCTTATGCAAGCAATATATGGCTGTGGCAGTTGGACCATAAGGAAGGCTGAATGCTGAAGAATTGATGCTTTCAAATTATGGACCAGGAGATGACTCTTGAGAGTCCTTTGGACTGTAAGGAGATCAAAACAGTCAATTTTGACTGATCTTTGGAAGGACAGATAGTGAACCTGAAGCTCAAACACTTTGGCCACTAATGAGAAGATAGGACTCACTGGAAAAAATTCTGACGTTGGGAAAGATTGAAGGCAAAAGAAGGGGATGGCAGGGAATGAGATGGTTAGATAGTCTCAATCAATGCAATGAACATGAATTTGGGCAAACTCCAGTAGATAGGGGAGGATAGGGGAGCCTGGTGTGCTATGGTCCATGGCAGGGGTGTCAAATTTGATTTTGAAGGGCTGCATCAGGTTGTGTTTGACCTTGGGGGGCAGGTGAGAATGGCCAGCTCAATGTCACTCATACTGGTGGCACCTGTGGTGATCCGAGTGCTCTGCCAGGGAAAATGGACTCTCAAGCTCCATTTTCAGCTGTAACGGCTTCCTGCAACCCTCTGTCAGTGAAAACAGAGCTCGGGAGGGCCGCCCATGGCCCTTGTGATCCCTGTTTTCAGCTGAGATGGCCTCCTGCAACCCTCTGTCAAAGAAAATGGAGCTCAGGAGGGCCATGGCCATGGCCCTAGTGAACTCTGTTTTTGGCTGAGATGGCTTCCTAAAACCCTCTGCCAGTGAAAATGGAGTTCAGGAAGGCTGTGGGTGGCCCTCCTGAGCTCTGTTTTCACTGGCAGAGGCACTGTGGGCCAGTCCTTTGCTGTTTCCAGGGCAGCCCTGCAGGCCAGATCGAAGCACCCCCATGGGCTGCATTTGGCCCCCGGCCTTGAGTTTGACACCCCTGGTCCATGGGGTTACGAAGAGACAGACACAACTTAGTGACTGAACAACAATGACAACAGCCCTATGCATATTGTAAATAATAAAACAGGAAAAGCACTCCATTTGGGAGGTGAGTCCCTTCATTTTTTATGATTCCTACAGGAAATGAATTTGTTACAAGGTTGCATAGAGGATTTTCTTAATGAAACAAAATAAAGATAATAAAAATTAAAGCCAAATGACACTTAGCTTTTACTCCGAAATCTATATTTTTACACAAGACAAGGGGAATGATCTGTGGTTATTAGTTTGATCTGAAAGCATAATAAACAAATACACCAGATAATTCCCTATTTGTGCTCTGAAGTTGTACAGCCTAATGATTTCCACCTCATTAGCCTCTTTCCAAGAAACTCCCTCCTGACTGCATGCTAGAGTAATTGTCAGATAATTCCCACATGCCTTGAAAGAATGCCTGAAAAGGATCACAGATTGCAGGTTTGGTTGCAATCCCTTTGCAGACACTTGGTGGATACATGTATTTAAATTACAAAGGTGGCCTCATGCAACTCCAATGCACATCCCTTGAGCTTTTCATTGTCAGGATCCTGGCTACATATTTATTTTACTCATGGACATTAGTATATATCCAGAGCCCTGAATTTGCAGAAGCAGGGGGAGTCTGCTTCCCACCAAATATTAGCCACCAAATATGTTGGCACTGTTGGGGGAAAGCAAAGCTGCCTTATATGCTTTAATAAGATCATCATCTTCATTCTTTAAATGTACAAGGAGTTCCTATATTAGTCACAGACTGCCTGTCTATGTTTAAAAAAAGTACAGTCCAGAGACTTTGAGACACCACTTTATAATGCCTTGGTAAGACCACACTAGGAATACTGAATCCAGTTTTGGTCACTGTTGTGGTTCACCGGCAGCCGGTGCAGACAGCAGAGGTATTGGACAATGAGGTTGAAAGGAAACCAGTCAGGGAATCTGGAGAGGACTTGGATGAGGGTCCTGCATCCGATTCAGGGATGGGGCCAGGACCATCTGAGAGTGGGGTGATGCCTTCGGAGCCTTCGGATTCTGGCAGCAGCGAAGCAGAGGACCCAGGGGAGCCTATTCCCAGTATGCGTGTGCACAGAGCTGCTAGAAGGCCAGAGCAGCTGAAGCAGAGGGGGTGACTTGGGAGTAAGGCTGGCAGGTGATTGCCCCTCCCACAAGGGATACAAATCAGACCTCAGTGACAAAAAGCTTTGCAGGAAACAAAGCAGTTCAGTAATTTCCGAGTCCTTCTTGAAGCTCTGTACTCTAGTCGGTTTTTTCTGGGTTTTTGGGTTGGTTTATGTTATAATTAATTGGACTTCTGTTTTTTGGCAGCATTCTACAGCACTGAAAAGCATCCTCTTATCTGGAGGAACTGCGTATAATGAGTTTTGGCTGGGAATGCAAGTAATTCCCAGCATTGCATTAAAATGGGCTTTACTTTTAAAATAAGTTTGTGTTTCATTAAGTTTGATGAAGCCTGGGTCAGAACAGTCACCATAATGTAAAAAAGATGTTGAGATTCTAGAAAGAATCTCAGAGAATCACAGAGAAGAGCAATAAAGATGATTAGGGGACTGGACGCTAAACCATATGAAGAAGAGTTGCAGGACTTGGGCATGTCTAGTTTAATGAAAAGAAGGGGTGACATGATAGCAGTTTTCCAATATCTAAGAGGCTGCCACAACGAAGAAGGGGTCAACCTATTCTCCAGAGCACCTGAAGGTAAGCCAGTGGAATGATTTGCCTTCAGAAGTTGTCAGTGCTCCCTCACTGGAGTTTTTCAAGAAGAGATTGGACAGCCATTTGTCAAGAATGGTATAGGGTCTCCTGCATGAGCAGGGAGTTGGATTAGAAGACCTCCAAAAATCCCTCCTAATTCTGTGATTTCTGTTATACAGAGGTAAGCTCTCAGGCATAGTCCAGGTTAACATTTCTAGGCATTAACACAAATACAAATTAAACCTAAGGCAAAGGACCTAGCAGAAACATGATCTCATACTATTCTTCAGTACATGAGAAACATATACATTCAAATGTGGAGTTTTAAATTAAACTAGACAACCTGTGACCCTTTGGGTCAATCTTTTGGAGATATTTCCATAGTTAAACAGAGAAATAGAATGATCAAGGACAGAAAAGCTCTGGGAGCAAAAGTAATTTCCAACTTCCTGCTGACTTTCCCATTGACTTTACTTGTAGGAGATGGGTAAGATGCACTGAAAATAATGATCGCATAATTGTGGCTAATGGTGGCAATTTGGCACGTCAGAAGTGGCCATAACTTTGCAAGTTTTCAATCCTACAGAAGTAATAGGTCCCAGATTTGGACATTCATTTAACAACTGTGGCAAGAAAGGTTGTAAAATGTGGCAAAATGCTTTGTAATAACTTCCTTCTTTAGCAATGAAATTTTGGGGCTCAATTGTGGTCATACATTGAAGACTACCTGTAGATTTTATATCATCCTAAGTAGGACTGTAGGGACCAGTTTTTTCTGAAGCATAATAAACGTGTAAAGGTGCTGGAAGTTAGAATATTGAAAATATCTCCTCCTCCTCCCCCTCCCTCCTTCCCCCTCCCCCCTCTCCCCTCCTCCTCCTGCTGAAGCGGTGTGTGTGTGTGTGTGTGTGTGTGTGTGTGTGTGTATATATATATATATATATATATATATATATATATATATATATATATATATATACATACACACACACACACACACATACACACACACACACACACACACACACACACACACACACACACACACACATATATATATATATATATATATATATATATATATATATATATATATATATATATATATATATATATATATATGGCCTTCAGCTTTGTTCGGGTATTTTCCCACGTCATTATAGTTGTGCTTTTAAAGTTGTAGCAACATTTCAGCAGAATCTCATCTGCCATCATCAGGCTTCTGTATCCGTCTGTGAGTCAGACTTTTACAGTGGTTTCAGATTTAAATTTGGGGCAGCCTATTGCTGTGCCAGAATGGTTTTTTCTTCATCCTGATTGGTTGGGAGTCTTGGTCTGTGTTTATTGGTCTCGGAGTTTGCTGTGTTCTGCTTGATTGGTGTCTCTAATATCTTCTGTCTGTTTTTTGGCTCTTTTTGTATCTTGATTGGCTGGCAGCATTGTGTTACTTTATTGGAGGTCTTTAGTGCAGCTTGGCTTCGGGTAAATGGACGGCTATCATTAGTTAGGAAGCTGGGTTTCATCTGGGTGCCTGGTTGGGGTGTGTTTGAGCTGGAGGTATCAGGGGGGATCTGTTTGTGCCCAGGTGTTTGCCTGGCTTGTGGTGTGGATCAAGATACAAAAGAGCAAAACAGACAGAAGATATTAGAGACACCATCAGCAGAACACAGCACTCCGAGACTCAAACACAGACAAGACTTCCAACCATCAGGATGAAGAAAAACATTCTGGCACAGCTAGGCTGCCCAATTTAAATCTGAAACCACTGTAAAATCTGACTCACAGATCACACTATACAGAAGCCTGATGATGGCAGATGATTCTGCCGAAAAGCTACAACTTTAAAGAACAACACAATGACGTGGGAAAATACCCAACAAAGCGAATGCCATACATACATACATACATACATACATACATACATACATACATACATACATATATATATATATATATATATATATATATATATATATATATATATATATACATACATACATACATACATACATACACATATATATTTTCTTAAGTTTTCGGGTACTTCCATGTATGGTATTCAGTTGCTTTGTTTGGGTATTTTCCCACGCCATTATAGTTGTGCTTTTAAAGTTGTAGCAACGTTTCGGCAGAATCTCATCTGCCATCATCAGGCTTCTGTATTGTGTCTGCCTGTGAGTCAGACTTTTACATTTGTTTCAGTTTTAAATTTGGGGCTAGCCTACTGCTATGCCAGAATGGTTTTTTCTTCCTCCTGATTGGTTGGGAGTCTTGGTCTGTGTTTATTGGTCTTGGAATTTGCTGTGTTCTGCTTGATTGGTGTTTCTAATATCTTCTGTCTGTTTTGTAGCTTTTTTTTTTTGTCTTGATTGGCTGGCAACATTGTGTTTCCTGTATTGGAGGCTTTTAGTGCGGCTTGGCTCCGAGTAAACGGATGGCTATCATTTATTAGGAGTTAGGTTTCATCTGGGTGCCTGGTTGGGGTGTGTTTGTTTCATCTGGGTGCCTGGTTGGGGTGTGTTTGAGCTGGAGGTATCAGGGGGTCTGTTTGTGCCCAGGTGTTTGCCTGGCTTGTGGTGTGAGTTTTTGTTTATGAGTGCAGGCTTCCAGATAATTGACAGTCTGGTGGAGTCATCTCTTCTATTCTTGCTTTCAGGTCTTTTTTCAATCTGTATGGCTTCTCTGATAATTCTGTAGCTGGGGTTTTCTATAGTGGCTAGGGGTTTGGTGCCATTGAAGTCGATGCTATGACCTGTGGCTTTCATGTGAGGAAGTGTGTTCCAGCTTTTTTACTGCATTTTTGTGTTCATCCACTTATTCTTCTATTGGTCTGTCCAATGCATGTGGCAGGGCATGATGCGCAGGAGACTTCACATATGCCTTGGTTTTCCAGGTTAATTTTATCTTTGGGGTTTCTTAGGATGGCTGCTATTTTTCTGTCTGTTCTGAAGGCAGTCTTGATGTGATGCCAGTGTAGTATCTTACTGATTTTATCTTATGTAGGGCAGGACAGCTGTTCCATAGGTCTGTTCATCTTCTAGATCTCCATTATGTCTCAGTGTGTTTTTGTGGTTCAGGCCTGTGATTTTGCTTTTGAGGAAGCCGTTGGCTGTCAGTACTTTAGTCAGGGTGCATAGTTCAGTCTTTATGTGTGTCTTGTCTGCCAGGCGTTTGGTTCTAGCAATTAGTGTTTTGGCCACAGAGTTTATCTGTGCTGGGTGGTGATGGGATTGGGCATTGAGGTAGTGGTTGGTGTGTGTTTTCTTCTGGTATATGGTGTGTCCTAGTGTGCCATCTGTTTTTTGTGGATTAGTACATCTAGGAATGGTAGTTGTTTGTTTGTTTCTGTTTCCATGGTGAATTTGATTTTGGGGTGTGTGCTGTTTAGATGTGTTAGGAAATTGTTTAGGTTTTCTTTTCAATGGGGTCAAATAACAAATGTGTCATCGATGTATCTTAACCATAGTTTGGGTTTGTGATTGGCATTTGCCAGGGCTCTGGATTTGAATTCTTCCATGAACAGGTTTGCAATAATGGGTGACAGTGGTGATCCCATAGGGGCTCCTTCAATTTGTTTGTATCTTTGTCCTTTGTATATGAAATATGTGTTGGTTAAGCAGTGTTCTGTTAGTTCCATGAGGTGTTTGGGTGGTTGGTAAGGTTTCTTTTATCGGGACTTGAGTGAATAGCGAAACCACGAAGAAACTTACAAGCAGATCTTTTTGTTCCACGTGTAGATCTTTGATCATTTCCAAGAAGTAGTATGAGTTTTGTACATGTGAAGCTGCTGCTTCAGCGTGGGTCTCTAGCTGCTTTGATAGGTATTTAGCTAGGTTTTGTAGTGGTGCTCCTCTGGAGCTTACTATGGGTCTGAGAGGTATGCCTTCTTTGTGTGTATAGTTTGTGTATTTTGGGAGGCCGTATAGTTTGGGGCATCTGTAAGATTTTTCTCTTGGGATGATCATCTGTTGGATCTCTTTGCTCATGTGGCTGGTTATAATTTTCTTCTTGGTTATTTTTTCCAGATATATGGTTGGGTCTGTGTTTATGGTTTTGTATGTGGAGTCTTGGAGTAGGTCTGTCAGTTGTGTTTCGTAGTCTTTTCTGTCAATTACTACTGTGGCATTACCTTTATCTGCTGCAAGTATGATAATGCTCCTGTCATTCTTTAGGGCTTTCAGGGCTTTTTGTTCCTCTTTGTGTAAGTTGCTTTTGAGTGGTTTGCTTGTGCATAGGATGTTAGTGAATTGGTATCTATTCTATCTTCATCTGTATTTAATTTAGTTAGGCTGGATTCCACTCCACATATGATAGATTCTGTGGAGATTTTTTTGGGTGCTATAGCATAGTTGAATCCTTTGGTTAGGACATCTGTTTCTGTTTTGGTGAGTTCTCTATTGGAAACGTATGTTTCAGGTGTTGTTGTAAGTTGTTGGGGGCTTTCTTATCATGTCCTAATTTCTTTAGTTTCTTCAGGAGTTTGTCATTTTTGTAAGTGGTTTCAGTTTCAGCTCTCCAAGTTGTGAGTTGTTTTATCTTGTCCCAAAGTAGAGGGTGGATTTTGTTGCTCAATTCCAGGTGTAGAATTAGGAGATCTTTGTTTAACTGATTGTTGGAATCTCTTTCTGTGGAGCTCATTCCTGAGTACAGCCATTTCAGTTCTTTTCAGGATACATTTGGTAGCTGCTGTGCTGTGCTGAAATGTTAATTTGAAGCAGGTCGGTGTTGCATTGCTGTCTCTGCAGCTGTGTAGGAATTTGAGGTCACATAGTATTCCTGCTATTTTAACTTCCAGCTTCTCGTAGGTTTTGGTCCGTCTGTTTATTTCCTCCCCATAGAGGTCTGATATTTGTTTTCTTAAGTTTTCCCGGGTATTTATATGTATGGTATTCAGCTTTGTTCGGGTATTTTCTACAACTTTAAAAGCACAACTATAATGATGTGGGAAAATACCCGAACAAAGCTGAATACCATACATATAAATACCCACAAAAACTTAAGAAAACATGTGTGTGTGTGTGTGTGTGTGTGTGTGTGTGTGTGTGTGTGTGTGCGCTGTATATACCTCTCTTTTCCTCTCTTTCATGGGCTAGTGTCCTATGGCACATCCATATAATTTTCTTGGTGACCATTTGAATGTGAGTGCAAACCCATTAGGGAAGAAAGGGGATGAAGAACTCATAAGGATTCTGGAAGTGGTGGTGATTTTTACAGCTCTCAGAATATAACTCAGCCACTGGTAGCATGAAAACTGCTTCCAGAATTGCACCATTCAGCTGAGCAACAAAGTGATCTGTTCCAGCCCTATGGAAGGCTTTGAGCTCTTCAAAGGTAAGTGAAGAGTAGCATGTGGGAAGTGGTGGGATTCAAATAATTTAACAACCGGTTCTCTGCCCTAATGATTTCTTCCAACAACCAGTTCACCAAACTGCTCAGAAAGTTAACAACCGGTTCTCCTGAAGTGGTATGAATTGGCTGAATCCCACCACAGCATGTGGGGCCTGGGGAGATGGGAATCTGGTTGTATGCCTCCTAGAGCTGCTACAGCAGCTAAGGCAGACAATTAGTTAAATGAATAAAAATAATGTCAAACCTCTGTTTTCTTGAGGGGGCGTCCCTTAAAGATAACTGAAGGAAGGATGGAAACAAGCTCTAAATTGCTTTTTGCCCTTTCTGTCAATGCAGCTCTACTGAAATCTCTCTCTCTTTCTCTACTAGACTGATGCTTGTAAATCTCTCCCCCTCCCACCATTTCCCTGGGTCATCCTTCCCTCTGCAGATTGAGGGTCAGAACTTATAGTTAGAGCTTTGCACAGAAGCCTCCTGCTCTTCAGGCTCAATGTTCTTTTGAAAGGCAAACACCTAGGCTTTCTTCAGTGCTCTGGATATTTGGCAAACCCTCTTGAGAAGCTTTGTTAGGAAGATACTTTCTCCAAATCCCTATGTGACCCCCCCCTCCCCGCCACCTCTCCAAATGTTGCAACACACACCTTTGAAACAATGCTGGCTTAGTGAATTCCTGCACAGAACATGGGATTAGACTAATGACCTATAAGGTAGCTTCCAGCTCTTTCATTCTGTGATTTTATCATTCTAATATACTACACCATATGCTTACCTACAAGCCTTTTCCAACTGTGTCCTCCAGATGCATTGGATCAGCCAACATCTAGTGGGCAAACAACTGAAGACAGCTGAATGATTAAGTGAAGCTATTAAATATGCATAATAAGATGCTGTGTATTTTCTGGTTTTAAAGTCATTTAAGCAAGGCATGCAAGTTAGCTAAATTCCTGTTCAAACATCTGATTATCTTGCCATTTATTTTTGAATGCTGTACTGGAAAGGGCTCTAGTTTAAACTACCTCCTTTTTTTCTGCATGTTTATTCCTCCCTTCCTCCCTTTAAATGTCTTCATTTCAAATGGTGCGAAAGGTTTAAAAATCATTAAGTGAGGAATAAATTGGCACCATACTAGTATCCATTTTTCTTCAAGATAATTAAGCAGAACGTATTGGATAACCATGATGGCTTGTTTTTGGAAAACTGTTGATGCATTGGACAACTGGACAATTGTTGCAAGGCATTCCTGAATAGGTGATAGGCAGGCTGACAGATAAGTGGCTAATTTCAGTGTCACAAGGTACTGCTATCAGGAACTGAGGCTAGTATTGCCATCCACGGCTGGGCACCTGGCCACACTGGCAAGAGGCAACAAAGCAGGTGGATGTTGATACTAAAGCCATTTTGGAGTACATGGAAAGTCATTTGCCATAAATGTGCTTTTGAGACAAAAACAGAATTGGCAACAATGGCAGTTCGCCTGCCTTATTGAGCAAAGGAAGATAGAAGGATGGATCAGGATTTGCAAATATCAATAGCATTTAGAATTATATATTGCCCCATAGGACTTTATAGCACTTTCTGGGTAGTTTACAATGTCAGCATTGTTTGCACATTGTCCCCAACAATCTGGCTCCTCGTTTTGCCAACCTCAGAGGTATAGAAGGCTGAGTCAACCTTGAGCCCATCAGGACCAAATTCCAGTAAAGTATAGTATATTTTAATCACTGCACCACCAGGGCTTCCAGTATATATAAAAGGTATTTAAGATATTGCTGGTCAGTCTCACTAATGTCCTGTAGTATTCACCAACCTAGACCCTCCAAACAACTATAATCCCAATCAACATTGCCAATTTTTTTCAGAATACTGAGCAGATTGTTCAGTTTTTCGATCACATTGTATTTTACTTTTGAGAGTTGGGTCTTATATGTGGACATTTAGTGGTCTGCCACTATAGAGCTGATATTGGAGAAAAACTCAAAGGTATCCAGAATTAATTAAGAATTATTTTAAATCAATAATACTACTTTAAACTTAAAATAATACTACTTTAAGACATATCTCATTTGTTAATGGTTGCTTTCTCCCCTTTATCCTGTGCCCCCCCCCCCCCCCGGTGCCTGTAACATATTAGCAGGTTATTTTGGGGACTTGGACTGTGTGGTCTTTCAAAGATACAAAAGCATGGAACAACTCTATATCACTGCACATTAATGGCGAATGAAAGGTACCAAATGCATCATTCCAATCTCTTATGTACCCCACCATCACCACCTTACCCCCCTCCCCCAATTTTAGAGACAATGACTGGAATTTTCTTCCTCTTTCAGAAGTCAATGCTTGAATGAGGTGGAGGTAAGAGGAAGGAATCTGCCAATTGCTTTCCTTAACTTAACCTGCATTAAAATTGTAAGTGGTGGGATTCATTTTTTTTTACTACCAGTTCTGTGGGCATGGCTTGGTGGGTGTGGCAGGGGAAGGATACTGTAAAATCTCCAGTCAGAGGTGGTATTTGCCAGTTCTCCGAACTACTCAAAACTTCCGCTACCGGCTCTCCAGAACTGGTTAGAACCTGCTAAATACCACCCCTGAGGCAACCCCACTTACTAGCTGTATTATTGTGACAAAATGGGTTGCCAATTGGGGCAAATTATATAGCAAATATATATTTTCTGCAGCAGAGGACAGATAAATTATGTGGTTATCTGGTTGTACCCCAAGTGGTCCCCTTTATCTTTAAAGGTTTCTACAGCATCATTGTTTGTAATATTTAGTATTCGGGTCACACTTGAAAAGCAAAAACAAAATAAAATCCAAATGTTAAGAAAAGTGCAACAAAAAATCTATATATGAATAGGAAATGAATTATGGGAAACTTTAATCACTCATAGATCAAAATCATGATATTTTGATGTAAAATTTAAGAGAAAAGATTTTCATAGGATACTGATAATATTCATGGGACAAGAGGATCACCCAATTCTAGATGGTCATATGATACCCACAAAAACTGCATTTCCTATTTAAAAATGTTTTCTAATTAGCAGTTGCTGTGATTGACATTTTTGGGTCTTGGTTAATTGATACCTATCTCTGTTACATGTTTCCTTAGGAGGAAATTGAACCACGTAATTAAACTCACATTGCTAGCAATATTTATTGTTGAAGAATATGTTTAGACAACTTTGTGCAGATGTCATTCTTTTATGCTGTCTTCATTATGCTTACTTTGCGGTTGTGGTTCTTGTCCCAAGTTTTCTTTTCTTTAGTTTTTGCTGACTCTTATTGTTTTCCCTGCTGAAAATAGTTGTTGCTGTTCTTTGGTGTGTTTCGGTGCTATTCCTTTGATTTCTTTTCTTTGTTTTTCTGTCTGACTTTTGTGGTCACCTAGAGCAAGTGACTTGCTTATTTCATGTTGTACGTTGGATGCTATCAGTACATAGTTACCCACAATTGAAAGATGTTTCCTCCTTTTCCAATATTCAGTTAGTAATTTCTTTTATTTCTATTTAATTTCTCCCTTCCTTTTCATTATTAATTCTTAAATGTATGATTATGCATTTATTTTTTATTTACTTACTTTTGATCCCCAGCCAGTAAAAAAATTAAAAAGTCATGATCTACTGGAACAGGGGTGTCTTTAATCTTTATTTAACGATTAGCCTTTGGGGCCATATCAAAGTGTAAGAGGTGTCAAACTCATGGCATCACAGAGGCATCACGTGACATATCACGGGACATTTTTCCCTTTGCTAAACTAGGCATGGGTGTGGGCTGGGCTGGGAGTTTGACAGCCCTGTACTAGAAGAAAGTCTATAATTTCTTAGTCAGAGATTCAAGTAAGATTTCTGATAGTCAGATTTATAAGTTCCAGCGCCATGGGTGATAACATGAACAATGTAATGGTGGTATGAGTTATATTTTAAACCAGATGGGTAATCTGGCTCTCCAAATGTTCCTTAGCTTCAGTCCTTGGAAGCCACAGCCACTGTGATCATTTGTGAGGAATTGAGAGTTATAATTTAAAAATATCCAGCTTGCCCAGAGGTCCCTTATCTTTTAAGTTCATGATAGATTTCTGCCATGACAATGGAACACCCTATACAATTAATAACTCTTTAAATGTTCAGAAAAGACCAGAAACCCCAACGAAACCAATAACAAGTATCTGCATGTAGGATCACTTGGATTTATAACAGTGTAATTATCAGTTTCAAGCTATAATGACAACGTTTCAAAATACATGTAATCAGTGGTGGGATTCAGCAATTCGCACCAGTTAATACGAACCAGTCGCTAATTTTTCTGCACTTCAGTGAACCAGCTGATCCCACCATTGGCTGGCCCTGCCCCACCCATTTCCCCTCTCCTTTGAGCCACTCCTTGCCTGGCTGGCTTTTTGTCTAGGTTTGTTCAGTTGTTGGGGGGAGGGAAATGGATGGGGGCCTGGGGAGGAGGCACCTCGTCTGCCAACAGGTGAGGGGTGGGCAGGGACTGCAAGGCTGAGCTGCCTGCATTGCCCTTCCACCAGCCGGCCCACCCATCCGCCGGCCCACCCACTGGCCTGCACCCTTTGGCTGAGTACAGCGGGCCTGAAGTGAGTCTCCCTGCACCTGGCTTTACCTGGCTTTACCTTTGCGGGCAGTTGTGGTGAGCAGAGTGGTGCAAGCCTTGCAGGCTGAAAGGAAGATCCGCTCTTGGCCCATCGTGCTTGGCTGAAGGGCACAGGCTGGCGAGTGGGCAGGCCGATTGGCGGAGGGGCAATACCAGCCATGGATGTGACATGGATGTGTAGCAATTAGTAAGGAACAGGGTTTTTTTTTCCTTTAAGGGGAATCCATTGTCTTTTACAGTGTATTCCTAAGGAGACTCAACTATTCATTCCCTATCACTGATAATGCATCTCTTTTTTTCTGGAACAATTCTTCAAAAGCTGTACTAAATTCCTTATAAATTTAAAATTATGAGAAAGGAACTGATTTTATTGGTTGGGAAACTTCAAGAATAGTGATACATGCTCTGAGCCTAAACTTTTTAATATGAAAGCATATTATTAATATAAAAGTTGTTGTCACTTTAGATCAACTAAAGTGTTTTAATTGCAAAGCCACTAAAGTGTTTTAATTGCAAAGCCCCTATACAATGCCATGAGGGAGGTGGGAGAGGGAGTGTTGTTGTATGTGTTATAGAATTCTGCCCACAGAATGTTCTCTTCAAGGAAATGAAGAGGCTATTTTTTCTGATTTCTCTTTACACGTCTGTCATCTGAACACTGCCAAAGGATGCAATAAGTTTGTGTGTGATTAAAACTTACATGACTCATTTGCTGCTCTGCTTCTATATATGGAAGAAGACTTTTTCTATGGGGAAGAGTATTCTAGATCTAACTTCTTGTTTTCAGACAACATAAGGATGTGTCATGGCAAGTACTGTCTTAGAAAAGGCACCCTTTTTATTGTGTAACAAAAGGAAAGGACTACGTCTTTTCAGTGTGTCAACTATTCTGGGAAATCTGCTACCAAGCTAATTAATTCAATGCTGCAAGTTTTAGTACTTTTCTGTTAATGATTAAACTCTTAATAGGTCTCCAAAATACATCTCTTGCACTGCAAGATCCAGTATCTAGTTATATATCAGGGAAGCAAATAGAAGCCTATAGATGATGCACAGTTCCAATTCTTGCTAATATTGGAAGAGACCATTTGTTCACTTGAGTCATTGATTTAACACTGAGTCAAAGTCCTGATATGAAGTAAATCTGACCTGATTGAAAATTGTAATTTGTTTGTGGTGGATTATTCTGTATAGTCTACCTAACTCAGTGACCTCTAGATTTGTTACGATCACACTTGGTATTTTCAGCCATCAGGAATATTGAAACAGTCTGTCTTTGGAAGGACATTAGGCATGGGATGGAATGATGTAATACTGGATGAATGTGGACCAGGAAATTGTCCCTCAATGTTTTCAATATTGCTCCAGCATCTCTGCCAGAAACATCTGTTTCACTCACAAAGGGCTTGGTATGAAGGATGGGCATGCATGTAAATGCCTGTTTCAGGCACTGAAATGTGTATCGGACTTGCCTTATTCTATTGGAACTGCACAAAGAACTTGAATAAACTAGACAGGGGTTAAGAGAATCCAGGGATGAACCACTTAGGAACTTCTAGCCACTTATAGTGTATGAACATATTTGCCAAGATGGGACTTTTTCCAGCCTGGAAGACTCCATTTTTAAAAATATGCTATAGAAAATTAATTATTGTTATCATCACTCTTCTGACATGAACATGACCTATTCTGCAAATGTTGCTATACTTGTATGTGGATTAAGATTCAGCAATGCATTTTTATATCCATAAATGCATGCTTTATGATTACTTATCAGAGTTTAGTTATGATTTAACTAAGGCATAACCATGAACTTTAATTTGCCTTTTCATCAAAGCCAGTTAAAGGTAGAGACATGCTGAGCAGCATATAGAAATTATTATCAGATTGCATGGTTCATATATGGCTCTCCAATATTAGGAGATCAAATACAGACTGTTATTAAAATAGCCCTGCTCCTTGTAAAGCAGAATCACAAGATGGCCATAATATTAAAGACTCATGAGATGTGCAAATGAAGTAATTTTTCTCAGGTAAGGCAATATCCCTGCAACACCTCATTCTGTGTGGTGGACTGAACAGATTAGCACTCCAGTATTATTCCAAAAGAGGGCCAGTTTGGTGTAATGTTTAAAAAGCATTAGATACGAAACCAGGAAACCACAAGGTCTAATCCCCTTCTCAACACAAAGCCAGCTGGATGACTTTGGATCAGTCACTTTCTCTCAGCTCCAGGAAAGAGACAAGGGCAAACTATTTTAGAAAAATCTTGTCCTGAAAACTGCAGAGACTCATTCAGGCAGTTACCAGGAGACAGCACTTACCTGAATGCAAATAAAATGAACCATCATTATTATAATGTGTTAGATCTGAGACTATTTTTAACCATACTCACACACTGATAAGAAGTACGAAAGATGTCATAAATGGCTTTCTATGGGATGACATACAAGACCCCTAAAAGTGTATGTTATCTGCCATAAGTAATGTTGAGACCAATCTTTTTGAGATATATACATATACATATACATATATATATACATATACATATACATATATATATTGCACACAAGAAGATACTGTTACACAAAAATAAATACGTGGATAAATTTGTTACAAAGAGAAGAAATTGATATAATGAAGAATAGCATCATTCAATGGCTAGAGATGTGGGTGACAATGGACAAAATGACTTTGGTCACACTATCTTACATGAGCTGTGGTGGCACAGTGGTTAGATTGCAGTACTGCAGGCTACTTCTACTGCCTGCCGGCTGCCTGCAATTTGGCAGTTCAAATCTCACCTGGCTCAAGGTTGATTCAGCCTTCCATCTTTCTGAGGTGGGTAAAATGAGGACCCAAATTCTTGAGGGAAATATGCTGATGTAAACCACTTAAAGAGGGCTGTAAAGCACTGTGAAGTGTTATATACTGTAAGTCTAAGTGCTATTGCTGTTGTGATTCCAGCATGTTCCTTTCTCCTACTCTTAGTAGCATTGTCCACATTTTCTCATCCAATTATCTCACCCCCCCCCCCAAAAAAAACCCTGCTGTAATGACTTCTGTGTAGCCCATTTTGTTTATCCTACTTCTCCTCCAGCAGAAGGAGGAGTTATAGCATTGTTATAGCATTCTCTTTTTATATTTTCTTCCATCATGTTTCCTTCCCTTTTTCTCTCAGCTTTTATCTGTATAGATCAAAATGAATTCTGAATTCCGAAGTGATTAAAAAAAAGGCACAAATGGAATTCTGTTCTACTAGAACAAATAAACTAATAGGATTGCTTTACACTAGCTCAATTAATGGAAGAATTTCAAGTTAAAAGCATATCAACAGGTCTGCTAGGCATGAAGAACAGCTGCTCAAAGTCTCAAGACAACACTAGTAGATGTCAGTTTCTTCCCAAGGTCAATTCAAGATGATGCTTCTATGCTTTAAACCTTGAATGGCCTGGGAGATTAATCATAACATTATTAAGGAGAAACCCAGGACATTTAAAACAAGGTGATGAGAACAACGATTTGCAGAGGAGAGCTTATGAAAAGGACACTTGCTAAAATAAAAGTAGCTCATGCAAAAATCATGCAGATGAATGCCTTTTGGACCTTGCATTTCCTTACCTTTGGGAGAAAAAACTAATTCTAAAGGCATGAAAAGAGACACATTAATTGCTTCAGTAAATCTATATGGCCTTATGACCCATGATGAAATGAAAGGAATGCATTATATATTCTTACTGTAATTTGCTAGAGATCATCATAATCACTAAATAAATGAGAAAGACAATTGATATAATGGCTTCTGATTCAAGAATGGTATTTTTCTATTCACCATTCATAGAAATGTTAGGTAAAGATCAAAAGATAAATTTATTCATATTTCTTTGCAGTGTACAGTATTATCTCCTTTCATATTTGAATAGCACCTCTCCTCATATGTTTGTTTTTCATTAGACTTTCTTTCATATATTTATTTGTGTGGAAAGTGGCAGAATTCTAATGGAAAGCTTTTGCTATTAGTGTTTCTAGAAATTAAACATTACAAATCCTAAAAATTACATCTAGAAATTAACACTAAAATAATAGTTGATATTCAGCTTTTGGAGTTTTAGTTCATAAATATACTCTTTGATAGAGAAAAAGCAGATCTCTTTTATGTGGTTAAATGTCATCAAGGATATTTCTCATGCTAATTATTACAGAAAATTCCTGACAGAAAAACTTACAGGTACTAAAATAAAAAAACATAAAGCTGGGTTTGTTTCAGGTGACTCTTTTTTTTTTCCTAAAGTTTTGTTAGGTTTTTCCTTCATTTTGCCACCAGGATACAGCTAAGAAGCAACTTTGCAAGGAAGAAAATATAATTTCACTCTGTAAATGAGTGATTAATCATGCAGTTGCTTCTTTTGAGAACAAGCTACACAATTAAAATATGCATAATAGTGTCAAATTAATCTCGGTATATGGTGCGTTATATTTAAGCAAGTTATTGTTGGTACCTTCATTCCCCAGTTAATTTGCATTTCTCTGTGTTCACTGCTATGACCCTAAGCCTGAGATGATTCCATGTTGCACCATGAAACGCTCCACCTGCCAAAGAGCTGTGCATGTGCATGGGAGTGAAGATCACATAAGGTCTTGGAAATAAGAGGAATCTCTGTGTGAATAGATTTGTACAGCTCTGTATGTTTTAAATTGAACACAGTGTTTTCTTATTTTACCAATGAAAGCTTCTTCTTCAGTTCATTACCCTAGGAAAAAATCTGCAATATGTCTTTATACCAGATTCTGTCTTGAATTAAATACTCAATAAAAGGAAAATAATTATTCATCAGAAAAACACCCATGGGTACTCTTTACCATGTACCATGGTTTTGATCTGAATTCCCATGCTTCCATCCCAGACAGATAGATATTGGTTTATACACAAATGCAACCAGTTTATTCTATATTGTGGTTGGTCACACAGTCAGCCAGAGGGTTAGACTGGATTTGGCTTTTTTAACTGACCTATTGAATCCTTCCCAAGGACCTGGGATTGGTAGATGTTGTTTGATGGTGTTAAAAGTATTGTTGCAGACTATAAGCTGTTCCAAATAAAGCTGCCTTTTGCAATTGACTGATGGTGATTTTGTCAATACCAATGGTGGTATTCAAATACTGATTATTATTATTATTTAAATTTGTTTTAGCCACCCATTCTGGTATATTCATGGTATTCCAGCAAATCCCAAAACAATCAAACCAATTAAAAAACATACATATAACAACGCTAAAAAAAAAAAGGACACTAACCTCACAATTGATACAAAAATTACGAGTGGTGCAAAGAGCCATGGGAAGATACATGCTCGGCATTACAAGACAAGATAGAAACACCTGCACATGGATTAGAGAACAAACAAAAGTATATGATGTTATCAAGAGAGTAAAAGAATTGAATTGGAAATGGGATGGCCACATAGCAAGAAGAACTGATAGCAGGTGGACCAAGAGAGTCATAGAATGGATTCCACTTGATAAAAAGCATCCATGAAAGAGACCTAAAGCAAGATGGATCGATGCCATCAGCAAGTATTGTGGGGCCCAATTGGCAAAAGAAAGCTCAGAACCGTATTGGCTGGAAACATGCAGAAGAGGCCTTCCCCCTGCAGTGGATAGACAATGGCTAAATGATGATGATAGTGATGACAACAGGTAGCGTTGACTAACACAATCAATATATTATCAAAGAGTCACATCATATTAACCCCAGGTTTTTGTTGAAAGATCTGGAAGAATTTTTGGAGAACAGGAGAGAGAGTACCAAAAAGACCTTGACTATGTATCAGAATGGTCAATCAAATGGCAACTTCAAATCTCAACAAATAAATGCTCTGTCTTACATATTGGCAAAAAAAAAAATCAGAAAATAAAATACAAGCTGAATAGTCAAGACCTTGTTGATGATCCAAGCTCTGTAAAGGACCTTGGAATGCTCATCTCTAATGATCTAAGTGCTAGAGCCCACTGTAACTACATAGCCAAAAAGGCATTAAGAGTTGTTAATCTAATCCTAGCTTCTTCTCTGGTAATATCACACTACTAACTAGAGCATACAAAACATTTGCTAGACCTATACTTGAATACAGCACATCAGTCTGGAACCCATATCATGTATCTGATATTAATACAATTGAGAAAGTCCAGAAATATTTCACAAGAAGAGTTATCCACTCCTTTACTCATTGCAGAATACCTTATGCCACCAGACTTGAAACTCTAGAGCTAGAAAACCTGGAACTACGCTGCCTTTGGTCCAATCTAAATATAGTATATAAAATCATACATTGCAATGTCCTACCTGCAATCATAACAATACAAGAGCACAGAATAGATACAAACTCAAGGTTAACCGCACCAAACTTGATTGCAGAAATACGACTTCAGCAACAGAGTGGTCAATGTTTGGAATACTCTACCTGACTCTGTGGATTCTTCCCCAAATCCCAAAAACTTTAACCTTAGACTGTCTACTATTGACCTCACCCCTTTCCTAAGAGGTCTGTAGGGGGCGTGCATAAGCGCACCAATCGTGCCTACCATCCGTGTCCTATTGTTCCTTTTTATTCTTCTTATACATATCCATCTCATGTATTCAAAACTATGTTTATACTTATACCTGTTATCTTCTAAGTGATTGACAAATCAAATAAATAAATAAATAAAATTTCAGGAAGATATTGTTTCAGAGGTAAGGGCCATGACAAAGAAGGCATGCTTTCTTCCCATTGTCAAAGGCTACTGTCTGTCACAGCTTTCAGCATTTTCTAAAAGAGTGTTGTGACATGGGTAGGAATGCATGTCACCTATATACAACCATTTAAAGGACACACTTATTCAAGAGGACTTCTCAGAAGTTGGAACAAATCCATCCATCTTAACCCTTCAGAATTAAGACTCACATCAGGGAAGAAAGCCCGTTCTCTCACTACCTTTCAGAAGGGACAATTTTTGTCCTCTACTTTGGGAAGGATGGGACTGTTTCTCCAATTTATATTATCCCAAACTGCTTCACTGCTTTTAAAAGTATCTTTTTTTGGCAAACTACATTGAAGGCATAAGAGCAAATTAGAGTCTCTAAAGGAAGCTCAGAGTTAAAGTTCTCATACCTATCTTTCAAGTATCATGCTATGACTTTTGAATAAAAAAGGGGAAAATATATTCTTGTTAAACCCTATTTAAATATGTAGTTTTTCCATACTTTGCTCTTGCATACATCACTGAGAAGTATTATTTCAAACCCTCTCTCTGTTTCCTACCCAGCCATGTTTAATTTTTGATGCCTAAACCAAATTAAACTTCTGCTTTCTGGAGTCAACATAAATGGTTTAACCCTGTGCTCATATAAAGTTTATTCTGCTATACGAGGAATGTTGGAAACATTTTTTTTTAAGTCCAGGAGATATGTTTCCAATTTGGTCCCTCACTTTTGGAAATGACAGAATGAAAGCTGATTGCTAGTCACAGGGCATGAACCACTGAAACATTTAACAGTGCAATTCTTCAGTAAGAACATGACATATCCTTCTGCTTTTTATTTTCCTTGAATGAGATATTTATATTTCTAAGAAACAAGCCTAAATTGGGAAGTATGCATTACTGATCAGCAACAAAAGATAAAGCAAATGAAAGCTATTGATAACAAATACTGATCAGATGAGGAAAAAGATGGCTGTAATTGAGACATGTGAAGTGGTTAGTTGTTTGATCAGAAGTTACACACACCTTCTTTAATTGTACCCAATAATATCTTATCAGACATTCATAATACCTAATTGGAATTGCTGAAAGTTGGTCACATTCCCCTCCAATTAAATAAAGTCTACATTTACATCTTCCTAAGCCAAGACAGCATATGCCAAGTCTTCTCCCAATATGGCAATCAGGTCTCCCACAGATCATTGTGTGGCACTACATCTTTGGATCATCTTTAATATCAGAGAAGCAGAAAACCTTATAACTCATTTCAAATGGTCCTTTGGGGTAGAACATTATTAAAGTATTAAATTAAAGCTCCCAAATGCAGCACTCTGGAGAGATTCATAAGCAGAACTCATAAGCAGAAATAAAGTTCCAGGTATGGTTGCTACCATGTTAAAGGATCTCAGTTAGCTAGCTGGACATTTGGGAAGTTATTTCTAGTCTGAAAGAGCCTTAGGGTCAGTGTTCCTAGTGGCCCAGCAATTTGAAGTTGGTAATATATTAAATCAGTTTTAAAAGATTACCCTTCTTTTTTAAAAGTTTCTTTGCTCCTAAATATATGGAAGCTTGTTCTACAATTTCTTACTCTTGGTTCTCAGATACTTTATATTCTTCAAAAGTATAATGGTTATTTTTTAGAAAGAAAGGAAGAAAGAAAGAAAGAAAGAAAGAAAGAAAGAAAGAAAGAAAGAAAGAAAGAAAGAAAGAAAGAAAGAAAGAAACTTTGTCTTAGTTCTTACAACTTATATGACTTAGCAGTTTGAAGCAATTAACTTCTGCAAAATTATGATGAGATATTCTCAGATGATTTTGGAAGACTTCCCATTGGCACTATTTGCAAATTCTCCAGGTGTTCAAATAGTAGGAAAAAGAAAAGGCAGCAACAACATTTGGAAGAAAAAGGGAATGCATTTATTTTGTTTCAGAACTAGGAAGTATAAATCAACAAATCATAACTTTGCATATCCTTTTTTTGAATAAAAGTTTTATTTGGGTTTTCACAAAACATAATACAAATAAAATATCTTTTTTAAGAGTAGCATGATTCCAGGTTATCACATCTCCATACAGACATAATCTCAATTACATATTCATCTTTATGTTCTATTTCATATCTTGTCACTATTTTATCATTTTCTCAATATTTTTCCCTTCCCTTACTTTCCTCAACCTTACTCATAATTATCTCATTCCTTTCTAATTCAATTACATATCTTTTTCTAAATTTCTATATCTGTCTAGTCATTATGTTTGTACTTTTGTCTGTCCTGCTTACAATTTCATACATTCTTTTTCCATCATCGTCCTGAAAGGGAAAAGAAAAAAAAGCAATTCCCTCCCCTTCCAGGCATTAAAAAACAAGGTTTCCCCCCTGAAATTACCAAGTGGAGAGTGTCACCTTTATATCTTATAGTTGTTATCCATTCAAATCTCATTTAACATTTAGTTTATACATTATACAATTATAATGTTCAGTTTCTAATATCTATTTTATATTATATAACTCTTATCAGCCGAATTCCGCTCGGTACTTCCTCTTAAAAATACACAGTAAGTTCTAAGAAAAGAAAAAATATATAACAGTAATGAATAAAATTGTTGTTCTATTCAAATTCATCCTGACAACTGATATTGATTTCATTATAAATCTTTTACATTTCTTTTCAATTATATTTTATAAATCATTAAGAACAATTAAAGTATTGTCATTCCTTCCTCTTATTCCCTCTTTTACTTTTATTCCCTTTCTCTCTTTATTTCATTTAATTATTAACAAACATTCTATTCCATAACAATACCAGTTTTGTCTTTCACTTTAATCACCTATGTTTCATATTTTCTAGCTCTTTACTATTTCCAATATAACAACACTATCTCTTGTACCCTTGCAGAATCCTCTCTTTTAATTTATATTTTTAACCATTATCTCTATGTCTTTTAATTAGGCTAATACCTTTAATCCTTGTACATTTCCCCTGTTTCTTTATTTCCTGTTTCTGTCCCTTATAACTTATAATAATTATATTATAAATTATATAACCTATAATTTTTAGTTCCTCAAGGAGTACTGCCATTTTAAACACTTTTAAACAACCACCTAATTAATTTTAGTTCAAACCACTAGAAATCCAACACCCAAAATTCCAAATATCACCAAATAATCCAAAGCTGTTTCTTCTTGCTTCTTTTTTCCACTTTCCCTTTCCAGGGGCTCTGTTATCTTGTAGCAAAAGTTTCAGTTGCAATGTATCCTTTGGAAGTCTTGTTACAATTCCACTGTTAATTCTTTTTATTTCCAGGTGGTACTCTCTGCTGTTTCCAAGTCCCACCTTTTCTTTTTTCCTCTACTTTCCTCCTTTTGAAAGCTTTAGAAAGCTCCAGAAAGTCTTTATTTTCCCTTTGACACTTTAATTTCAGCTTGCCTGTTAGTGTCAAAGCAAATTAACACAAATTTCTTACTTAAATCTCTTCTTTTTAGAACTCAAAGCCAATTGCAGCTGTCAGTGTTAGAGAGAGAAAAAAAATCTTTTTTCCTTTTCCCTCTCCCCTCTTCTGCTTTAAAAATCTTCTTTTAGGAGTAACACTCTTGATAATTTAAATTCCAGGGATAGATGTTATCTCTGCTTAGCCCAGTCTGTCAAGCTCTCCCCTTTGTCTTCCTCCTGTTCATTCTTGTCCAGTCGGGCTCTTCTTTGAGGTGGCCATTTCTGACCACCACTGCGACCACCTTCGGGAAAGGGAGTAATGACCAGCTGAGGAGGAGAGATGCGGCTCCACTCAACTCAGCTGGTAGTCACCCCCTTCTTCGCCACCTCTACGGGGTGGCTTCATCCCCATAACAGGGTGCTCCACCGGCGAGCACAGATTGAAACCGTGCACGATCACAGATTTCAGTCCATCACCGAAGAAGCCCAAACTGGAAGTCATAACTTTGCATATCCTTTTCTTGCTGTGAGATAAGAACACATTTAGATGCTTTTGAACAGTGATGAAATGAAAGGTTTTGGCTGAAAGTTCATAGTTTTTGTTCCTGACATAAAAGTGTCTTTAGCATCATATATTATTTAAATGCATAACCAACCATATTGATAATAGCATTTCCTCCTTGGTTTGTTTTTTGAAAGTGCCACTTCCATTTGCTTGGACCTTTGATCCACCAAGTTGAAGCATGAATCGCAGATAGAAGTTGAAATGTTCCTAAGTGTGTAACAGTAAATGTCAGGTTTACAGGTCAACAGGTCTGTATAAAATGAACAGAAAAAATCCCTTTTGTCTGTAAAAGGGCAACCAAAGTAATTGACAGGTGGAATCTATACAAGAAAGCTTTGGTTAATTATGCCATATCCTAGAATAGCTCACTATTCACTCAATAATTCTATTTTGCAGGCCTCATCCAAAAGGCCTTCTGCCTACGCACACAAACACACAGACATACATATTGTCAGAAACTTTGTAATGAGAAGCTACCCTTGAGTTTAGGAAATAGGGTATTTCTCTGATTATGCTGTCACATTAGCAGTGAAGGTGTTCGTAAGTCTTAAGCAACTTTTCTGGTAGAGATAAGAAACTATCTCCCATGCTGCCTTTTTAAAATGAGTTGACCTAGTTTGTACTTCTCAGACCAATACGTAGATCAGAAATGATTGTTCCTTGGAGCTTGCTGCTCTCTGAAATCTGAGATGTAGCAGTCTACTAGATGATATTAGAAAACTGTGTCCATTTGAAAAGGTGATATACAGAAAATGAAAGACAGCTATCTTTCTGGCTATAATAGGTTTATTTCTTGAATGACTTTTAGGATATTATTGTAAGCTATCTTCAAATTAAAAAGTCAATATATACCCTGTGAGAAAAGAAAGTATTTCTTTTATTGTGCTCAAGGAAACTGCACTACCCTTTTTACTTGGCAGATAATCAAGGAAACCAAATTTCAAGCCAGAGACACATTTCTGGAATGAGTTAAACTTGTAAAATACTATAACTTGAAATTTAGAGCAAAGCTACCCATTTTCTCCAATCCAAACAGTATCAAATTGATCATCAAATATAGCATAAAATTTAGTTTAAAATGGCAACTAATTTTTGACTACAATTTTGTACTATACCATGTCCTATACAAAATTTGGATTTTCATATGTTGGAGTTAATATCTTAATGAAGTATAACTTCAAATGTTGATTTAATCTGTTTATTGTTGATAATTTTTTTATAGCAACTTGTACCATGTCAATGAAATACTTTCAGGTTAGAGTTCCACAGGGACATTTGTGTTTTCTTGTTTCAAAATGAATTTGAAATATAATGTTAAAAGTTTCCAGTGGTACAATGGAATTTTTTTTATATGCTGTTATATTTTTCTATCCACTTGTATTTCACTATCTGTGTCTTGTTTTCCCACCTTTCATATGATCTATATCATCTTTCTTATATTATTTTAGAAATATATATTTTGTTCATCATAATTAGGTCTGAGGCTTTATGATAGCAGAATTGTAAAAAAGAGTATTAAAATCTAACTAAAATTACATTTTTGCAAATTGAAGACTGAACATGAATGTCAGATTCTATCAAGTGGGGTAAACTGCTGTAAATTTTTGTTTTGAAGCAAATAAAAAAGTATTTTCCCCAAATGTTACAATAGCTATAACAATAATACTTCCTCTTTTGTCTATTTTATATGATACAGCTTAAACCTAGCTATGAATTCTGAAGCGGGGGGGACAAACTGGAAAATATCTGCTTTTAAACAAATATTTGTAATCCAATTTGGGATGAAAGGGAGCCTTAAGTCAGTGTTAGCTCCTTATCATTACCTGTTCTTAGCAAGGTTTTTTGGAAATGGCTTGCCACTGCATTCTTCCTAGGGCTGAGGCAGTGATTGGCCTGTGGTCACCCAGCTGACTTTGTACTTAAGGCAGGATTAGAACTCACTGTCTTCCATTTTAGCCTACACCATCATACCAAAATGGATTTGTATTCCAATTTACTGCAGTCATGTAATTGCATTTTGGGTACTCAGCAACCAGCCCACATTTATAGCTGTCTGTAGCATCCTGTGATCAAATAGAATAGAATAGAATAGAATAGAATAGAATAGAATAGAATAGAATAGAATAGAATAGAATAGAATAGAATTCTTTATTGGCCAAGTGTGATTGGACACACAAGGAATTTGCAAATGCTCTCAACGTACATAAAAGAAAAGATACATTTGTCAAGAGTCAAGAATCATAAGGTACAATACTTAATAATAATCATAGGGTACAATAAGCAATCAAATCATACTAGGAAACAGTCAATATAAATCGTAAGGATACAAGCGACAAAGTTACAGTCGTACAGTCACAAGTGGGAGGGGGTGGGCAATAAGGAGTGATGAGAAGATTAATAGTAATAGTAAAGCAGACTTTGTAAATAGTTGGACAGTGTTGAAGGAATTATTTGTTTAACAGAGTGATGGCTTTCAGGAAAAAAAATTCTTCTTGTGTTTAGTTGTTCTGGTATAGCATCGTTTTGAGGGTAGGAGTTGAAACAGTTTATGTCCGGGATGTGAGGGGTCTGTAAATATTTTCACAGCCCTCTTTTTGACTCCTGCAGTATACAGGTCCTCTATGGAAGGCGGGTTGGTAGTAATTGTTTTTTTCTGCAGTCCTAATTATCCCCTGAAGTCTGTGTCTGTCCTGTTGGGTTGCAGAACCAAACTAGACAGTTATAGAGGTGCAGATGACAGACTCAATCATTCCTTTAGAACTAAATCAGCATCTCTTTGGGCAGTTTGAGCTTTCTGAGTTGGTGCAGAAAGAACATTCTTTGTTGTGCTTTTTTGATGACATTTTTGATGTTAGGTGTCCATTTTAGGTCTTGTGATATGATAGAACCTAGAAATTTGAATGTTTCTACTGTTGATACTATGTTGTCTAGTATTGTAAGAGATTATAGTATGGGAGGGTTTCTTCTAAAGCCTACCACCATTTCTAAAGTTTTGAGTGTGTTCAGTTCCAGCTTGTTCTGGTTATACCATGAGGCAAGTTGTATAACCTCCTGTCTGTATGTGGATTTGTCGTCTCGAATGAGACTAATCACTGTTGTGTCATCAGCAAACTTGAGTATTTTAACAGATGGATTGTTTGAGATGAAGGCATTGGTATATAGGGAGAAGAGAAGTGGAGAAAGCACACAGACTTGGCGGGGGGGGCTGTGCTGATTGTACAGGTATTGGATGTGATTCTGCCTAGCTTCACCTGCTGCTTCCTGTCGGTTAGGAAGCTTATGATCCACTTACAAGTGTGTTCAGATACCGCTAAGCTGGTTTAGTTTAGTTAGAAGAATGTCTGGAATGATGGTATTGAATGCTGAACTGAAGTCTACAAAGAGGACCCTTGGTAAGGTATTTGGAGATTCAAGGTGTTGTAGGATATAGTGCAGAGCCATATTAACAACATAATCTGTCAATTTATTTACTTGGTATGAAAACTGCATGGAATCTAACAGCGGATCCATGATGATTTTCAGGTGGGACAGCACTAGCCTTTCAAAGGTTTTCATAGCTACAGATGTTAGAACAACAGATCTGTAGTCATTCAGTTCCCTGATGGATGGCTTTTTTGGCACTGGGATGATAGTAGAGTGTTTGAAGCAAGAAGGAACATAGCACATCTCTAGTGATCTACTGAAGATTCGGGTGAAGATGGGGGCCAATTGGTTAGCAGAGACTTTTAAGCAAGAAGGAGTTATCTTGTCTGGCCCTGGTGCTTTTCCTGGCTTTTGACTGTGAAATAGATCTTGCACTTCTTTTTCTGTGACAACCAGAGGCTGTGAACCCAATGGGTTGGGGTCAGTTGTAGGAGGCTTGGCTGTTGTTGGTGTGTTTGAGATGGTGGTTGTGGAGATAGTTGGCTGTAGTTTTCTTTCAAACCTGCAGTAAAACACATTCAGGTCATCTGCTAGTTGTTGATTTCCTTCTGCCTGGGCAGGAGGATTGCTGTAGCCAGTGATGTTTTTAAGAGTTTTCCACATATTTGCTGGTTCATTTGTTGAGAACTGATTCCTTAACTTTTCAGAGCAGCTTCTTTTTGCTGCTCTGATCTAACTTGTTAATATATTTCTGGTCTGATTGTATAGCATTCTGTCATCTTTTCTGCAGGCTTCCTCTTTGGAACGATGTAGCTGCTTAAGTTTAGCTGTGAACCAAGGTTTATTGTTACTATATATTCTCAGGTTCCTTGTTGGTGCACATAAATCTTTACAGAAGCTGACATATGATGTTAATGTACCTGGGAACTCATCTAGGTCTGCAGAGGTATCTTCGAAAACATTCTAATCAGTGCAATCAAGGCAAGCCTGGAGCTTCAGCTTTACCTCATCAGACCAAGTCCTCACTGATTTAATTGTTGGTTTCATGGTTTTAAGTCTTTGTCCTTAGGCAGGTACAAGGTGAATCATGCAGTGATCAGTGTCTCACAGCTGCTCATGGTAAAGGTCTATAAGCATCTTTTACTGTTATGTAGTAGTGATCTAAAGCAGGGGTCGCCAACCATTTGGAGCTCAGGGACCACCAAATTCATAATTTTAAATCCCAGGGACCACTAATTTGAATTTTGACTGACGTGGCTTGCTGACGTTGGTGGGAGAGAGAGAGAGAGAGAGATATATCTGATCTAACCTCTCTCTCCCCCTCTCCCTCTCCCCCCTCTTTCTCACACATACACATATAGAGGCAGGGGTGGGATTCAAATTTCTTAACAATCGGTTTTGTGGGCATGGCCTAATTTGTGCATGTCACTTGGTGATCATGTGACTGGCTGGGCATGGCTTGTATGTAAATATTATAAATATTTATGAAATATTGAATTTTTTATAAAGAAGAGCAACTTTTACCCAAAATCAGGCAAAGCAGGCAGGCAGATTGAGTTGTTCACAAAATTATAGATTCATTCAGAGATCTGTGTTTCTGCCATCGGCTAGCTGAGTCTGTCACATAAAATTTGCTTGCAAGCAAGCTCATAAAATTTGCTAGCAAGCAAACTCACAAAATTAACTCACAAACTCATGTAAATATTGAATTTTTTATAAAAAAAAGAGCAACTTTTACCCAAAATTAGACAAAGCAGGCAGGCAGATTGAGTTGTTCACAGAATCACAGATTCACTTAGAGATCTATGATCCTGCCATTGGCTACATGCACTGAATAATAGAAGCTTCAGTCCTAAGGAAGGTTCAGCTCTGCTTAAAAGCAGAGCCGAAGATCTAAAGATTAGCTAGAAAGCAAGAAATCCAACAGTTTCCTGCTTTCTAGCTAATCTAAATCTCCCAGCACAGCAGAACAGCTGATGGTTGGGGGAAAAAAGGAAAAATAGCAACTTAGCAGGCAAGTTTGCCAGGTAAGGAGTGAGTGGGCAGGGAGGTTTCCCGCAGGCCATGTGGGCAGCACAGCCTTGTGTTTCCATGCAGCCTGGATTAATTGCTTTGGGGGGAGTGATCTGGGGGTGACATTTCTCTGCAGACCACTGAAATTTTCTCGCGGCCCACTTGGCGACCACTGGTCTAAAGTATTTTTGCCTCTGGTGGGACAATTTACATGCTGGAAATATTTTGGGAGCTCTTTCCTTAATTTGCTTGATTGAAGTCTCCTAAAATGATGGGAAGGGAATTTAGGTGTTTGGCTTCAGCCTCCATAATTTGATCAGCTAGAGTTCATAGTGTCTTGTTTACACAAGCTTGTGGAGTAACATACACAGCCATTAGGAGAAATGAGGAGAACTCACATGGAGAGTAAAATGGCTTGCAGTTGATGTGTAAAGACTCTAAATTTTCATCACAGTTTTTATATATTATAATTATATCCTGAGACCAGCTGTTGTTGATACATAAACATAATCCTCCACCCTTCATTTTACTTGATGTCTCTTCAATTCTGTCTGATCTAAATATCTGAAATCCTGGGATGTATATGATGTTGTCATCATGAATTTCTGCATTAAGCCAGGTTTCAGTAAAACAGAGAACTGCTGAATTGTAGAAATCAGAATTGCATCTATTTAAAAGGAGTATTTCATCCATCTTGTTAGCAAGTGAGCATAAATTAGTCAGAAAGATTGAAGGGAGAGGGTTTTTCCCCCTCCCTATTCCTTAGTCTATTTAAAATTCATGGTCTTTTACCTCATCTCCTTTTTCAGCGCTGCCGCTTCTTTCCTTTGTTTGTTGCAATCCATAGCACCGGGGAATTAGTTAGAGTCTCCTCCTTGTTTGCAAGGACAGGAAGGGGTGAGGAATCAGAAAGCTGCTCCTTAAAGAAACATTGCCCAATTCTTAGCAGATGGTCTCATGACTATGAAATCCATAGTGAATAGCAGAGAATAATAAAGAACAAAGAAACCATTAGAGAGCATTTTGGATCTCATGACTATGATTTACAACTTTTTTTTGGCTGAAAACCAGTTTTTACTTTAGGTTTCCAGCCAAACATACCTCTTGTGAACAATATATTTGCTTAATGACTGATGCTTATTTAATGACCATGGCATTCACTTTACAACCACCATATTCATGTAATGAACACTGCAAAAATGATCCTAAAATTGACCATGGTCACGTAGTGACCTACTTAATGACCAGCCCAACCTATGACCATAATTCTGTGCTCATTTATAGACATAAGTTGAAGTCTACCTGTACTGTGTATGTATCATTAAAGGAAACAATCTTGTAGTGTAATTGTGGTAATATATTTTATTGATCATTTTTATCATTTTCTGTAAGGCCTTTGTATAACTAGCAGTAAGTCTAGGAAGATGTGGGCATTCTTGGTGGGGGTAGGAGTATCTTTGCTCAGAGTGCCTCATTCTGTTTTGATTCTGCCAGTTTAGAAGGAATAGGAAAATGGGTGAAAGTTCAAGGTACAAGATACACAGTTGTGCTTTCTCATGGGACTTTCCAAACTTTCCCATGAGACTTTCCGTGGCTGTATGATCTCACCCTAGCAAGGTAACATCTGGGACTTTCCAAGATTGTGTGTTCTCATGCTGGTGAAGTAATCTCCTGTTGAGGTCATTGTTTTCTGAATATGCATACTGTATTTTTGCTTGTGTTTTTCTCAATAAATACTGCGACCTGAGTTCTCTCAGGGTTGGCATTTTTCTCAGAGACAGTTCCCTGTGTCTCATTTCAATGTCAAACCACCATAAATGGTGACCCCGACGTGATAGCTTGGAAGGCTATACGTTTCCGCATCCTATACTCATCGTCGCGGACGTCGACTGGCCCTCATCTTCTTCGCTGGACGAAGATAGATTCTTTTCGTGAGTATGGGGGAGATCTCTCAAGGCTCAGAAAGAGCACATCAGGGAATTGAGAGGGATCATTGGGAATAGTTTTGGGTTTGGAATTGGCAGTAGGGGTTGTGCTGTAGGAAAGAAAGAAATTGAGGATTTACTACAGTATGTTTGGAAAAATATTAAGTCATATCCGGAGGGAGGTAGTATTAAAGTAGAGTCCTGGAAAAAGATAGGGAAATTTTTGCACGAGGAACCCCGTGCCCCTTCTTCAATTTTGTTAACCTGGAGAGTGATAATGGATGCATTAGCTACTTATGAACAACCGCTCCTATCACCCCCGAAGAAGGTTTGCCGCTTTACCATGCGGTACGTTTGTTGCCGCTGACGGCACCTCCAGATAAATCTGGGGGACTGTCTGGCGCTAGAAATACTTTGTCAGAGGATAAGAGTTTACCTTTAAGGGTTCAGGTGGATGCAGTTACTGCAGCTATTCAAGAAGCAAAGAATAGAGGGGAATTATCAGGAGATGATTTGGTGGAGTTTGGAGTAGAAGTTCAACTTAATCCAGTGGAAATTGTCATGGATGCTGCATTAAATCCGCAGCGGGAGTGGAAGCCTTTACAGCTCAGAATTTTGAGGGAAATTAAGCAAGCAGCAAAAGAATATGGTGTTAGAACGCCATATACTCAGGCATTGTTAGAAGCAGTTGGTTATGGAAATAAAATGATTCCGGCTGACTGGAAAGCTCTGTTGAATATGATTTTAACTCCAGCTCAATATTTGGTGTTAGATCAGAAATGGAGACAGCTGGCAGTCCAGAGGGGAACAGCAAATGTTACCCCAGATCAGCTTTACGGAGCTGGTAATTTTACAACAGTGGAACAACAGAGAGATGGTATGCCTGATGAGGGGTTCGTTCTTCTCCCACAAATAATTTTTCAAGCCATAGGGTCTCTCCCTGACGGCGAAGGTGGTGAGAAGACCTTTACTAACATCAAACAAGGGAACAATGAACCCTATGAAAATTTCATTAGCAGACTGAAATTGGCTATTGAAAGACAAATTGATAATCAATTCGCCCAGAAAGAGTTGCTTTTAAGTTAGCAGTAGAACAAGCTAACACAGATTGCAAAAGATTTTAAATCCACTGGTAGCAAGTGGAGAGAGAGAAATCGCAGATTTGATTAATGCATGTAGAAAGGTAGGAAGTCAGTCTTTTAACATGGAAACTTTAGCTCTGGCTTTACAAACAGGACATGCTCCAAAGGGGAATTGTTTCAATTGTGGGAAGCCTGGACATTTTAAAGCGCAATGTCGGGCTCCTGGAGGAGGTCAAAGTCAGCAGAATAAGAGATCAATGGGACAGGGTGTTCGTCCTAAATCAGTATGCCCAAAATGTAAGAAAGGATACCATTGGGCATATCAAATGCTCCTACAGTTTTTACTGATGGAGGGAAAGTTTTTGGTGCTTGTGTTTGGAAAGATAAATCTGGAATTTGGCATACAAAAGTGACATCAGAGCAGAAGTCTGCCCAGCAGGCAGAACTTGCTGCTGTAGTTTTGGCTTTTCAAAATTTTCACAATCAGGATTTTAATTTAATAGTGGATTCATTGTATGTGTATAATTTGTTACCCTTTGTAGCAGGTTCTTATTTGTCTCCTGGAATATCACCTGATATTTTAAGATTGCTTTTGTTGTTACAAGGATGTTTGGAGCAGCGTGTGAATGTGTGTTTTGTTGCTCATATTCGTAGTCATAGTAATTTGCCTGGAATTTTATCACAAGGTAATGCCAAAGCTGACAGTGCTGTAACTTCAGTTCTCACTGTCCAGCCATGGGACAGTCATAGTTATTTTCATCAAAACGCTAAAGCATTGGCACAGCAATTTAAACTTACTACTGCAGAAGCTGCTGCCATAATTCAACAATGTCCAACTTGTTCAAAGCAGGGCACGAATATCCCTATGGGAGTTAACCCCAGAGGGTTGAAACCTTCAATGATTTGGCAAATGGATGTTACTCAATATCCGCCATTTGCGCCCTGGAAATATATACATGTAACTGTGGATACTTACTCAGGATTTTTAATGGCTACCCCTCAAAGAGGTGAGATGGTTAAACATGTCATCAATCATTGCATTAAGACTTTTTCAGTTGCTGGTACACCTAAACAATGGTCTGTGGAATACAATTCTACTGGGCAGGCTATTGTAGAACGTCATAATTCCACGCTCAAGACCATGTTGACTAAATTAAATAAAAAGGAGGGAAGCTCCTGGGGCTTCCGGCGATTCAAGATCAATTAAATCTAGCTTTGTATACTTTAAATTTTTAAATTTGTCTGGTAACCCCTGCGGCGCGGCCAGCAGGCATTTTTCTTCTCCTTCTACAGATGCGGTGAGACCTCGGGTGTTGGTGCGGTTCCTTCCAGATCCAGCATGGGTTCCTGCTGAGCTGATAACGTGGGGACGTGGTTATGCAGCAGTTGAACATCTTGGTCAAATTCGTTGGGTTCCTGGTCGGTGTGTTCGGCCTGATCATTCGCAGGCACCTGTGAAGGAAGTTTCGGAGGAGCAGGATGGCGCATCTGTGGTTCCTGATCCTGTTGATTCTGCCTAATCTGTCCTGGGCTGCTCGGATGCGGAGAGAGCAGCGACAGCATGTTCAGCGTGCCGGAGATTTGGGCGATGATTTGTGGACCGATAATAATTACATTAAAGATTTGCGCACAACTGCCAAAAACTTGAACATCACCAATTGTTGGTTGTGTATGCACCTTCCTGGGAGAGTGGGAGAAGGACTAACATTGCATGGAGTGCCTTTTGAGGAAAAAGATTTAATAAAGAATGCAACCTGGAGAAAACAGTTGTCTTGTGCTACAACAGAGCAATTCCAGATCCTAACCATGGGAGGTAATCTATGGACACAAATTTCTCGAGGTCTTATCCCGCCTTTGGGAATTGCTATGAACTATAGAGATATTCATATTTTAAATAATTTTACTGTTGCTATGTTTAATGATACTATAAAGAATATTAAGATGATTAATGTAGAAATGTCTGAAATTCGTACAGTTACTTTGCAAAATCGATATGCTTTAGATATTATGTTAGCTGCTCAAGGAGGAGTTTGTGCTTTAATTCATTCACATTGTTGTGTTTTTATACATAATTATGAGCCAAACATTACAAAAACTGTTCAGGACATGGAAGATCGTATTGCTCAGCATCAATCTGGAGCTGATGGGTTTAATGCATCATTCTGGGACAGTCTGTGGTCCTGGCTTCCTGATGGATCATGGTTTCGTTCCTTATTGCAAGGGGTTGTTATTATTATTGCTATATGTATCTTATTATGTTGTTTTATTCAATGTATTCCTAATCTATTACAAATGTGTACCTCAGTCTTCCGGCGTGAGGGATCAGGTCATGAGGGAACTGTGTACTATGCCACTAAAACACCCCCTATCTTTGAATAAATAAAAAGGAGGGAATGTGGTAATATATTTTATTGATCATTTTTATCATTTTCTGTAAGGCCTTTGTATAACTAGCAGTAAGTCTAGGAAGATGTGGGCATTCTTGGTGGGGGTAGGAGTATCTTTGCTCAGAGTGCCTCATTCTGTTTTGATTCTGCCAGTTTAGAAGGAATAGGAAAATGGGTGAAAGTTCAAGGTACAAGATACACAGTTGTGCTTTCTCATGGGACTTTCCAAACTTTCCCATGAGACTTTCCGTGGCTGTATGATCTCACCCTAGCAAGGTAACATCTGGGACTTTCCAAGATTGTGTGTTCTCATGCTGGTGAAGTAATCTCCTGTTGAGGTCATTGTTTTCTGAATATGCATACTGTATTTTTGCTTGTGTTTTTTCTCAATAAATACTGCGACCTGAGTTCTCTCAGGGTTGGCATTTTTCTCAGAGACAGTTCCCTGTGTCTCATTTCAATGTCAAACCACCATAGTAATAAGATAACTTAGCACTTGTGCTAATTTAACCAATAGTTTAACTAATTTAGCAACTGTATTGCTTAAAAATTATTGAACTGGGTTTCAGAATAGCAAGATAACAAAATTGGGAGGTACCTTGGAGGTCTTCTAGTACAACTCCCTGCTCAGGCAGGAAACCCTATACCATTTCAGACAAATGGTTGTCTAATCTCTTCTTAAAACTATTAAGTGTTGGAGCATTCATAACTTCTGGAGGCAAGTCATTCCACTAATTAATTGTTCTAATTGTCAAAAACTTCTCTTTAGTTCTATGTTGTTTCTTTCCTTGATTAGTTTCCATCCATTGCCCCTTGTCCTGCCTTCAGGTGGCTTTGGATAATTTGACCCCCTCTTCTTTGTGGAAACCCCTTAGATATTGGAACAATGCTATCATGTCATCCCTAGTCTTTCTTCTCATTAAACTAGACATACCCAATTCCAGCAACCATTTTTTATATGTTTTAGTCTCCAGTTCCCTAATCATCTTTGTTGCTCTTTTCTGTACTCTTTCAGCTCTAATTCTTTAAACAATAGTTCATTATGTTGAGAATTAAAAATATTTTTGCCTGCTTTCAGTTGTTAGTGAAGGACGAAGACCATATATAATTTGCTAAAGGGCTTTTTGAACTACATGTCAGGGCTCCAACAAATCCACCCCCATTCAAATCAAAAGTCTCTAGCTGCATCTCAGAGAAAAGAAAACTGATTTATTAGAAGTGGCCATGGTTGCATTAGCTGGGTGCAGCCGATATTAAATTATATCCTATATTTTCCCCTTGACCCTGGTCTCCCCCCCCCCCACCCCCTGGATGTGACTTCTCCAATGGGAGACATCCATCTCCAAGAGTCATCCATCATGCTCTCCAATAACCTTCTTATGCTCCAACAACTTTGGGCTGCCTGGGTGATTATCTAGGCATTTAAGGAGTGCCTTGTTTTCCCCCACTCCCTTTTTCTGGCAGCTAAAAAGACTAAAGGAGTATCTTTTTAGTTGACACTACATATAACTGCAGTCAATAAATGAGATTTCACAAAGCTAATTTTTAAATGGCTCCAAATAGACGTTGTGAGCACACTTTTCCTCAGGAGGACTTTTTCAACCTGCCCCTCTCAGTCAGTGTTTTGAAATGGATTCCTTCAGCTTCTGCATTTCACTTATCCCAGCTTTGTCACAGTTTCCACTTTGTACATAGACATTCCTCATAATGTATACTTTTTGTCATAAAGTTCAGCTATTGTAGAGGCCCAAGCCATATTTGAAGTTTAGCCAAAGTCCATGGGAAATGTGCAACAGGCGTCAATTTTTGTTTTTTCTTCCATTCAGTCATGTCCATTTCTTGGAGTCTCCCTGCAGTTTTCTTGGCAAGGTTTTTCAGAAAAGGTTTACCTCCTTCCTAGGGCCAGGAGAAAGTGACTGGCCCAAGGTCACCCAGCTGGTTGTAAACTCTGAAAGGTTGGATCAGAATTCACAGTCTCCTGGTTTCTAACGTAGTGCCTCAGCCTCTATACCAGACTAGGCTCTCTTATAAATGAAGAAGCAGTCAGACAGAACTGTTGGATTTAAAGAGGAAAAAATAGGTTATACTGTCCAATAATCTATATAATTCAGATTTAACTTCATTAAATCTAAACTATGTATCATCTTAATATATTCCCCGCTGAGAGTGAATGGGTTTCAATTCAAACCCTTCAGCTTTTCCAATGAGCACCTGAGCTAATTTCATATGAAGGAAGAAAAATACCATAGAGAAAGGAATAGGCACTATTTTCTACATTAAATAACATAGACTGCCACATCAGAAGATTCTTTTTCTTTTCTGTTTAATAAACCTTAGCTCTTTAAATAATGCAAAATGAGTCAAACAGTTTTGCCTTCCTTTTAATGCTCTGTGCACCTCTCCTATTTTATCATTCTAACATGGAAAGTGAAGCAGAACTGAAGTTTTGAATACATTATATTATGAGCATAGACTGGAATAAAAGATAAGGCTCCAGTAATGCAGAAAAGACAGAGTAGAAACTGTTTTAAATGATATATGTCTAAGAATTGGAAGGTTAACAAGGGAAAAGTCTTTGTTTTTTCATGCAAGAATTTCAACACATTGATAAGTAAAGAATCTGATTGAATGATAGTTTGAAAGGGAATTTTTATTTTTAGGTTACATCAAACTCCTCTTTAAAAAGTCTTTAAAACATTTTTTAAATGTATATATTTTACTTTAGTGTGCATTTTGATATCTTTTTATTTTGCCAAATAATTTAATAAAACAATAAAAAAATCTCTTGGATTCAGGTGTAGTTTTAGGGCACACTAATGCAACCAAGTGATTTTTCAAAATTAATTGAAAATATTCTTTTTTTCAAATATTTAGGACACTGGATATTTTAATACAGCAAAAAAAATGTATCCTGAATCTTTTTTAATCAATTCACTGCTTTTAGGATATAAAAAATTCTTTTCTGAATGATCTCTAAAAATGTAAGGTGAAAGAAAGATATTAGTTTATCCCTGAAATAACTTTTTATATTGTTTTTATCAGGGAACAAAATAAAATACAGCATCAAATCAAAACTCTTTGTGAATCCCAATAATATGGCAATTGGTGGTAATTTTAAAAAAGGTCTTACAAACAAAAATGCAGAAAGAACATTTTTTCTATTCCTATTCTGACAGATGTGGGTTATGTGTGTTTTTGAAGTGGATGAGAAGTGTTTCTCCATGGCCTTTAAACTCATGGTGTTGTTCAGTATCATTTTATAACTGCTAGTAGGAACCAAACTGATTTTGAATTTCCTGTCCCTCTACTCTCCTCTCCCAAATATAAATTACCATTTTGTATCATGAAACATGTTCATTTTTCATTCAGCTGATTTTCACTTAATACCTTTTATAGAAACCTTTTATAGACATTCTCTTCCCTTTAGGACTCTTCTCATCTACAAGTATCCACACACGTTCAAGAGAGTGACATTTTGATTGTATGGAAGCTGGATTCTTAGAGCATCCATAGCACAGTAATTGACTAAGGTATTCTGTTTCTGTCCGTGGCATCTTGAATTATTAAAAAAGGAGTTTTCTGGATAGATTGGAAAAGGCACAGGGTCAGTACTGGGAGCCCAGTCAAGATCTTTATCCAAGCAAAGCAGCAGAGTCCTGACACTGTGGTTCTGCCTTTTGCTACCATCTTGATGTTCTGCCTTTTGCTACCGTATTAATGTTCTGCCTTTTGCTATCGTCTTGATGTTCTGCCTTATCTGGATGAAGAACCCCAGGCAGGGAGTATCTCAACTCAGAGCCATGGTGGCGCAGTGGTTAGAGTGCAGTACTGCAGGTAACTTCTGCTGACTGCCAGCTGCCTGCTATTTGGCAGTTCAAATCTCAGCAGGCTCAAGGTTGACTCAGCCTTCCATCTTTCCGAGGGGGGTAAAATAAGGCCCAAATTGTTGGGGGCAATATGCTGATTCTGTAAATCACTTAGAGAGGGCTGTAAAGTACTGTAAAGTGGTATATAAGTCTAAGTGTTATTGCTATTTGCCTTTGGACAGCTATTTAGTTTAGCAGCAACTAAGAAGAATGAAGTGTATGGAGAAACACTTGTTTCTCAAGCTCTGGAATCAATGCTAGAAATGCCCTCATGTGAGTTCTTGTAAATCCTCTACTCTTAGAATGAACGTATTAGATGGACCAGCCCTCTTGATTAATTTGAAATTCTTTGATATACTGTATAAAGTTTAAATTGTCAAGTTGTATAGTTATTTTAAAATGAGTTGCTATATTTTTAAGAAGATAAAATGTCTCTGGGATACCAAAATATGATGGTGGGTTATTTTTAGCAATGGGGTGTGTTTCTCTTTTAGATCTTGTAATCTAAAGTACAATATAAATTAAATGGCTTGATAAAAAGGACTGAGGAAAAGAGAACATTCATAAAATCATTTTCCAAGCTGTAACTTTGCCCTGAAGTCAGTAGATTTAGATTTGACTGACATAATCCCCTGGATACTTTGTTTGTGTATGTATCAAAATCCAACCATTGTACTGAAATAATCTCAAATCTGGAATCCAAAAATCTGATTTGCAATACCTGGTTATGAACTTTCTATTCTTGACTTTTAGCTGATGATTAGTACATATTTAACTCTTCAGCATCCTCTCTCTAGTTGCTGCAAGAAGTTCCTAAAAATTTTCCAGAGCTCATGGTTTATAGAAATGTCATATAAATATAATATACAAACTATATATAAATATTTTCCAAAGTTTTCTTATGTCCATAAATTTAAAATACATATGATATACTCTGTAGACCCTAACTCCAATGAAAATAATAGCTTTCATTCTTAAAGATCTTTTCTTTTTTATATATATATATTCTTGCAAACCCAAGAAAGTACAAAATTAGTGGAAGAGGTTCATTGCAGGCTTCCACACCAGATCACAGAAACCTCTGACGAGTGTGCTTACTGGAGTGCTACCTTCTAGTAGCAAAGGGATTTGTTTCTATATTTGTTTACAATTTCTAGGAGTAATAATCATGGCAATTATAGCACGGGTTATGTAAAGCCATGGAAGAATGGTGATAAACCCTGCAGTACTAGTGACTGGCTTCCTGTCTGGTAACAAGCATACCTTGATAAATGGGCATCACCAGCTGGTTGGTAAATAACAAATGAAGCTACCCTTATATAAGTCACTAAAACAGGCTATAGTTTGCTTTATTATAGACTTGGTAGTTTACTGAGGGGCATAGTGAAAAGTGGTGATGTCTATGGGGACCTTACAGGACCGACTTAATTGACTTTCTATAAGGACAGACCACTACATAGCAGTAAAAGATAGAAGGAGCTGAGAAGTTTCATGGTGGAGGTTACCGTAGTTTGGGACTTCTAACTAATTGCTGGGTGTCAGTGTTCAGTCACAGAAGGAAGGTTATGCTAATGAAGTAATTGGGTGCTTTCTTGCACAGTTGCCAAGGCAGCTTTTAAAGAACAAAGTCTGCTAGCATTTGAAGAGCAGATAAAACAAACAGCCTGTTTATCTACCAAATGTAAGAGAAGGGTTCCCCCCCTTCCTATTCTTTCAAGCCATTATGCTAAAGGAGCAGGTGGGCTGTCAAGTAATGCAGATTTTATTCTAATTAGATTTCTCTGAAACTTTAAAACCAGAAACTGGTGGGAGAGCCAGTACTGATTTTGGTGCTGAGGGGAAAAAAAGTTCAAAGATAAAAGGATTTCCACAGTAGTTTCCAACCCTCTTTTGAAAATATAAGCTACTTGTTCATTAAGCCAGGAGGAGTTTATTTTCCTGCAGAGAGAAGTAGGTGGCAGCAATGGGGAAACGGATGCAGGAGTTGAAAAGCGCTTGGGCTACTGAAGGTGCAGGCAGAGAACAAAACCCAAAGAAGTAATTAGAAGGTCAAACCCAGTAATAATAAACATGCACTTACCCACAGGGCAAGGGCAGGGGAGCCTGCAAAGCCCTGACATTTTACTACTTAGCTTCATTATCGCTCTGGCTAACTAGCTCTATTCATCTGAAGATTAATTTCATGTGAACATGGTGCCTTCAAATGTGAAGAACATGAGCACTGTTTGGAGATGAAACTTTAGATTCAAGCAGCGTTGTTGTCAGCAACAGGGCCTCAGGGAATCAAAAGTAAGGTTGTATACCACCCTTAAGATTCATCATCTTGAGAAACAGCTCAAGTTCAAAACAAAGGGATTGAAAGCTTTTTTGAGTGGACTCAGAGCTGAATTGAGAACAGGATTCAAAAATGTAATATGTTTTGCTCCTTCTGGGCTGTACCTGAAAATCCCCAAGTATGGAATCTCTTTTTCAATATATAGTTTAAAAGAGGACTGGGTGACATTTGCAAACATAAAAAAACCCACAAGGAGGGTGGATTTCTTTACAATTCAGATAATAGGCACTCGGATGTTGATGCTTAGGTTCTTGATATGGTTTTAAAATGCCTGATGAAAACAGGACAGTAGTCTTTTCAGATAAATAAGTGAACTGTACAAGGATAGTTTGGAAGAAGAATGGTGATAGCTGTTATGTTTGAAGAATAAGGAGACCAGACATCTGACCAGTGACTTCAACTCTTTAATAATAACAGGAATAGGAATAGAACAGAGCAAACTCTATGGGCAGCAGTAACCCTTTTATAGGGTTGGCTGCTACCCTATTAACCAATAACCTTTGTGATAAGTTCAAATAATAACCAATAAGAGTGGCCTCATCCTGACCAATCCCTGTTCGTTGTTTGAGGACCAATCAGGTGTGCAGGCCTTCAACCCTACTTTGCATTTTATGCTAGTTACTTTATTGATTCATAACACCCCTCCCCCTTGGGCTCCGTTTAAGGGGAGCTGTAACAAAATCCTCAAGGTAGACAGGCCGTTTGGTCTGTCTAGATCAGGGGTGGGCAAACTTTTTGGCTCGGGGGCCGCATTCACTTTTAAAATTTGACAGACGGGCCGGGTCAGCACAAGATTTTTTGGGAATCGCCCCCCTTCCCCCTTCTTCTCCTCCTTCCCCTCCCCTCGGAGGCCCCTGAGTCAGGAGTTGCTACTGCCGGCACAGCTCCACGCGGCTCCAGTCCCACGTTGCCTCGGGAAGGGAAAGGCAAAAAGGAAGAGCCGCGGCGGTGCTTTGCAACGGCAGCAACGGCACCGGAGGTTCAGGCTCAGCGGCTCCTGGTTTTGCCTTTCCCTTCCCAAGGCAACGTGGGACTGAGCCGCGCTGAGCTGCGCCGGTGGTAGCAACTCCTGACAGCCCCAGCTGGACACCTGAGCAGAGCCCGGGCAGAACTGCCTGTTGCTGCTGCGGGCGCTGCTGCGGGCGTCTGGCTGCCCAAGTAAAGAACCGCACCAGCTCAGGGCAACTGTGAGGAGCAAGAGGGGAGAGGCAGAGAAGGAGGCAGAGAAGGAGGAGAGCAGCTGGCCAGTTGGGGAGGCTTCTTGTGCTGCGAAAGAGGCGGCTAATGATCTCCAGCTCCGCTCTGCTTCTCCAACATCCGGCACCGCCCTGTTCTGTGCGCCGGCTGCTCGGACTTGCTGGGCCTGACACAGAACAGGGCGGCGCCGGATGTTGGAGAAGCAGAGCGGAGCCGGAGATCATAGCCTCTTCGCAACACAAGAAGAACAGGGTGGTGCCGGACCATTGGAGAAGCGGAGCAAAGCCGGAGATTAGTAGCTGCCTCTTTCGGGCGCAGAAAGCTTCCCCCAACCAGCCGGCTGGTCTCCTCCTTCTCTGCCTGTTTGTTCTGTATGGCCGAGGAGGAGGAGACCAGCTGAGAAGCACGCTGCCAGGCGGGGCCACGCGGCGCAGGGCAGCACGCCACCGCCCAACCCTGGCGAGGGAAAGCAGTGGGCGTTCCCGGCGGTGGCCTTGGCCCCGCTACCAGGAAGCGGCTGCCCAGCTCCATGTTGTGTGTGCAATTTTTGGCGCGCGGCGCGGGGTCTCTTTTTGGCCAGCCCCAATTTTTTTTTTTCAGAGAGGAATTTTTTTTTTCAGAGGCGGGCCGTATTAAAATGACCAACGGGCCGGATGTGTCCCGCGGGCCGTAGTTTGCCCACCCCTGGTCTAGATGATTTCCGTGGCTCCACCGGGTTTTGCCCAAAGTCCGGTTCCGGTGGAGCGTTTGGATAGTCTCTATTTTGTTCCGTTTCGCTGCACGGTGCTTCCGTGCTGCTTTCGTTGAGGTTGTTTCTACTAACTAATGGTTCTTCGGGGTTTTGCAGTTCGGATTCCCCCAAGTTCAAGTCCCCAGGAGAAATCAACTCCCTCCCCGTTTCATTTGCCGGTCCTTCCCTGGGCCGAAAGGTATCCGTTGGCCTGCAATCCGTCATATCGAAGTCAATTTCCTCGATATTTCCTCCCCCCTCAGTTTGGGAACCCGGGGATCCATGGCCGCTGGGTGGCAATCTCGAACGGAGGTGGTCTATGTGGCGTTTCCACACCCTCCCATCTTCTGTTAGTAGGCGGTAAGATCTGGGCCCTGTGAGGTGGGTGACGGTTGCGGGTATCCACAAAGGGTCGCCGGAAAAGTTTTTTGCAAAGATTAAATCGCCTACCTTAAATTCCCGGCATTTGCTGCTGGAGCCAAAAGGCTTTTCGGTGCGTATGCGGGTGGAGCCGGTCAAGGTGCGATCGTAGTTTCCGCCCCATGAGAAGTTTGGGGGCGTTTTGTTGGTGACGCTGTGGGGCGTAATATGCTGCAACAATAAAATTCGATTGATTTTTTCATCGATGTCGCTAATTCCATTTTGTGGAGTTTTTTTTTTTACAAACTGTACCATGCGTTCTGCATGTCCGTTTGCCGCAGGGTGCGCAGGCGAGGTCAGCGCATGGCGGATGCCCCGATCAGCAAGATACTGTTCAAAGTGTAATGCAGTGAACTGTGGGCCGTTGTCCGAGACCAAAACGTCCGGGAACCCATGTGTGGCAAATAGTCTATTTAATCTGCTGATAACTGAGTCTGTTGTAGTTGTATTCATCCGATGGATCTCGAGCCAATTCGAGTAGGCGTCGACTGTAATAAGGAAGGTGTGTCCCCTTGTAGGCCCCGCAAAGTCAATGTGAATACGGGACCACGGTCCCCTTGGGGTTTCCCATTCGGTTGGGCTTGCTTTAGGTGGGGCATTACTGACATCTTGGCAACGTTGACAAGTAGCGACCCAGGCCTCGATTTTCTTGTCTATTCCCGGCCACCAGGCATAGCTTCGTGCGAGTGCTTTCATCCGCACTATGCCCGGATGTCCGTCGTGTAATACCGCTAACACAGTTCGTTGCAGTTTGTTCGGAATTATAACTCTATCTCCCCACAAGATGCAGCCCTTTTGGGAAAATAGTTCAGTTTGGCGGGCTTTAAAGGGTGCCCATTCTGTTCTGTTGGCCACCCACGCTCAACCCAGCGTAGGATGTGTTGCAGGACCGGATCTCGTTTTGTTTCGAGGGCAATGTCCCTCGCAGTCAGTCAATGGCGCGCGTGCAGGGCCTCAATTTGTAGCGTTGTAATGGTTGGTGCTGGATCTTCAACCGATTCTGGGAGTGGTGCTCTGCTCAATGCATCAGCGTGGAGAATTGCTTTTCCTGGGCGGTGTTGCAAGGTGTAGTTGTACGCCGCCAAGAATTCAGACCAACGAGTCATTCTGGGGGACAATATATACAGGGTTGGTTTATTTCCCGCAATAATCCCCAATAGTGGTTTATGATCAGTAATTATGGTAAATGCACGCCCATACACATATTCATGGAATCTTTTAACTGCAGCCACAATAGCTAAAGCTTCTTTATCCAGCTGACTATAATTCCTTTCAGCTTTAGCTAGAGTTCGTGAGAAAAATGCGACGGGAGCTTCTGCTCCGTTTGGCAATCGTGGGCCAGGATTGCTCCAACGCCAAACGGAGGCGCAAGTAATAGTCAATGGCAGAGTTTCGTTGTACTGCATAAGTACAGAATCAGAAGTTAGCAGTTTTTAACTTGCTGGAAGGCGTTTTGTTCCCGTTGACCCCAAACCCACGTTGCTTTTTTGTCTAAAAGTCTATGCAGTGGTTCAGCTACCGTTGCTTTATTTGGTAGAAATACGTTATAGAAATTGATAAGTCCAAGGAACGCCTGAAGGTCTGCCTTGTTCCTTGGAGTGGGGGCCCTCTTAATTGCCTTCAATTTGTCCTCAGTGGGATGGATCCCTTGGCTGTCCAGGAGGTATCCCAGAAACTCTACCCTTTCCGTGCATAAGTGGCATTTATTTCTTTTGACTTTGAGGCCGGCGTCTTGGAACCTTTGTAAGACCATTCGGAGTTGTTTTTCTAGAATGTCTCTGTTAGGGGCGGCGATGAGTACATCGTCGAAATACAGTACGACCCCTCTTATTCCTTGCAACAGTCTCTCCATTAAGCTCTGAAAGATCCCAGGAGCGACGCTCATCCCGAACTGGAGTTGGTTGCATTTAAACGCACCCCTATGGGTGACGATAGTTTGCGCTTCGGCGGTGGCAGGGTCTACAGGCAATTGCTGATATGCCTGCGCTAGATCTAATTTAGCGAAAATTTTTCCGCCCCCCAAGGAATGGAGCAGGTGCTGCACTACTGGCACTGGATATGCACTTTGCTGAAGTGCGTGGTTAAGGGTGGCCCGGTAGTCTCTGCAAATTCTCAGTGACCCATCAGGCTTGATAGGCGTAACTATTGGAGTTTCCCACCGGGCGTGGTCGGTGGGTTCCAGCACACCCTGTGCTATTAGTTTATCGAGTTGTTCGTCGATTTTAGGTTTCAGGGCAAACGGAACCCGACGCGGCTTAAGGCGGATGGGTGCTACCTCAGGGTTCAAATTAAATGATATCGGGGTCCCCTTGTACTTGCCTAGTCCGCTCGCGAAGACGTCTCGGAATTCTTGCACGAGGGCCTCCTCCCAATCGTTGCTCGGCCCGGTGAACTCCGGCTACGGTGATCCCGAGCGGCTCGAACCATTGTAGGCCTAAAAGGCTAGGCCGGTCACGGTCGACAACAGTCAGTGGCAGTGCGACGGTGCGGTCCTTGAAAGAGACCTGGAATTGGCGGGACCCGACGAAGGGAATTCGATTACCCTGGTAATCTTTGAGTATAACTCTTTGAGGGTTGAGGTCTTGGCGGCGAATTGTTGGAATAAGCTGCTGGAGCGTCTTCCAAGATACCATTGAGAGGGATGATCCTGAGTCTACCTCCATCACACAAGGTTTGTTTTCGATCGCGACCTTCACCCGGATTTTTCCGGCGTCTAAGGATGTAGCGTGGCCTATGGTGATTGTTTGGTGGGTTTCTTCCCATCTGGTTTCTTCGCGCCTGGGGTTAGTGGTGGACGGGTTGTTTCTGTAGGAGTGGTTTCCCCATTGGTGGTTCAGTTTGTCTCGGTGTGTACCGAGGAATCCTAAAGACTGGCATTCAGCCTGTCGGGGTTTGGAGTTGGAGGCTTGTTTGCTTCTGCAAACCTTTGCGATGTGACCTCTTTTTCCGCAAACGCGGCAGAGTGCGTCGAGGAATTTGCAGTTGGATCGTGGGTGACTCGCTCCACATCCTGCGCAAGGTCGATTTGAGCGTTGTGTGAACTGGTCTCATTCAGTTCGGAGTTGGTTGACCTCTTCCTCGTCACTTTCAGATGGGGATTCTAGGTCTTTGTGGTGAGTCGATACCGGGTGTCTCTCTGGGCGAGGCGAGGTATCATCGGCGAGTTGGCATAGCGGTGCGCTGGTACGGCGCATTCGTGCTGCCGACTTCTTAGTTGCTTCCGCTGCCGAGGCTTCTTTAAGGGCATCGGTAAGGCTGATGTCCCCCTTAGCCATGATTTTGCTCTGGATTGTGCAATCCTCTAAACCCAGAACTAGGCGGTCCCGGAGGGCTTCTTCTAAGTTGGAGAATTCGCAGAGGCCTCCGAGGTTTCGAAGGTCTGCGACGTAGTTGGCAAGGCTTTCGCCCTTCCGCTGGCCTCTCTGGTAAAATTCGTGCCTTCTGACTAATGTTGGCACGGTGGGCGCGTAGTGGGCCCGTAGCAAAGGCTCGAGGACATCCCAGTCCATTGCTTTTACTTCGGCTGGCTTGGCAAGTGACTTCGCCATTTTAAACACAGTAGGCCCGCAGTGGGTTAGAAAAACAGCTCTTTTTTTTGCTGGCCGTTGCATCTTTCAAGTTGTTGGTCTCCAAAAACATTTGGAACCTATCCATGTATGACTCCCAGTCTTCGGTTTCTGGGTTGAATGGAGCGGGTGGTACGGCACCGCTGGCCATGATTGCCGTTGATAGTGCGTGTTCGACCACGTGCTCTGTTGGTTGCTCTGTAGATCAGTCAGCTCTTCGGTCTCCGCATCCCATCCTCGTCGCCAGTGTTATGTTTGAAGAATAAGGAGACCAGACATCTGACCAGTGACTTCAACTCTTTAATAATAACAGGAATAGGAATAGAACAGAGCAAACTCTATGGGCAGCAGTAACCCTTTTATAGGGTTGGCTGCTACCCTATTAACCAATAACCTTTGTGATAAGTTCAAATAATAACCAATAAGGAGTGGCCTCATCCTGACCAATCCCTGTTCGTTGTTTGAGGACCAATCAGGTGTGCAGGCCTTCAACCCTACTTTGCATTTTATGCTAGTTACTTTATTGATTCATAACAATAGCATCAATCTCTTTTAGAATTATTGTGCTGACTTTTGGTGGCTCTGTAAAATAAAGCCATAACAGGGATTCACTTTACTCTGCTGTCATAAGGGTCACAGTGAATGAAATGCAATCTGCAGGTAGGTTGATACAGATCAATCCACATAAATTTGGAAACAGGTAGCCAAGGGTCAATGTCATTTTATACCTAACTGGGTTATTACTAAATATAAAACCAAACACTCAGTGTCACAGTCAGAGCCAGCATGGTTATTGTGGTTAAGGTGATCAACTAGGAGTGGGGAAACCCAGACTCAACTTCTTTAAGCACAGAAGCCATCTGGGTAAGGAAAAAAGAAATAATTGATAAAAATATAATATCTATAATTGGTAAAAATATAATATCTATAAGTGGGCAAAAGAACTACCAAGACATTGTAGATAGTACACACTTTATCCTTGATTAGAATTTAACTATAGAAAATGTTAAATTATATTTAAGTAAATGTAATTGAGAGTTATCTACAATAGTCTTCACAGTGGCCTAGTAGCTATTTCCCTTACCTATCCAAAAATGATAGGATTGTCTTAAATAAGTCTGCTGCCTGGGGGTGCACTATCAGTAGTGATATCCTCACATTTTGCCGCACTGGTTCCCATTGAATAATCCTTATCAAAGATTCTTATCTATGCTCAGTAGGATTCACTCTTCATCTTCCTGAAGAGGTGCTTTTTTCTGCCATTTCATCTCCCAGAGCTCCTCTGAAATCCAGGCCTCTGTTGCTAGCTAATTCCAAGCAGTTGCTAAGGTCTCAGTCAAACCATTCAGGGATAATCCCAAACTCTGAAATCTGAATAGGTCCATCAAGCACTTTGGGAAGACTTATAGAACAGGTTCTTCCTCCCTGGGGCAGGGAGCATCAGCAGGAAACACCGATGTGATCTGAACTTGTCATTATTGTGTTGAGATAAAAGTGTCTGATGAGGCCTTAAAGAACTGGGTTAGGATCGATGGTTAACATGGTGGCCATGAATTTCTGACCTCCTTTTGACTTTGCACACAAAGAAAGGAGATTGAAGTCCCCCCACAAAAGAACCCTGAGAAATTCCATCATGATATCCAGCAGCCCAGGTAGGAAGGCAGCTATGCAGCTAGGAAGTTTGTTGGTAGTAGCAATCTTATTTGGTCTCTCTCTCTCTCTCTCTCTCTCTCTCTCTCTCTCTGTGTGTGTGTGTGTGTGTGTGTGTGTGTGTGTGTGTGTATACGTGTTATATCCATTATGGTTGCTTTTAGTCCAGACTGTTATGTTTTATTGTCATTTTTAACTGTTTTAATGATATATTTTGATACTCCTGGCCATTCAGAGTAGTTTGGAATATAAAATGTTTTTCACATTTTTCATAATGTGATAACCTTGAATTTTTTGATGCTTCTATATTGACAGGGATTCTATTCAGCTAACCAGAGTGGCAAATAAATATTATAGATCAGTGGTCCCTTTGACTTGGAAAGAATCCAAGAAGACTAGAAAGAAAAATTGGCTGAATGTCAGCATCTCTAGAATATATTTAGGTATTTCTTTTACAGGATTGCCAGATGTCTTTTTCTATACTATACTTTCAAGCAAGTCAGATCTTATAAACACCCTGCTACTCATTCTCAAATAGAATCTATGGTTGCTTTAGAACTCCTCGCTGTTTGATGAGTGGAAGAATAAATGAATGTTAGCATTCTGTGTTTCACTGTATGGAATTTCAAAGCAGAAAAGAAAGATGGAAGGAGAAAAAAGTGTTTTGCTCTACAGAACAATCAAAAAGTGAAACCAGAAGGGAAAAAAAAGAAATTCTAATTGCCTGACATCTATATTTGGGTTTCTAATTTTTGTATGACAATACTCAGCATCAAAAAGGCCAAAATTATATCTGAATATACATGAAAATATTAGATTGCCTGCTGCCCCCTCTAGTACATTTGTAATCTCTTTCCTTCCTGTTTGTGTCTACCTACCTCATATGAAAAACCACAAAAGAAAACGAAAATCATGATTTATCCCAGTTAGATAGACAGAGTCATTCACTGTGAATACATCTACATTGTATATTGGATTTGCATTACATCTGTTTATGGGCAACCATTTATATTAAAGCTGTGGTAGCTGCCAGGCAAAATCATCTGTTCATGAAAGCATGAAACAGGATAAAAACTAGCAATTTCCTATGACAGGAGGTTCAATTTTTTCTAGTATAAAGGCCACACAACCTTTGAATGGCATGCAGAGATTCATGTTCCAAGAGGCAGTTGACATTTTATTTCATGTATATTTAACTTTTTAAATTAAAAATATTTATTGATCTTATTTATTTATTTATTTGTCAGTGTTAGACAAGTCCATCTCCCCTGAAGAGATTCTGGGTAGTATACAGGTATTACACCATTTTACAAATTCTTTACTACTAGGTTTTTTAAAACAAACAAACAAACTTTATTTTCAACAGCTATTCTTTAACAGAGATCATTTTTAAATCATGTAATGTCTGGGAAATTCCAAAGGGAAATTTTGATTGAAATAATTTCTGCTGGATATCTAGCAGACATTCATCCATAATAAAATAAAAAGCAATAAAATTGCTGTTGAGTAAGGTAGCAATATCCTATCATTTTAATCCAATAAAATCGTAATGTGATTGATTTTATGCAATACTTTGTGATTATTGTGTCTCATTCTCTCTAATTTTGTGTGTGAGTAATAGATATAGCTATAATACATGCAGTAATGAGTAAGTTATCAATAACTATTTTTCCCAACATATTGCCTCCTAATTCCACTGTGAAGACATATAGTGGCAGTCAAATTTCCTTGCCGCTTATAATGGTTTTTAAACCTAAAACAAAATAAAACAAAAAAGACTGCAAAGAGCCCTGGAACAACCTTATACAGTACCAGTAATTCTAAATCGACACATTCTCTCTCCCAGAAATGTGTTTAGATCATCAAAACAATTAGTTAAAAGCTAATTCCAGCCTATTTACAAAGCTTAAGCAATATTTCAAGGTCTTAAAAGTTGACAGCTTTGGCCTATCTTAATTTGTCATCAGGGCAAAAAAATGTGGATGAAATGTGGCTCAAAAAGGGCAACATGCAATCAGCAAGAAGCAGAGGGGAAACTAAATTCCTCAGTCTTCCATCTTGATGCCACAAGAAAGAGGGCAAATATTGTGATTATTATACAACCAGCTGCTTTTGTCATGTTTCGGTGTTTAGAAAGCCTTTTTTTAATGGTCAGCTGAAGTAGAAATTGGGGAAAGGATGTTTGTGGACAAAGGCTTTGAAAACATGGCACTGAAATTGAAAACCTGAACATAATCAGAGTACTGAAGTTTCTTCTCCAAAGGTCAAAAGACACATACAACTCAGACATGTGCCGCCTTCCCTCCACAGGCAAAAAATGGGAATGTGTTGTCTAGGTTCAATAAAAAAAAATATACTTTTCTAAAGAAAAAGAACAACAGAAGGTATTTAATGCACACATTCCAGTTTGGAGCAAGGTATGGCAATTTGGATTAGACAAAGGGAGAATATTTGAAGCATCCCTTCTAGTTTTGCAGTTTTTTTTATCTCAACCCTATCTGTTGAAATTGTTCCATAACCAAAAGTGGATACATCAAGCATTTCTGATGAAAATAAAAAGTACACACACACACACACACACACACACACTCCTGTGTGTCTATGTCTATGTCCATTCTTGGGAATGCAATGGAGCAATAGATAGATCAGTGAATCAATAAGATAGGACCCTTCACACTTACTAATATAACTATTACTTAGATCAAAATCTGATATTAGAGATGTAGACTGTCCTCTCCTCATTATTTCTCTCTTACCTCCTTCAGAGAGTCCTCCCATTATCTAGAGCAGATTTGCCAAGAGTCTTCCCCTCTTCAACCTATGGAAGATATTCTATCAAGGGGGAAGTACCACTAATGGCATCTGACTTACTCTTCTTTGATTCTTCTTGCTAGGAACAAATATCTCAACCTTCATTTTTTCTCTTCCTCCCCTCACTTGGCTCAGAAGAAAACATTCTGCCAAAGATTTTCAGTGTCAGATAACAATAAATATAGAATACTTCACTTAAACAACAAAAATCAAGGCACAGGGGTTACTCTCCTGGTAAAAATATTCATAAAAATGATACTGGAAGAACAATTTCCTGCAATTAGAATGAGTCAGCAATGTAATGTTTACAAAAGGACATATGCAACACACACACACACAAAGTCACACACACACAAATCCTAAATCACAATTGAGTCCCAACTTTCTGTTGCTAAAGTGAGTCATTTGTTAAGTGAGTTTTATCCCATTTTATGACTTTTCTTGCCACTGTTGTTATGTGAATTACTGCGTTTGTTAAGTTGGTTGTGAAGTGAATCTGGCTTCCCCTATTGACTTTGTCAAAAGGTTGCAAAAGATCACATGACCTTGGGACACTGCAACCATCATAAATATAACTCAGTTGCCAAGTGTCTAAATCTATCTATCATCTATCATTTATCTATCTTTATCTGAATCTATGTAGCATTTGTCACAGACTGAAAGGATTCCTACAGAAGAAAAGTCAAACTCTCTTCTCTCTTTTCTTTTTCTATTGTTCCAAGATTCAGGATCTAAAATTATGAATTGCAAGAAAACTAATACTGTTTGGATGTTAGTTTCACAGTTAATCCTATTATTTAGAGATCTGATGGTCTCCCTGTGTATGGATGTGTTCAAGTGATGACAAACCATTGACTGTCGGAGATGCTTTAATTTGGATTTTTACAAGAGGTGGACTCACTGACTTCAACAGATGCTTTCAATTCTATGATTTTTATGAGGAGTAAAAGTTAGGGAACAAAATATTGAGTGTGTCATAGTTTAAAATGGCCTAGTTGTGTTGCAGCTCTTGCTGCTGAATAAAATGTAAGAAACAAAGACATGAATGGAAAACCATTTCTACAAATATGTAGAACTAAGGAGGCAAGAACTTCTAAGAGTCTTTTTTTTTAAATGTAATTTCTGTAGACATAGACAGATAGGTACAGATTTCATATGAATGTCTGTGGTTAGAAGGGGAAGGAGAAAATTGAAGAATTTACTGGTTATGTTTGCCTGGGTAAATTTATTTAAAGAAGCACTCTTTCCTTTTCCCCAATTTTATATCTACCTGTTCAACAGCAAGACACAAATATATGCATGCACACACATACAAATCAAAAATATATTTACCTAGAGATGTTGCTTCACTAATACTAAGCTAGAATGCTATGTGAAGTTCCTCATATACAATATTAACTTATAGCCTTCTCCAAGAAACAATTTTAAGCATGCAGGTTCGTGCATATTTAATCGCATGGATAAATACAACTTCCAAGTATGTTTCTGCACATTCTTCTGAGCTGCAATAGTGCATCCATTTTCATTTAGATCAAGACTAATTAAGCTTAATGAGACATACTTCTGATTGGGAAAGAGGTTGGAAATGTTTAACTCCTGGTGACTGCCTGGATGAGTCCCTGCAATTTTCTTGGCAACATTTCACAAGTGATTTGTACTTGTTTGCTTCCCAGGGCTGAGATAAAGAGTGCAACTAGTCCAAGGTCACTTAACTGTCTTTGTGACTAAGGTGAGCCTGGAACTGGTTTCTAGACCCACCTTAGTCACATGCCTTAACCACTATACCAAACTGGCTATGTATATATAATCTTTGAAATATAATGAATAACAGCCATTTTCAATAATTATTAAAGCATATTGCTGGGTATGCAGCCATTTCTGGAACATCATTGTTTCCCTGGATTTTGTACATACAATCCTAGTTATTTTACAATTCTTTGTTGCCCTGATCCATAAGAAGTTCTTGATATTGTTATTATGTTCATTTATAAATATTTTATAAATGGTGCTTGGTGCTCTCTGAGCTTGCTTGTTTTCTTGCAGACTTTCATTCCCTAAACTAGGTAGCATCGTCAAAACTAACTATATTAAGCATAAGGCTATTTGTCCTCTAATTGCTTTAGAGATTAGAATGTCTAATCTCTTTTACTTTAGAAAAAAGTTTTCAGGCCTTAAATTCTGCCTGTATCTTGTACATAAATACTTTAGTTAGTTATTGTAGTTAGCTAATCAACTTATTTTAATCCGAGATATTCTGTACATAAATGCATGTATATGTGCTCCAAATAGTATAAATTAGCACAAAAGTAACCTTCAATTTCAATTCCCAGAATGAATTTATCTCATCTACAATACATCCTTAAAAGAAATTAGAATCAAGCTCACTCTCAATTTGGCCCTCTGGTCTCAAAATGTGGAACTATCATTTCTGAACTATAAAAATCCTGATGACCACTAGAGAGCAGCTAAGACATTTAGAAAACACTCTCTGCTGCCATCTAATTACTTGGTTTTTACCCCTATGGAATTCCAACAGCTCTTGGTGATTATTTTTTAGAATCTAGGAAGGAAAGAAGATGTAACAAAAACCAAGCTGGATAGCTAAAGTAACACTGCCATAGCTTCCATTCTTTATAAACCACAGGTTTAAGTAACTCTCAAGAGCAGATGATACAATAACAGTAGATCAACCCACATAGCATAGCATAATCAGAGCAGCAACAGCTAAGAATCTCTAGAAACTATAAAGCAGTTTATCAATGAATGTCACGGTGCTGCTGAGCCTCAGTGTGATACTTTTGGTACTTTTTTCTTAAGAAAATGCCCATGAAACTCTTATGATTTTTTTCAGATAGGAAGGAAATTGAGCTGGAATGGAATCTTTTCCATTCTTCATTCTGAATAAAATAGAATGGGGAGGTGGAGTGAGAAGAAAATATGGCTTTGGAAATAGGACCTTAACTGGTTTTGAATCTGAGGGAATTTGAGTGGAAATACTAAAGAGATACCGGTCAAATTCAATGCAATTTCAGACAATTCTTTAATTTTAATTATAATCTCAAAATCATGGCAATGATGGGTGAGAGCTATTGATAGCTCATGGGCTACACATAGCCCTCAAACCTCTGTCTCGGTGGTTGGATGAATAAACTTACCATCCTGCTAAATATTGGAAGTCAGTTATTGAATATTATGTTGAATATAAATTCATTTGTTACATTCTCTTTCAATTTTGCTATTTTGCTGCAGGAAACCCTTTAACACTTTTCAGCAAGCTCTAAAAGTAGGCTTAATACAAACTACTGTTTCCTCTACCTGGAATTCCTTGGAAAAATGGATATTGCATAGTGCAGTCTTGTGTCATTCCCCTTAGCCATTTTGATTTTTGACAACTATTATTCTGGGATGGAGGGAGTCTAGCAAAAGAATGTTTACACCCTGCATTATATAAGGCAGTCTCTTATAAGAAGAAAACAAGGGGTAACCTATGTACTATGAAACGTACTTAGGTTATTCCATGCAAATTATCTACTACAAATTTTTCTTGCAAATGTCCTATCCTGCTTCTGCTTTGTACAAATAATTGTTGGACAAAGTAACTATAAGAATACTTAAGTGATAAGTTGGTGTACTTTAACTAATAAAATAATATCCTATGTTTATGTAACATGCTGTAAAGAAGCAGCCATTATGTTCTGCAATGGCAAGTAGAAGTGAACATATTAAAATGAACATGGTATGTTCTTCTCCAAAAAAAAAAAAAAAAATACTCTGGAAGTTTTACATTACAGTGTATCTGTATGTGGGCATACAATTCCTTCCCTCCAGGAATTTCAAATAGCCTAATGACAATTAAGCCAACTGGGTAGGACAGCACAATTTATTAGCATTAATACAGCCGATGTCCACCTCTTCCCAGGCAGCATAAAAAGAAGTTTCACAACTTTCACTATATAATGTTTGCACATCAATTAGTCAATCCAATTCCACATAAAACAGTATGTGTCTGCTCATTAAAGAAGGAAAAGTTGGCTGGTATGGGAAATGAAAACAGTATGATTTAATTATAGCACTCTGGGATACCAGTGTTAGCTATGTTAGACTTTAAAGGAGTTTTCCTCCATTGCCACAAGTGAAAATTATGTAGAATATGCAGTTCTTAACCACATGATGTCTCTTGTTTCATATCTAGTTCTGGAGTCTAAGTATTCCAGTTATTTGTTGAACTACAACTCCCAGGAACTCAAATGTGGTCATTGGTAAGGGATCAGAGGTGGTATTCAGCAGGTTCTGACCAGTTCTGGAGAACTGGTAGCAGAAATTTTGAGTAATTCAGAGAACCAGCAAATACCACCTCTGACTGGCCCCACCACATCTATTCTCTCCCTCCTGAGCCCCAGATGATTGGCTGGGTCTTCTTTTGTTGCCCTGCACAGGAGAACAGAGCTGGAAAGCAGGTTAGTGGGGTGGTGAGGGAATGGGATTTTATAGTAACCTTCCCCCAGGAGTGGGGAGGGAATGGAGATTTTGCAGTATCCTTCCCCTGCCATGCCCACCAAGCCACGCCATGCCCACCAAGCCATGTCCACAGAACCGGTAGTAAAAAAATTTGAATCCCACCACTGTAAGGGATGCTGAAAGTTTTAGTTCAACAATACCTGCAGAGCAACAGGTTCTGTGTTCCCAACCTGCGTAGATGTTATAAATCCCAAGTATTCTCCATAGTGTTCATTAAGGGGAAAATGAATTATATGTCACTTAAGAATAATAAACAATTCTATGAAACTGCCTGTATGCAGAATGATTATTGTCCACTGTAATTAGCATTAGGTCCCTAGTGTAATAAATTGGGGGAGTTTCATGTTGTGTTGTCTTCAAACCTTTACCTGGAAGATAAATGAATCTTAAACTTTTTGAATGCAAATGTTCTGTTCAACCAATAAAGCATAAATAAATTCTCTGAGGATATAAGATTAGGAAAGCATGATTACTATCAAACTTCTTTTCCTAAGTGGTACTGCAATTTTTGTTTTCTTTTAATAAGCCCTCAAGCTAAATTGGCATAAAATTAGGATTGGGAAAGCATCAAGAAGATCATTCAAAAAAATCTGACACCCAGCAAGTATTAGTGTCAGACACCGTGAAGCCCTGAGGTCAATGTCCAGCATTCATCTGGAATTTATCTAATCTGACATCCTGTTCTTTAGTGTGATAGAAGAAGCAAAAAGCTAGTATTTTTCTAGTAATGTGGCAGATTGTTGAAAGATAATGACTGGTCACAGAAATACCATGTTTCATTGTGCTCTTCTACAACAGCTTCATGTGTCTGCATTAGCCTTAGGAGCGAAATACACATAGGGAATCTTTTTTGTCATTAAAATAGCTAGTTAAATGTACCCCCAAAAAACATTTGTTTTGCTATTTTTCCCTTTACTATTGATTTACTAAGTACACACACACACACACACACACACACACATACACACATTTAAATTTAAATTCTAGACCAGGAGTGTCAAACTTGATTTCATTGAGGGCTGCATCAGGGTTGTAGGGTTGCGTTTCACCTCAGGGGTCAAGTGGGTGTGGCTGGGGTGAGTGTGGCCAGCTCGACATCACTCATGTCAGGGGTGCCTGTCGCAGCCCAGGTGGGGCTGGGGGGATCCATTGTCTCCAGCAGAAGAAAGTGAGAGCAAGGAGAGGGCCAACTCCTTGTCCTCCAGAGGAACCTCATGGTCCCTGTCAGGCCATGTGGATGACCCTCGGATGGTGGTACGGAATGTCCAGAGACCTAGGCAGCGAAGAGCAAGTGCTATAGGTTAAGGAAAGCTATGTCACATCCTACACAAGGAAAGCTGCCTATCTCACATCATCCCACAAGGTGAACATGCCTCTCTGTGAAATTATGCCATGTGATGAGACCCATGAAGGAAGCATGCCTTTTCTATCATCGCAACATACATTTCAACATCACAATGGCACTGACCCTACCGACCCTCTGTAAGTTCTTGAAAACCTGATCTTATATGGAGCATTGAGCCTAGGTATTGGATGAACCCATTCTGTAATGTTTCTGGATGTGATTAGGTTTGCCTCATCTGTATTATGTTCTGGGCTCTTTTTTAAATTGGGATTTTGCTTCTTATTTTAATTCAATGTTTGAAATTTCTGAAAGGTTGGCCATATACATTAATTAAATAAATAAATGAATAAATAAATAGCAGTCACAGTCTTTGTATATCTGAATTTGGAAAGAAGAAATTTAAATTAGTAATTCATAAAACAAAAAGCAGGCTTACAGGCTTTAAAAGGAGGCAGAAAGTAAATATTTAACACTCAACCTATTCCTCCCTGTCCCCTAGATTAGTAAGTTTTGGGATGCTAAAAAACCAGTGCCATTGGATTCATACCTCATCCAGAAGAAAGGAGAATCATAGGTATATTTTAAAGATTCCAAGTTAGTAGAAAAATATTAATAAATAACAATATATACTGAAATAAAGATAAAATAGAGCTAGGTGTGCATATTTCAATACAGTACAGAGAATACTATAAAACCTTCCAAACAAGTAGAAACAGGAATGAGACTGGAAAGAATGATCTGTCAGATGGTTCCCCCAGCACAGACCAGGATGGGCTCAGGATATATAAGCCTTCACTGTAAGAACAGGAGGACATAGATCACAAGGCTTGTGTACTTTAGCCATCAGGCCTGTGGGCTGTCAGCCATGGGAGCAAAGGAAAATAAAACTTGTACAGATGCCTAAATCTAAATCAAGACACCACAAGAAACTGAGTAAAGTGACATAAAGAAAAATCACAAAAAAGAGAGGCTTTGCTCTTTTTAAGGGAGTATAAAGTAGAGAACAAGGAATGGATATCTCAAAAGGTGGAAAACAGAATAGTTACAGATGGGCACCACACAAAAAGGGAAAGATATTTAGCTAGGAAACTAGGAGCCCAATTGTTGTGGCCTGTCGGCCGCTGCCCACTCCCACAGCCAAATCAGATGAGGAGGTGAAGTAGGAGACAGGGCCAGCAGCTCTGAGGGGGAAGAGGGAATGATGCTGTCAGAGATAGAGACAGACGCAGAGCCTGGGCCATCCATCAGCCCCTAAATGGAGAATCAACAGCTCCCAGGTCTGGAGGTGGCTGATGAGGAAGAGGAGGAACAGCTGGGTTGAGTGCCTGATGTACAGATGTGCAGAAGGCAGAGGAAAGGAGAGCAGTGGGAAGCTATGGACCATTCCTTGGGATGGAAGAATCACTGCTGCTAGCTAAGCCACATCCTGGGGATAGATCTGGGGACAAAAGGCAGGGGTGGAGATGAATAGGTGTGGCAGACAACTATTCTTGGATTTTAAAAGAGCTGATTTTAATAAACTCAGAAAGAACTTGGGAAAGATTGCATGGATGAAAATCCTAAAGGGGAAAACAACTCAAGAATCTTGGGAAACTCTGAAAAGTATGATCATAGAAGCCCAGACCAGCACAATATACCACTGAGAAAAAAAAACAAGAAATCCAAGAAGAAACCAGCATGGCTGCACAAAGATCTCTCTGGCAAATTGAAAGAAAAAAAGGACAAGTACAAAAAAATGGAAAGAAGGACATACAACTAAAGCAGAATATCAGCAGATAGCCAGAATCTGCAAAGACAAAGTCAGGATACCAAAGGCTCAGAACGAACAAAGACTTGCAACAAAAGTCAAAGATAATTTAAAAAAAAGTTTCTTCCAACATATAAATAACAAGAAAAAAAATCAAGGAAACACTCGGTCCACTAAAGAGAGAAGACGGCAAGGAAGTAACAGGCAACAGAGAGAAAGCAGAACTGCTTAACTCATTCTTTGCATCCGTCTTCACGCAAAAAGAAACTATAGCTCAACCCACCAAAAATATAACTGTAAAAGACAGAACAGAAATAAAAGTTAAAATAAGCAAAAAAAAAATAGTAAGAGAACACCTGTTTGATCTTGATGAACACATATCACCAGGGCCTGATGGATTACATCCCAGAGTTTTAAAGGAGCTGGCAGAGGTCATCTCAGAACCACTGCACCATATCTTTCAAAAATCCTGGAGCACCAGAGAACTACCAGAGGACTGGAAAAGAGCTGATGTGGTTCCTATCTTCAAAAAAGGAAAAAAAACAGACCCAGGAACTATAGACCAATCAGCCTAACATCAATAACTGGGAAGATACTGGTAAAGATAATAAAAAAAAACCAGATCTGCCAATGTCTAGAAACAAGTAAAGCAATAACTAGCAGTCAGCATGGGTTTGTTGAAAACATATCATGCCAAACCAATCTTATTTTATTCTTCAACACAGTGACTAAATTAGCAGACCAGCAAAATACTATGGACATAATATATTTAGATTTCAGCAAGACATTTGACAAAGTAGACCACAACCTACTTCTTAGTAAGCTAGAAAAAAGTGGAATAGATAGCACCACCACTAGGTGGACTTGCAACTAGCTGACAAACCATACTCAACGAGTAGTCCTTAATGTGTCTAAGTCTACATGGAGGGAAGTAAGCAGTGGGGTGTCACAAGGTTCTGTCTTAGGCCCAGTACTCTTCAATATCTTCATTAATGACTTAGATGAGGGAATAGAAGGGGAATTTACCAAATTTGCAGATGATACTAAGCTGGCAGGAATAGCTAACACCCAAGAAGATAGGCTCAAGATCCAGATGGATCTTGACAGACTAGAACACTGGGCTGTATCTAACAAAATGAAATTCAATGTAGAAAAAAGTAAAGTCCTATACTTAGGCAAGAAAAACCAAAACTACACATATAGATTGGGTGAAATCAGGCTCAATAATAGTAACTGTGAGAGGGATCTTGGAGTCTCAGTGGACAACCAGCTAAATATGAGCCAGCAGTGTGCAGCAACAGCCAAAAAAACTAATGCAATCCTAAGTTGCATTAACAGAAGGATACAATCGAGATCAAGGGAGGTACTAATATCACTCTATAAAGCCTTAGTAAGACCACACCTAGAGTACTGCATCCAGTTTTGTTCATCACATTACAAAAAAGATGTTGAGACTCTAGAAAAAATACAGAGAAGAGCAACCAGGATGATTAGGAGACTGGAGACAACAACATATGAAGAACGTTTGCAGGAACTGGGCTTGGCTAGTCTAGTAAAGAGAAGGACCAGTGGAGACATGATAGCAGTCTTCCAATATTTTAGGGGCTGCCACAGGGAGGAAGGGGTCAAGCTATTTTCTAAAGTGCCTGTAGGCCAGACAAGGCATAATGGATGGAAACTGAACAAGGAGAGATTTAACCTGGAAATAAGGAGAACAATCAACCAATGGAACAGCTTGCCCTTGGAAGTTGTGAGAGTGCCATCACTTGAGACTTTCAAGAAGATATTGGACTGCCATTTGTCAGAAATGGTGTACGGTCTCCCGCTTGGGTGGGGGGTTGGACTAGATGACTTACAAGGTCCCTTCCAACTCTGATTATCTGTTATCTGTTATTCATCTCCCTATGGGTCAGCCACTTATAGTCCAAACTTCTGAATCCTGTCTGGAACTGTATTAGAATTCTTTCTTGGAATCTGAAGTGCTGAGAGGCAAGTGTGCCTTTGGGGGATGTGTGTGTGTGTGTGTCTGTGTCTGTGTCTTGGCTGCTGGAAAAAGCAAGACTTCTGTTACGAGTGTGGTGAGAGAGAGAGAGAGAGAGACTCCTGGTGGTTTGGAGCCATTTCAGGGAAAAGGGAGTGAGCTTCAATTTCCACAGACACTTAGAGACTTTGCTAGCCTGCTGTGAGAGATAGAGACTCTTTGCCGGGGTTGCTGGCGCTCCTAATAAAGGGAACATTTAGTTAAAAACAGTGTGCTTTATCCTGTTTGGGAGCCAGGTCAGAACACCAATATAAAGCAGAGTTGCAGAGCTGCACCACTTCGACCTGTAACACGATCATTAGGAACTGGCCGGGTATAGATTTCTAAAACCAAGGCCAAAGTTGAATAAGCAGATATACCCATGCTTTTCAGAAAACAGATAATCAATCAGGCCCCTATGATCAGAGAGTTTACAAAGGGCAGTTATTTAAGACACTCAGAATGTGCAGCTAGTCGGAAAATCAGCCTCTGGGCTCTTTTGAAGTCATCTTTCACAAAAAATGCATATTTCCCACCCCACCTCTGTGAATTACCCTGTGAATTTGTTTCCATGCTCCATTCAGGAGGTTGATGGCTCTTCAGGTCAGCCTGTCCCAAAGACTATTCCTTCTCTTGAGAACCTGATTATTATTTCCTAACGTCTTCTGATGTTATTTTGCTCTCCCATCCAGAAAGGCAGAGTTGGTAAAGTCTCTTTGGACTTAAACTATGTGTAGTTAATTACAATATGTTTGTCTCCCCTAGACTAAAACAAAGAAGCGCTAAAATAAGATCTCTGTCATTCCAAATTACAAGCCTTAACAAAGAAAGGATATCTAGACTTAATCTACAACCAGGGTGCTTTTTTCTTTCATTTAAATTAATTTGATACTGTCTCTAAATAAAATTACTAGCAAAAAATATCAACAAAGATCAAACATCAGATCTTTGTGTCAAATAATTACACACACATACAAAATGAACTGAAGTAATTTCCATTAAAAAAAAAAATCCCACAAATTTAAACTTCCACACAATAGCAGGTTGTTGATAATAACAAGTAAACAAAAAGCATGTTCTTTAACCTACCACATTGGGAGATTGGAGAGGTTGATATTAAACAAAGCCTCTCTGAGTTTCATAGTAGGATTAAACAGCAACAACCTAATTTATACTTCAATTAGATAAGAATTTGAAGTAATTGGTTTGGTGTAATCTCGTAAACAACCATGAGAGAATGGAAAGCAAAGGGTCTACACTGTGCTACACTTAGCTGCACTGTGAGATTGTCCTGTTTTCAGCACAGCTTAACAACAGTTTCCCCCCACTTGTCTCTACCTATCCTATCCTGTGATGAGCCGCAGTCTCTCAAAATAACCCAAACCCCAAAACATACATTAAAGTCCAGTTATGCCTTCAACTTAACTTCGCTGTTTTATTAGGCACAGTTTAAAGTCACAAAACTAAATGAGGCAAAAAGAAAACCAAAACAAACCGCATTGATGAGAGTTCCGAAGCAAGCCAAGATAATTAATCATACACTCCAGGAAGATAACCGAGGAGAGTCCATGGGAAGAACGCCAGCAAAGATAAACCTCTTTCAAAGCAAACACTAAACTTTGACTCCAGCAATTCTGACCACGCAGTTACAAACTTATATGCATAGCTCCCAGCTGCAAGCCACGAGGAGGATCATGGTAATCTCCTCCTGAGTAGACCTTGCTTTTCCCTGATCCTCTCCTCCCTGCATGAGCTAGGATGGTTAGGGGATGGGCCTGGATCCTCCTCTGATTGCTCAGCCGGCCTCTGCCCTTCCCCAGCCTCCTCCACCACCTCAGGAGCCACACTCCCATTCCCTGTTGGCTGTTCCTCCTCTTCCTCAGAGACAGTCTCCACCAGGGGCATGACATACCCTATCTGGCAGGAGGACATTGTGGCATGGCTCAAAAGGACAATCTTTCCTGCTGTGGTGCCCACCCATTAGCACATCATCTACCCTAGCTCCTGGGTATGTAGATAACTGGTTAGATGATGTCTGATTGCATGTATTGTATTTTTATTGTTTATGTTATGCATTTTAAGCATTATTATAAGCTGCCTAGTATTATATATGTGGGACTGATGGCTAAATAAACCAAATCAATGTATATATTCCTACTCAGCTCCCAACCCTACCCTTTTTTGGTCACTTCAGTGCATTTTTCCCGTGTCACGTTACTTTCCTCTAAGAAACCCTTGCATTTTGATTGGCTATTTTACAGAAGTAGAACTGTCCCTCAATTGAATCAATGGTTACCATGTACCGGTTATATTTTTTATAGAGGCACATTTAAGTGTGAAATTTACTGGATATGCCAATGGGTTATCAATACTTTAAATGCCTATAAGAATTAATGTTTTCAACAGATTCCAGGATATTCAATGTTGTTCCCTTATCTCTTTCCTCTTGTAGAAAAGATCAGAGTCAGCTTCTTAGAATAATAGAATAACTTAGAATAACAATTAGAGGCTCATATATCAAAGCTGTGTTATATTTCAAAGAATGCCTTTTACTATCTTCACACTTTGAATGATTCTCTCTCCCCCTCCCCCATATTTCTCATTATTTTGAATTCTCATGCAAAGCAATTCTGCCTACATTTTGGAATCTGTGCTACTCATGTCCATGCTCACTTGCTCAGACTGCCTTTGATCAACTTTCTATATGAGATTTATGTAAACTTATGCCATCTGCTCCTGTTTGATGCAAAAGCCCAGTGATGACTGCAATCTAATAGTTTTAGAAGTAATAAAATGATTGTAGGATCCTCTCTAGTTGTTGATGAGTTTCTTTAGGTGAGTTTTTCCACCATAGATTACTTTAAAAAAAAAGAGGGTGGAAGACAATTCTATATGTCTGGTCTAATACAAGCAGGCTCATAATATCCACTTTGAGCCACAATTTTGCACCAGACGTATCTTTGACTATGAGTATATATAAATAGGCATGCACCTATACATAGGTATACTTCTGGTCATTATCATGGTTTATGATGCAGAATCATTTACAACATTAATTTAGTGCCATTTAATGGGTTTTCTAATGGCAGGCAATGTATCTCCACAGAGACTTCTAAAACAACTTGTCTGCATCCTTTCATTAAGTGCTTTCAATCATATTTTAGTTATAAAATGTTTTTATTTCATAAAACTTCTTAAATGCCATTGTGTTTTGTGGCTGGATAATTCTTTTATAAAGTAATTTTTCAGCAGTTTAATTTGTAGTAGAAAAATTTCCAGGAAACCAGAAAGCTTGGGAAGCAGTACATATTCAAGTACCTAGATCTAAATGAATATGCTTCTGCTTTAAAAATTCAATCAACAAAAGCTTATGTTTAATATACAATATAAATATGCAACATAAACATATTGCTTAGAGCTCTGACTCCATTTGATGAAATATAACAACAATTAAAAACTAAAATATTTATATGTTAGACAGTGAAAATGAATAAGGGAATCTGAAGGAAAGGTTAAAAATAGATTTTTCTATTAAGACACTGGGGTTCAGTTCCTGATCACTTCTTGGACTGACACCTATCCAGAATAGCTCTGGAACCTGACTGAGGTGCCACCACATGGAAGATATTCTACATTTCTCACTATCGCCATCATCTTTCAGGTGTGATATAGACTGTGGAGACACAAGGAAGAGAGAAATATGCTAATATCTCATATTTTTCTTTGTGATGACAAACACCAGCCAACATATCAAGTTATGAGTGTGTGGTTAGTTGGGGAGGACAAGGTAGGATGTTGTTGGACTATTGTATAGGATACAGTATTAGAATATTTTATCTGAGCATTTGTACTTTTATTAAAGCTCAAACGCCATGTCTCCTTTCATTTTCTTTAAGATTCCTAGGCCTTCTTATATTTCATTGTACACAGACCTGAAAGTAGTTCACCCAGGAAAGTAAGGAAAGGTATACATCCCAATAATAGTTTTTCCTTAGATAAGTATTCTCAGGAAATTTGGAGTATATGGAATATACTTTATATGGAATAATGTGACTGGGTAAAGGGCGGGGTTATCCTTAGCAGGGGCTGATTATATAGTACATCTATAGTAGTACATCTATATAATCACTTAGCAGTTTGCTGTCATCTGCTCTTAGATGAAGAATAAAGAACTTAATTTCATGCAATTGCCTGGTGTTTTTATCACCCACCTCAGAAACATACTTGGTAAGGAAAAAATATTCTAACAATGTTGTGTAGGGGTCTCAAATTTGTAGCTTGTGGGTCACCTGCAACTTTCCAGGTAATTTCAGGTGTTTATTATTGTGGAAATCTCCACTTGCAGAAGGAATTTGTTCCTAGCTCTATTTGCTAATTAACCAGACTTAGGGATTTTGTTTTTTACCTGTGCCTTTGAGTCAATTTTGATTACAAGTTTTCTTGGCAACATTTCAAAAATAATTTGCTATTTCCCACTTGTAAGACTGAGAGAGAACATGGTCCAATATCCCCCAGCTGGCTTTGAATTTAAGGTGGGACCAGAACTCATAGTCTTCTAGTTCCCAGGCTAGTACCTTAACCACTACACCAGATTGGCTCTTAGACTTGTGGAATAAAGAAAGGAAATTTTGTTCAACAAGATTCTTGTACAAGAAGTTTCCTTTCTAGGCAAAGATTTATAAAGAAGACCCAGAAAAATAATTAACATTGCTTTTATAGGATTACAAAATTTTCTTTATTCAACAGTTACACAATAAGCAAAATTTGTTATAAGCCAAAAAAATACCAAGAACCAAGTTCTCCTTAAGATTCAATTTCCTCTCAATCTAACTGAATCATGTCTCTACAATTTAGACAGAGATCTTCCATTTTGCTAGTTAAAGACAGTGTCAAACTTCAAAAGGCACTTTTGCTGTTGCAACTATTATAGCTTCTCAATTTGCCAATAGTGAATGGGGAGAGTGAAGGGGGAGATAGAACTTAAATTCCAGACATCAAGATGCCAGCCATGGGAACCAAGAACATTTTGGCAGGTGTTTACCAGAGCCAAAGGACTTTCTCACAATAATACCAGGAGACTCAATTGGACAATGTGACCTGGTCTTATAGGGGAGAGGAAGAATCTGAACTTTAACTATGTGGGTATGTGCGGGGAAGGGTTACATATAGTTTTCCCCTCATCTTTGCTGATATGATGTACTCAGTAAAGTTCTGCATTAAGAGATTGGATCATCTCAGCCATGCTTGCTTTAGTTGGGTTCGTCAGTTGGAATGTTGACAGATAGGCTGTTGAAGCCATTATCTTTATACACCTCTAGCAAATGAAAATTCTACAACATCATAACAATACTTCTTGAGAGATGAGGCTACTGCTCAGTGAGCAAGTACATGGACATGCAAGTTGGACAATGGAAGCCGTCCAGCAGGAGGAAGAGCCACTCTAGTGGATCTTCCACCAGCATCAGAACACCCTGCTCAGCTAGGAGAAACACTCAGCGCCCTGAGGCCTCTCATGCTAAGCAGTGTCTCCTTCTGGGAACCCCATTCTTACTGACCTTCCATGGCTACTGCCACCTGAGATGGTGCCATGGTCTGTAAATAGGAGCCATGGAGATAAACCTATTAGAAGGTTGACAGTGAAGGAGGTAGGTGGGGAAAAAAGGCTGATCTGGTCAATGAATCATGAAGGTCTTTCTGTTGGGCAATGAGTAAGAAAAGGCTAAGTTAAAAAAAAATAAATGGATATTCCTTAATATTGACTTCCCATGATTCAAGTTGAGGACCATTTGGTATCTCTCTTCTTTTAGCAGCTGACCACATTTTGAAAAATGACACGGCAGAGTGAGATTACAGGGTGTTTCCAGAGTTCAAAATGCCTTTTCAGCTAGGTGCTTCAGAAGTGAAGCTGGGAAGTGGATTTAATGGCTTTCTCAGAGTTGTCCAGCTAAGTCCCATAGTGCACCACTGTTGAACATTTGATGTCTCAGTCTCAGGAAGGATTCATCAGAGTAAAAATTGATTTTGGAAATGTTAAGATAGATTTATGAATGTTTCCCATTTGCAAAATGGCCACAATGGTGAATGTGACAATTTCAAAACAACCATTTTCCAGAAGACAAATTTGTGATGGTAATTAGGAAGTAATTTATCTAAGGGAAAGGCAGAAATGGGATCTAATATCTATAGCATTAAGTTGTCTTTTTTTTTTTTTTTACAAAACTTTTCTGTTCCAAAACTAATTTCCCAGAAGGGAAGCTAGTGTCAATCAATAAAAAGCAACTCATCTTGGAAACCAAAGGCAAGATTTGGAGGAGTGGGGAGCAAACTAAGCCCAATTTATTTGTTCTTTAAAACAGAATAAAAATACACATTTTAAAGAAGGCAGATATAGATAATCATGCACTTTCACAAAGGAAAAACAATAGATAGAACCATGCATGTATTCAAACACTAGTATCCACATCCACACAAACACAGACACAAAAACTTTGACAAAATATATCTGCACACTATAAAAACTTTCAGTAAAATCACCCCACATGACACAAAGCCAGTTTAGGTAGCTGTCCCACCAACAATATGCAATTATTCATGCAACCTAGGGACCTGCATGGTCTTTGGCCAAAAGTGAATTCCCAGGTAGAGAAGAATAGTAAAATGCCTGGGGCATTTCCATCCCATCATTCCATTTCATTCTAAAACTGGATATCTGGAAAGCTTCCATCACAGTCTATCTGAATGTCCATTTGCTAAAAATGAAAAAGAGAGATTAGCTTTCATGGCTCATAAAAATTTCTGTGATGGGAAGAGGACAAAGGAGAATATTGGATCCATTAACTGATAACTGAGGCACTCATCAAATCAGTGCCTCTGGTGATCTGAATGACATTATTTGCTAACTCTACTTCTAGTATCTTGAACAAGGGTCAAAATCATGGGGAATGGGAAGAGATGGGATTGGTCTGCAGCTGGCACATTTTTTAGTTAAGATGATATAATGTCTGGTCCATTTTACCCATTATTACTTAAAAATTCTTCCCATTATATATCTTCCTTTTCATTTGCTTTCTATTGAAAGACTCCAGTCCTTTTTAGTAAAAAAAAAAAAAAAAAAAAAACCTTGGAGAATTATTTAGTAAAAAGAACCACCTTTGTATTTTAAAAATTCAATCCTAGCATGTGTTTATAGACAGTCTTTATTGTTTGATTCCTCTTTATATGTTTCTTAGGCTCAGATTCAAGTTTTGGGTTAATTCCTGATCTGCGTAAGTTGTCTCATATTTACATTTATTTAGATGGATTCTTCTCCTGTTCTCAATATTGACCCTATGGTTAGGTACATGGGCATGTACCTCCTTTTAGGTAGCCACATACTTCATACAAGATCTTTCTCTCTATTCTGATCCTTTAATATGTGCACATATTTTTGCCCTAACACTTGCCTAGTATTACTACTCTGGAGTCAGCCTGAAATTATACAAAACAAAACCTTCATGATGTAGTTTACAAAACCAGAAATGCCCAGAAGCTATGAGATAGATCTGACTAGTCTTTGATTTTTTTTTCTGAGTCTGGCTATGAATTTTATGTACAGTTCGCAGTCAGCTTTTGATAGTGTGTGGCATACCATGTGTACTAATCTAGCAGGTGGTAAGGAAGTAGGGGAACTCAGGCACAAAACAGGTCATGTAGAAAGTAAACCTAGGGTCAGCCAAAAAGGACTCAAATATCTATATATCAATGTACAGAGTATGAGGAATAAACAGGGTGAATTAGAAATTCAAGTAAATGAGGGCAGATATGATATTGTTGCCATTACAAAAACCTGGTGGGATGAAATCCACAAATGGAATATAAAGCTATATATACAGATATATACAGAATATTGAAGCGACAGGAATCTTGGAGGGGAGTGATCATACAATACTGGAATTCAACATTATGCAATTACAAGCAACAGAATAAAGTCAAACTAGAGACTTGGACTTTAACAGAGCTAATGTCAATAAACGTAGAGGGAGTTTGGGAAGGATTCCATGGATGAGAATCCTCAAGAGGAAAACAACCCAAGAAGGATGGGAAACTTTGAAAAGTGAGATTATAAAAGACCAGTCTAGCATAATACCAATGAAAAAGAAAAATAACAGCTCTCAAAAGAAACCAGCATGACTACATAAAGAACTATCTGATAAATTGAAAGACAAAAAGCACAAGTATAAAAAGTGGAAAGAGGGACAGAAACTAAAGCAGAATATCAGCAAATATCCCAAGCCTTCAAAGTTGAAGTGAGGAAAGCTAAGGCTCAAAATGAACTAAGGCTTGCGACAAAAGACAAAAATAACAAAAAAAGCTTCTTTCAACATGTAAAAAACAAGAAAAAAGTAAAGGAAACCATTGGTCCATTAATGGGAGAAAGTGTCAAGTAGGTGACAACAGGGAGAAAGCAGAACAGCTTAACTCATTTTTGCATCCCTCTTTACACAAAAGGAAAAACCAGTCCAACCTATTAAAAAGTACTGTAAAAAAAAAGAATAGGAATACAAGTTAAAATAGGCAAGAAAATGGCAAGTGAGCACCTGTTGACTCTAGACAAGTTCATATCACCAGGACCAGATGGATTACACCCCAAGATTCTGAAGGAACTGGCAGATATGATTTCAGAACTACTGAACTTTCAAAGATCCTGGAGCCCCAGGAAACTACCAGAGGGTTGGAAAAGAGCTGATGTAGTCCTCATTTTCAAAAAAGGGAAAAAATAGATCCAGGAAACTATGGACCTATCAGTCTGGAAGATTCTGGAAAAGATAATCACGCAACAAATCAGTGAACAACTAGAGGCAAACAAAGCCATAAACAAAAGCCAATAAATCTTATTGTATTCTTTGATAACGTGACAAAAATAGGGACCAGAACAGAAGTGACATTCAGCCGGTTCTGATCAGTTCTGAAGAACTGGTAGCAGAAATTTTGAGTAGTTCAGAGAACCAGCAAATACCACCTCTGACTGGATATTTTACAGTATCTTTCCCCTGCCTTGCCCACCAGGCCATGCCCACAGAACCAGCAGTAAAAAAAATTGAATCCCACCACTGGACCAGAGGAATGCTTTGGATATAAATTACTTGGACTTCAGTAAGGTATTTGATAAAGTAGACCACAACCTACTGCTTGGTAAGATAGAAAAATATGGGTTAGACAGCATCACCACCAGATGGATTTGTAACTGGTTGATCAACCACACTCAACATATAGTTCTCAATGGAACTGCATCTACATGGAGGGAAATACGCAGGGGGTACCCCAAGGCTCTATTTTAGGCCATTGATCATCTTCATCAATGACTTGAATGAAGGGATAGATGGGCAATTCATCAAATTTGCAGATGACACCAAAGTGGCAGGAATAGCCAGCACTCCAGATGATAGGCTTAAGATACAGAAGGATCTTGACAGACTTGAACATCTATCTAACAAAATGAAACTAAATGGTGAAAAAAAGTAAGATTTTACATTTAGGCAAGAAAAACCAAATGCACAGGTACAATAAAGATGGTACCTGACTCAATAGTAATAACTGTGAGAGGGATCTTGGAGTCCTAGAGCAGTGGTTGCCAACCAGTGGGCCAGGGACCACTGGTGGTCCGTGAGAAAATTCTGGTGGTCCGCAGAGAAATGTCCCCCCCCAAAGCACTCCCCCCAAAGCAATTAATCCAGGCTGCCAGGAACACATGGCCTGCCCACCTGCTGGCCCCCACCCTTCGGCCGAGCACAAACCTTACCTTGAGTAGAGCCACACAAACTGGAACTGGAAGGTAAGACCAATGGTGGGGGAGGTGACGTTGCTGACGTTGGTGGGAAAGTCGGTCCCATATTCCAGAGCTGCAGTTGTCACGGGACTGGCCCTTTGGTCTTCCTGGAGCAACTCCTCCAGTCCATGGCAGGCCGGTGAACCCAGGTGGAGGAGCAGCTGCTCTGGGATGACCAAAGGACCAGTCCTGTGACTACTGCAGCTCTGGAATATGGGACAGACTTCCCCACCAATGTCAGCAAGCCACCACCAGTCAAAACTCATATTAATGGTCCGCAAGATTTATAAGTTTGGTGGCCCTGAGGTCCAAAAGTTTGGCAACCCATGTCCTAGAGGACAATCATTTAAATATGAGCCAGCAGTGTGCTGCAGCTGCCCAAAAAGACAACACAGTTCTAGGCTGCATTAACAGAGGGCAAGAATCAAAACCCTGTGAAGTGTTTATAGTGCCTTGGTAAGACCACACTCAGAATATTGCTTTTAATTGTGGTCACCATGATGTAAAAAAGATGTTGAGACTCTAGAGAGAGTGCAGAGAAGAGCAACAAAGATGATTAGGGGACTGGAGGCTAAAACATATAAAGAACGTTTGCTGGAATTGGGTATGCCTAATGTAATGAAAAGAAGGACTGGGGGTGACATGGTAGCAGTGTCACAGTATCTCAGGGTTGCCACAATGAAGAGGGAGTCAAGCTATTCTCCAAAGCCACCTGAAGGCAGGACAAGAAGCAATGGGTGGAAACTAATCAAGGAGAGAAGCAACCTAGAACTAAAGAGAACTTTCCTGACAGTTGAAACAATTTAATCAGTGGAAGGAATTGCCTCCAGAAGTTGTGGATGCTTGTGAAAAGCTGTATTGCAATAATTCAATCATGCCTATTTTCTACTATATTCTCTAAAAAAGAAGTAAAAGGGATTGTAGTATGTTATCCTCAATCTGAATTAGACTCACTGATGAAAAGCCAAGTTGCTCATATGGGCATTGCCATGGTTCTGAGTAATGCTCCCAGCCAATTCAAGATTCTGAGGCGTTGGCTTTCTCAAAAATTCTGTTTATTTGGTACATCATATTGGCATGGTCACAAGTAAAACCAACACTGAACAATTCTTGCATTTTTGGTATAATTTAAGAATAGATACTGTCCCCCCACCTTGTGTCACAAGTCATGTTAGCCAACCAAGCAGGTGATGAACTTCTCAGCACTCCCTCCTGCTGTTGCACCAACTTGACCTCCATTCTCAGGAGTCTTATCATTGTTTTATATTAATTATATTATTATATTATATTATATTATATTATATTATATTATATTATATTATATTATATTATATTATATTATATTATATTATATTATATTATATTATATTATATTATATTATATTATATTATATTATATTATATTATATTATATTATATTATATTATATTATTATATTATATTATATTATATTATATTATATTATTTTATTTTATTTTATTTTATTTTATTTTATTTTATTTTATTTTATTTTATTTTATTTTATTTTATTTTATTTTTATTTTTATTTTATTTGTCAATCGCTTACAAGATAATAGGTATAAGTATAAACATGAGTAAGAATACAGGAAATAGGTATGAATAAATGGGGACAATAAGACAGGGACAGGAGGCACGATGGTGCACTTATGCACGCCCCTTACAGACCTCTTAGGAATGGGGTGAGGTCAATAGTGGATAATTTGAGGTTAAAGGAGTGGGGGTTAGAGGATGTAACAACAGAGTCAGGTAGTGCATTCCACGCATTGACCACTCTGTTGCTGAAGTCGTACTTTCTGTAATCGAGTTTGAAGCAGTTTACGTTGAGTTTGTATCTGTTGTGTGCTCTTGTATTGTTGTGGTTGAAGCACTCAAAATTTCTGCTCCCGGTTCTCCAGAACTGTTCAGAACCTGCTGAATACTGCCTTGTCTACATTCCATAAGTCCCCCTCCCCCATAAGTATGGCAACTAAGAAACAAAGCAAGTCAAATATGGCTTCAGCTACAGTCATTTCTAGAGTTGACAGGCACTATGTAATGCTAAGTACCTGTCTTCTTTGTATTTCTTGGCAATGTTTTGGCTTAAGAGTGAGAAAATCATTCACCACCCCATCTTCATCACCACTGCAAGCTCAATGTGCATTATTTTCATACAGGGTACATAAATGCACACAAAATCTTCCTTGTGGGGAAAAAATATAAACAGGAGAAAAGAGAATTGTAAAAACACTGTGCAAATAATTCATCATAGCAAATCTTCCAAATGTTTATGATAGATAACAAACTGATGATTGATGCCACAGCCTCGAGCACATTGGGGACATCATTGCCATCTAAGCCAGGGTCACTGCACGTTATGACCTCCCAAAAGTTTGCAGAGACTTACCTGGCACATAGGAACAAGGGCTAAAGGCACTATAAACTGTACAGCTAGCTGTCTGCTCATCCTTCTTGACCTTTCAAATCTTAATTAAAAAAAAAAAGGAAGCTGATTTTTTTCCCCACTGTGTAAATTCCTGTTCAAAACAAACAAGCAAACAGTGAATTTAGAAGATCACTTCATCTTAATTAGATAATAACAATAAAGCATTATATTTGATATTTTGAAATTATAATCCCGTATTGTAAAGATGGTGATGCTGTGTCTGGGACTTAAAGGCATCTTTAATGTTATTTTACCTCTGGAAATGACAGGCAACAGCTGCCTCTGATTTGGTATAAACATTTACAGAGCTTGCCTGCCTGCCTGCCTGCCTGCTTGCCTGCTGAAACTGCTGCTGCTGCTACTCCTTTCCCTGTTTTCTCTCTCCCTTTATTCTTTCCCCACTTCACCTGTGGCTGTGTTTTTGCTAGTTAATGGGAACTGATTGTCTGTACCAAATTGCCTCTAACAGTTAAAAAGGCAAAACATGTCTTCTGCATATAAACAGGAAAAGGGATAGGAACATTTCTCTCTCTCTGTAACTAGGCATTGGAATTTTATGTCATGCTATTTAGTCCAGATGTCTTGTTCTCTACCAGAGTTCCTCCTTATTATACTTCAGCTCCGCCATGGCAGATGGTTAAACAACAGTACTATAGGCAAGGAAATGCTCAGAAGGGAGGTTGGGCATCCAAGAGCAGCAGTGATAAATAAGATTTTTCCCTGGCCTGGGAAAACGTCCAAGGTGGTACCTGAAAAACACCACTCATGTATCCTTTTGCTAATCTGATATATTCTGCTTTACAGTTTATAGTCTATTCTTTACAGCCTCAGAAACTGGGTGTGTATGCCACCTAAAACTAAAGGCCACAGAACCTCCATAGAATCAGGCTTTAATTCAATGATGAACAGTCCTTTAGTAGTCTCTGGATGAAGAAAGGTTTGGTTGAGATGAATATGTAAAAGTAGGTAATAATAAAGCAACATTTACAGAAGCAAAATACTCACAGAGCTTGATTCTCTCTTCAAGACAAAGTGCTGATCACTTCCTGTCATGCAGAATTCTTAGGAAGGATCCAAAGCACAGACTCTGGAGATTAATTTATGGAATGGTCTGTCAAATGTTTTTATCCACCATATTTGCCCTCTAATCTCCCTTAATGGCAGGCTCAGTAAAAGGGATTGCAGAAGGATGTAGAGCAGGGCTGTCAAACTTACAGCCCATGGGCCAGATGTGTCATACACTGGCCACGCCCCTGTCTGGTTTAGTGAAGGGGGAAAAAGTCCCGACATGTCATGTGATGCCGCGAGTTTGACACCCCTAATGTAGAGGTTCCGGGTGCTGATAGTCTGGTGTGGAAGTGTATTGTATTTTCTGTGGCCTACAGAGTTCCTCTTTCTTAGAAAAAATGGCATTTCTCTCAGGAGGTGACATACATGCCAACCCTTTGAGGTAGTTCAGACAAAAAGCATAAATCATGAGTACTAACGCTATCTTGTAAGGTTACAGTAATAGAACCTCCTCTCCTTCATGTCTATGGAGATTCTTAATCATCCAGGTCATGGTTGTCCCAGAGATGCTTTTCCAAAAGACAACTGGACTTTCTTCAGAACTATATAAGAAGTGAAATGTTTTCAAGGAAAAACATTAAGAAAGTCTTTGGTACTCTAGTTCTTTACTTTTAGTTTCCAGAAAACTAGAGAAGATCTCTTCTGAGGCATTTCTCATGTCCCTTTTTTCTTTTGTGGGCTGAGATACCATTTCTATGATTGTTTCTATGATAGGTTGTGATTCTTCCTTGTCTCCGAAAATCATTCCTATATATCATTTCAGTATAGAAGTGATGGGTTTGGAGGAATGAAGCACTCAGCAAATATTATAAACGTGTATTAAACAACCTTTACTATAATATAAATTCTTTTGTTTCATCAATGGAAGAATATTCAATCATATTCAACCTATGACCCATCTTCTTTTTATAGTATGTTATACTGTTGACATTTCAGCAATTTTGTCTGTTTCAAACTGTGTTTAATTTCTTGTGTTGTTTTTTATATTAGTCCATTTCCTTCAATGTATGCACCTAGTCAGCAATATATTTATTTCTTTTAAATTGAGCTAGGAATTGTATCAAAAAATGTAGGAAGTAATAGATAAATTCTGGCCTACATATTAATTGGGAAGCATAGAATTGATCAAAAGCACCATTGGTAGGGCTGGAGAAAGAAATGATGTGATAATAGATTAAGAGTCTTATGTAGCCTGTTTTTGACATAAGTGAATAGGAAGTTATGATCTAAGCATCTTTGTAGTGCATCTATTTTAGGATATGAAATATAGTATTTATAAACAAACTGAAGACAAACAAACAAGGGATGGGACCAGTTGCTTACAGGACCATCTCTCCCGAGTTGTATATACCTCTCCAAAGAGATCTACCAGGAGAAGCATGCTCCAGGTTCTGTCTGTTAGTGAATGGCATCTGGTGTATCTTCGGAGATAGCCTTTTATATCATGGTACCTGCAGATTAGACTTGCCCTGAGCCGTTTCTTACAGCAAAGCCTTAAAAATCTGGCATTATTGCTGAGCCTGGAATCCAGATTGTGTAGCTGAGCTTATGATTTGGCTATTCATTTATTTATTTATTTATTTATTTATTTATTTATTTATTTATTTATTTATTTATTTATTTATTTATTTAGTCAAGCGATTATACGATTACAGGTATATGTATAGACATAATTATGAGTACATGAAATAGATACATATAAGAAAAATAAAAAGAAACAATAGGACAGGAATGGTAGGCACGTTGGTGCGCTTATGCACGCCCCCTACAGACCTCTTAGGAAAGGGGTGAGGTCAATAGTAGACAGTTTAAGGTTAAAGCTTTTGGGGTTTGGGGAAGAAACCACAAAGTCAGGTAGATTATTCCAAACATTGACCACTCTGTTGCTGAAGTTGTATTTCCTGCAATCAAGTTTGGTGCGGTTTACCTTGTGTTTGTATCTATTGTGTGCTCTTGTATTGTTATGGTTGAAGCTGAAGTATTCATTGACAGGTAGGACATTGCGATATATAATTTTATATACTATACTTAGATCAGACCGAAGGCGGCGTAGTTCTAGGTTTCCTAGGTCTAGAATTTCAAGTCTGGTGGCATAAGGTATTCTGCAATGAGTAGAGGAGTGGAGAACTCTTCTTGGGAAATATTTTTGGACTCTCTCAACTGTATTAATATCAGTTACGTAATGCGGGTTCCAGACTGTATTCAAGTATTGGTCTAGCAAATGTTTTGTATGCCCTAGTTACTAGTGTGATATTACCAGAGAAAAAGCTACATAGGATTAGGTTAATGACTCTTAATGCCTTTTTGGCTATGTAGTTACAGTGGGGTCTAGCACTTAGGTCATTAGAGATGAGTACTCCAAGGTCCTTTACAGGTCCTTGATCATGTTGATTGGTTGTATCCCAGCTCCTATATATGTTTATTGCTTTATGATGTTTTAATCTGTTTTTTTATCCTTTAATCAGCCCTATGTTTGAAATGGGCAGCTATATAAATTGAATGAACAAATAAATAAGATACTAGCTGCAATCCAAATGAATAGTTATAATGCATGCTAATTTAATTGGCACACTGTAAAAGTGGCATGAACTATAATGTTAGATCTTCCTTCTTGCTGCAGACCATTACCTGTCTTTCAAATACCATTTCTGAGGATTAAGGAACTCTTGAGTAACCAACTTTTAAATCTTGACATGAAAAATATTTTTATATATATGCTGTATGTATGTGCCATTGTTTTCATTTTCAATGTTTATCTGAATTTCTCAAAGACATTCATATTGATAAATATGATATTGTATTCTTACAGGGTACATGGATAAAAGGGAGATTAATCATGGGTATAACAGAATCATCCAAGTGCAATGGGCAGTTTAGAAATTTGATAAATAAAATAAAATGTTCTAACTGTACTAGCCAACCACATGGGAGAACGAATAGAAGCCCACTTATAATTGTATGAGTAGTATTAATATTCATCCAGAATTTCTATCAAGAAGCTATGAGGGCATGCATTTTGAGGGAAATCAGATTGTACTGTTTCTAAAATGCCAAATTCTCAACTTGAAGATGGGCTCTGGACATGCCTGTCTTCACTTTTATTTGGTTTGCTACTCTGGGGATCAGTGATTATGCATAAATATTTGTCAGGGTTACTGGAAAGCCAGATATAAAAGAATGCCAGAATTTGCAGCTATTGCAAAAGGAAACAATACTTCCCAATATGGATTTTGCTGACCTATTATTACATTACACTTAAATCCTAAATAATTTGAAGACAGGATACGGAAATGATAATATCTTTCCTTTGTATTCTTGGTAGTCCACAATATTTTCAGGAGACTTCTCCAATACCAAAGTTCAAAGGCATTAATACTCTTCCTTATCTTGGTTATTTAAAGTCCAATTTTCATTTCCATATAGTGTCACAGGGAATACTAAAGCTTGCATGATTCTAATCTTTATAGAAAATACAAAAAAGACTCTATTGAGATAGAGTTGGCTTCTGTTTCAGAACCACCTCAAATTAACTGCTTCTTTTCCTGTAATTCTGATGTCTGTAGGTCAGAATCACAGATGTTTCTGAAATAGAATCCAACTCTAGTTCAGTGGAGTCCTTCTTGAAATATAAGACTGAATATACAATAATTGAAGATTTGCTTACCCATTGCCATATGTTTTTTTAAAAAAATGATGATGATTTTCTATTTTTCTTTTTATGGGTCTCTCTTCATCTGCAAAGTACACAGGGAAATATGGCATTTAAGAAGCATTTCAGTGAAATTTAGTTGCTTCTCTGGTTGTTTAGATGTTATACTAAACAAGATGTCTTTCTTTCCATACATAACACATTACTTCAAAGTGGCTAAATTTTGCTAAATGTTTTAGAAGTAAAACCACCGATAATGATATGAGAGGGGGCAGAATTAAGGACTGTGTGCCTGTGTGAATTAACACAATGTTTCATTTTTATTTTTTGTATGGACTCCATTCTTATGGGATTGAACTCATCTCTGAGTACCATAATGAACTGTGGCTTTGTAATATCTTCTCAGCTCAAATGGCTTTTGTTCCTTGTGCTGGATCATAAGCAAGTGGTGTAAACAGCCAATGGGCAAGTGAAGGATAAACTGAGCAGACATCTTCCACATCTTGTGCTACTTAGTTTAAACATTTTCCCTGTCCAAAATTTCAGGTGCCCATTGAAGAAAATGAGTTAGTTGAAAGGCTGTATAGAGTGACGTGAAGCAAATAGACACCAGGTATCTACTGATTTAGTCAGAACTTCTTGAAAAGGGGGTAGAGAAGGAGATTTTCACTAGAACAAATAGTATTAGATAATAGAATAATAAGAGTTGGAAGGGACCTTGGAGGCCTTCTAGTCTAACCTCCTGCTCAAGCAGGAAGCCTTATAACATTTCAGACAAATGGTTGTCCAATCTTGTCTTAAAAACATCCAGTGTTGGAGTACCCACAAATTCTGAAGGCAAATTGTTCCACTGATTAATTATTCTGTCAGGAAATTTCTCTTTAGTTCTAAGTTGCTTCTCTCCTTGATTAGTTTCCAACTATTGCTTCTTGTTCTGCCTCTATCTATTTAGAGAATAGTTTGACCTCCACTTCTTTGTGGTAGCCGCTTAGATATTGGAACACTGCTATCAATTCATTTCTAGTCCTTCTTTTCATTAAATTAAACATACCCAGTTCTTCATATGTTTTAGCTACTAGTCCCCTTCGTTGCTCTGCACCCTTTCTAGAGTCTCAACATCTTTTTTATATTGTGGTGGCCAAAACCGAATACCATTTTCCAAGTGTGGTCTTACCAAGGCATCATAAAGTGGTACTAACACTTCACATGACTTTGATTCTATCCCTTTGTTAACACAGTCTAGGATTGCATTGTCATTTTTGGCAGCTGCACACACTGCTGGCTCATATTTAAATGATTGCCTATTAGGACAATATGAAGAAATCACTCTGTTTAGAAGCAAACTCCACTGCTAGCCCTGTGTATTTCTTAATAATCTATAGTGGAGGTGTTTTTTTTTTTTTTTTACTTTAATTAGCTAATAACATGAGGTCAGTTAAACCTAAGTTGTCCTTGAATTGGGCACCATAGAGGTAATGTGCTCTATTAATAATCTTCCTGAGGCATGTGGTGAAAAGTAATTTTATCACCCAGAAATAAGTCAGAATTGCTATATGCTATATAGATTGTATGGTTAAATGGGCTACAAATATTGGTTATATTATGCTTAATCAATGGGAAAACATGCAGACCCCAGTTTTGAAAATTATGTTAACTTATAGAGAAAATGTTTATAAAATGATGTATTGATGGTATTTAACTACTGATAATTTATCAAATTTTTTAAGTGAGTCTCAAACAAATGTTGGAAATGTAATAAATCTGAAAATACTTTTTATCACTTTTGGTGGACATTCTGGAATCCAGTATTTATATTAGTTAAACTTTGAAAATGGATGTGATCTTGAAACCTGAAGATTTATTTTAGGGATGCTAGATAAACAGATGAAAAGAAAACATAGGATTTGGTTTTATATATGACATCAGTAGCATGGTTGCTATACTTCCATAATGGAAGAATGGATTTTGCTGGCTGAGATGGAAAAATGGACTATTTTGCTTAAAGACAAAAACTTGATTAAATTTTTCACAACTTAGAGACCACGGTTAGATTTCTTACAAGGTAAGGAAAAGGCAACTGGACTTTTTTTGTTTTTACAAAATTTGCAATATTTCTTGTTCTTACAAAGAAAGTCCAGTTACCTCTTGAAAAAGCACCTTTCGGGAAACCATGACCTGGTTGACCGAGAATCTCCATAGACATACAAGATAAGGAGAAAAATTAAATTTTGACTTTGGGATTTGAGAGTTAGATTTAATTTACTAGAGAAATATTGTAGTTATTTAAATATATGGTTACTTATTTTTGACAACTTATTACAAGTTAGATTAAAATTAAGTGAACATATTATGAATCCTGTTTTTTGATTAGTAGTGTTTTAAAGATTGATGCTATTCATTTAAACTTAAAAGAAAAATTGTCGTATTGTTATTTCTGTGCTACAAAAACTCAGAGGTCATCTGTGTTATATATTGTCTTGATATATTTTGTCACTTTTAATCTATCCTTTATTCCGTTCCCTTCTTTCCTTGTATGTTAATTTGTATTTTAAAGTTTGATTTTGAAATACACACACAGTCTCAATCCATCTTGTTTAGGTCTCTTTTGTGAATACATTTTATGAAGTGATATATCACCCACACCTTCAAACATAATTTAACAATCCTACAAACCATTAGGCTTTTAATCAGCCTAATAATTCAAAGGTGAGGTCACCCAGAGAATCTGTTCCCCCTTCCCTCCAGGATAAATAAAGTACACTGATCAAAAAAAATAAAGGGAACACTTAAACAACACAATGTAACTCCAAGTCAATCACACTTCTGTGAAATCAAACTGTCCACTTAGGCAGCAACACTGATTGACAATTAATTTCACATGCTGTTGTGCAAATGGAATAGACAACAGGTAGAAAACATAGGCAGTTAGCAAGACATCCCCAATAAAGGAGTGGTTCTGCAGGTGGTGACCACAGACCACAGAGCTTTGTTTTTATTAATCAAGCTGTGGTTCATTCATGCAAAGATACTGTATTGTCTCTTTATTCCTATATAAGTGAGTGGGATAGGCAGTTAAGCATTGTTATAAGGGAAGTAGAGAAAATGTGAAGCAGTGAGAAAAGAGGAGCAAAATTACAAATTACAAATCAATCATATTTTCATGGATTTTAATAGGATTTATACTTCTTATATGTGGATATTCCATCTGCTTTATTGATTGGAAATGATACATAATATTACATTCCAAAAGTCTTTCTTTATGCGTATGCCTTTCTAGGAGCAGTTTATTCAGTGATCGTTACCATTTCTGAAAGATGAGCAGAGATTTTAAAGCAGGAAAACACAAAAATGTGATAGTAATAGTACTTAAATTTATATACTGCTTCACAGTGATTTACAGCCCCCTCTAAGCAATTACAGAATCAGCATATTTTCTCTAACAATCTGGGTCCTCATTTGACTGACCTTGGAAGGATGGAAGGATGGGTCAACCCTGAGCCTGTGAGAATCGAACTGCCAACTGTAGGCAGCCAGCAGTCAGCAGAAGTAGCCTGCAGTACTGCATTCTATCCACTGTGCCACCATGGCTCATATAAAATAATTGTTGGATGCACCTGTATCTTCCATGTAGTTTTCCAGCATTAAAACAGAGATTTGGAAGATTTCCACAAGTGGCAAGGGCTTAAGCTCTCTGTGTGTCCTATTCACTACAATTTTTGGCAATGAAGGCTTGGAGACTCTCCAAATAGTATTTAGCTTTCCAACTGAGCAGGCAAATGTTGGCCTTGATTTTCCCAAACTGAAATTAAATTGTTTGGCTAGAAGGGCATACTAAAAAGCTTTATTTAATCAAGAGCATTTATTGGTATAGAGAAGATAGAAAAATATTAACCTTTTGTTTAAAAAAAATAAGCAAAGAACTCCTCACCATGGGACCAGCAACAGAAACTAGTAGGTCCTGGATTAAGACTAATAAGAAGAAATAACTTCATGGAATGAAGTAAGATGTCAGCTGCTTGTGTTATACATTGTGGATCGGGATATAATTTCCATTTCCAGTGAAAGATGCTTGTTTGTGGCATTAGATGTATACAAATAACAACATGGCAGAAGTCATATATTGATTTGCTAATTTCCACCCAAGCCAAAATTAAAACCCTCCTGCATGTTTACTTTTGAGACAAAAGTAGAGTGTTCAAACAATGAAGTATTTCCTGAAACTATTCTTAAAGATTCAAGTTTTGCTCAGTTATTTCCTCTTTCATATTATTTCCCTTTTCTCTGATGGACTTCTGAAATTACCCCATACAATCAGTGATCATGCAGTGGAAGTAAAATGATAGTTATGGTAGGCTACTTGTTAGCATCACTACAAATTTTCTGAGACTAGTCAGAAGCCACCATATAACTGATGAGAAATATTCAAGGACATGCCAGGTGAATAAATAATATTTTCAGTCCTCTTTTTACTTGATGGAGGATCTTTGGTTACACAAGTAATGCAAACAGCTAGTGGAGAGTATTAAAAACTCAATTTTACAAAATAAAAACATTATTTAACTTATTTTTTAGCAACGATGCTGGCAAAGAAATCTTCCTTCTCAATCTCAGTTCTAGCAGGTGTATCTTGGGAGGGGCAAGTAAGTGTGTGCAATTTAAATATGAAAATGCCAGAAATGGATATCATTAGATTCTGTTTGTTTGTTTTAAAAAAAACTATTTTCTAATAAGAAATAATGTATGTTTATGTACAAAATAACTGAAATCTCCATGTACATTATAATTATGTGAAAAAATGAAATGAATTTCTATTACAGACAGTCCTTAGGTTAAGATCATCCAAGTTATGGAAGTTTGTACTTACAATGGACTGTCATAAGGCCTATTATATTCAAAATTTAAGATAAACACAATGGTTCATAATAACAAATGCACATAGTACTTTGTGGCACTCGTGAAAACATTGTGTGGCTTTAGCAATTCATTGACTTGAGAAAGGAGACCGCCATCTGCCATTTTAAATCAGATCACATTGCCATTAACACTGTTAACATTAACATTAACAACTTAGTATTTGATTTAATTCCCCTCCTCTTACTTACCCTTGTAACTATGCTTCTGAAACAAACCCAAGGCATGTGTGATATATCAAAGAAAAGTGTGTGGGGGAAATCATGATTAAAAATAAAGGGGAAATAATGAAGTGATCACCATCTTTCTTTGGAAATGTATGTGGCTACAGTCAGAATTGATTGGAACAATTTTAAAGGATAAAGTGAGAATAATGGAGCATGTGAAAGGCCCTGCCCTTACAAAAGTTACAATAATTACTAAACAACACAGTGGTTTAATCACTGAGATGGAAAGATTATTGATAATTTGGTTAGACAATCAAAAACAGTGTAATATGCCCATTGGCCTTACTTTATTACAAGAAAAGGCTGAAAGACTGTTCAGCCAATGAAAGTCATTCAGATTAAGAATTTGTTGTGAATAGGGATTGGTTCAATGCTTTCAAAGGGAAGGCAAATTTAGGTTAGATTAAAGCAGTAGGAGAAGCCCCAAGTGCTGATATGAAGGCTGCACATGATTGTCCTGAAATGTTGAAAAAAATATTGAGGCAAGAAGTTATTTGCCAGATAAAATATTTAATATAGATGAGACTGGCTTATTTGGGGGGAAAAATGCCTTAAAGGACCAACATTTTAAAAGAGGAGAAAAGTGCACCAATGCATGCTCCATCAAAGGATAGACTAAATATTAAGAGCCATGTTGGTGCAGTGGCTAGAATGCAATATTGCAGGCTAACTCTGCCCACTGCCTGGAGTTTGATTGTGACTGGGTCAGAATTGACTCAGCCTTCCATCCTTCCAAGGTTGGTAAAATGAGGACTCAGATTGTTGGGGGCAATATGCTGACATTTGTAAACTATTCAGAGTGCTATAAAGCACTATGGAGTAGTATTCAAGTCTGATTATTATTGCTATTATTGCTTAGAGGTAATGCATCCAGAGATTTCAATATCTAGAATTTCTTGTCTTTCTTAAATCCAAGGGCACTTTTCTGTATCATCAAGATTTGGGATACAATTGCCATATTTGAAGATTTGTTCTTGAACCATTTGTCCCTGCTGCTGAATGTTATTGCTTGCCAAGAAAGCCCCTTTCAAATTTCTCCTTGTGCTTAACAATGGATCTGGATATCCAAGCAGTTTAGATAACCTTCACCCCAATATAAAGATAATATTTTTACTGTCCAACACTATGTTGCTACTCAGAGAGTCATAGCCACTTTTAAGGCTCTTAAGACTTTTTCACAAGCAGTGAGGGTGATGTGATGATCACTCCCACCATGATGATCACATCACACCAAGATGATGTGATGAGCTTAAGGGAGTTCTGAAAGAAGTATTATATCTATGATGCCATCAGAAATATTACTGATTTTGGGATGAAGTGAAGCAGTCAAATATGAAAGGCGTGTGAACATATTGGGCCCACAATTCACTCATGTTTTTCAGGACATGACATTGCAGAAGCCAGACAATCTGTGATTGGTTGATATTGGTAGTCAAGTGCAATTAGAAATAAGTGAAAATGATGTATGTTACTTGTCTCCCATATTGAAGAAGTGTCCAATGCAACTACAGTAGTAGATTATAGCATTTAAAGAAGAAAATTGTGACAAACAAATTTGAGAACTGAAAATGTTTTTGATGAAGGACTTAGCTAAAGACTTTCATCTCATGGAAGTAGGAATGGCAAAGTTAGAGGAGCAAGATGCTAAAGCAGAGAGATTTACTAAAATTTACCATACAATTATGAGGACTCAACTGCTAGAAGGCCATTTTTGACAAGAAAATGAAAAGCTCTGTACAAACTGGTGGTGGGATTCAAAAATTTTTTACTACTGGTTCTGTGGACGTGGCTTGGTGGGAATGGCATGGCTTGGTGGGAGTGATTTGATGGGAGTGGCAGGAGAAGGATACTGTAAAATCTCCATTCCCACCCCACTCCAGGGGAAGGATACTGTAAAATCTCCATTCCCTCCTATTACTATTTTCTGTAGTAATTTCCCCCAACACCAGACCTATCATCTGATATAGTCATCTTATCTTTAATAATAAAATTATTAATGTTCATCTAATGTTACCTTACAGATGTTCCTTCCTATATGCAAGACATCAGTGGAACCTGTCTTTGGCCTCTTCCTACATACCCAAAATTGCAAGCTATGTTATCATTTTGCTCTCTGTGAAGGAGTCCCTCACTCCTCTGGACTACTTTCCATCACACCTATTGAGACCTTTCCAAGGACCCAGGATAGGAAAATGTTATTTGATGGCATTAAAGGTATCGTTGCAGGGAATAAATTATTCCAAGTATTTTTTTGCAATTGATTGATGTTGATGGTGTTCAGTTAATGCTCCAGATGTTTTGAGATTGCACCCAAGTTGCCTATTACTAATGGTACTATTATTATATGTAATGTATTGTATTAAAATAATGTAATGTATTGCATGTGCACATGCACATACATACAAAGATTCTTCAGTAATATATGTAATTACTTTTACTATTGCTATATTATTAGTATTAGTATTATCTGCATGTTTAAGGTGTTTTAGTGTATTTGGAAATGTTTCTTAGGTGGTTTTTATGCATAGAAATGTAATATATATTTACACACACTATACACACACTATATACTAAGACAAGCATTTGACTACTTGATGGCTAAATTCAACTTAAAGACAGACCTAGGAATGGATCTGGTTTTATAACCTGGGATCATCCCAGAGGAAGCAGTCAACTTGCTTTACATACTGATCCTTTGATCTGTAGTGTGTCTATACCAATGTACTGAATGACGGCTGCACTATCTGCCATTCTTTCTCAATTAACATTTCAAATTATGCCTGTTCCCTGAAGACAAGGACATGTCAAGGAACAAAGAGTGATCAGACTAAAAAGCATGGCAATGAGAAGGAATCCAGGAGGAAAGAAGAAAAGACAGGAGATGTATCTAACAGACCAAATGTGATTAGATGGGTGCTCACATTGATTGTGCTAGCTCTTCCAAGATTTCAGAAATGATTTATTCCAGACGTATCTGGAGATACCAAAGACTAAACTTGAACTCTTCTGAATGCAAAGCATGTGCTTTGTCACCCAAATATGTCTAAATCTGAGGCTAAAGATGAAGCTTCAAAACATATTTAGGCTCATAGATTTATTTAATAATGGTTTGGTAATATTTGTACAATAAAAACAATTAACGGCTGCAGTGATGAAATTCAATTCTCATTCTTTATATGATGCTGTCAGATAAACACCAAGGCTCTGCGCTGAATTTTGTCAATACTGAAACTGATGTGCTTTTGAACCTTTCATCACCCGCCATAAAGAAAAGAGGGACCTGTTGTTGTTGTTTTTACTCCACACTAGTAGACAGTATGTATAAGACAGTGCATTCATGGATCATATTTCCTCCACATTTTTTTAATGAAGCATTTATATGGCAATCCAACTCAAACTATGTATCATACAAACTCTGTATCATATATAAAAAAAGAGAAATCATAATTAATAAATAAAACAACATATTTCATTAAAACATAAAAAAATGATAAAATGATGATCAGATCTGAAACTCATGCAGGCCAACACAAGAGCCAAGTCTTAGCAACCTTCTTAAAGGCCTCTAAGGCTGAGTCCATCCATATATCAGGAGAATGATCATAGCCACAATCAAGAAGGCTTATCTCCTGGGGCTAAAGTTTAGGAAATGACTTTTATGAAATACTCATGAATTGTTGCTTATAGAAAATGAAATGAAGCCAATTTTGAAGCATTTTTAAAGTCCTGGACAAGATAACTTCCAGAAGAAGCTACTGGGGCTGACACCTGTGTCATAAGATGACATTGCTTCAGTAAGGGGATCCAGAGGGCAACCTTCTTGTCAGAGCATATGAAACAGGCAGATACCCTCAGGAGCAGGTGGTTATGTGTATAACAAGGTCCTGTACTGTGTAGAGCTTCACAGACATTAGCACCTTGAATTGCATGTAGAAGTTGACCAGGATTTCCTTCACTGCCCTATAGGGAAGCACAAAATGGCAGCAGGAAAGTGTCCTGATAGCTTTTCCAGTTACTTTCAAGTGGCAAGTAAAAGGAGCTGCCATGGTGCCTTAGCAAAGCAAATGACAGCCAAGGAATTGGAAGCCACAGTGAAGTGAGAGTTTGCATGGGAAATGGCCTCCATCCAACAGATGGTCAAGTCTCATGTCATGGACTGGAGGAGTTAACTTCTTTGATTAGAAAAAAGATACTGTCTACATTTATTGGTGGCTGGAATCTCTTGTGGACATTTTGCATTAAAATGAAAAAAAGAGTTTGAGATTTATAGCTTTGATGATTAGACAAGATAAATTATAGAAAATCTATTATATGAAAGAAAAGATAAGTATTACAATGTAACTCTAGAGACAGAGATTACTTAGCACAGTTGTGAAGAACCTGTTCACCTTTTTCTTTCTTTTATTTTTTTCTTAAACATTCTTTTCCTTGAAGTTTTTGCTTTCTCTTGCTTTTTACTATTTCTTTTTTTCTTCCTTACTGTATATTATTTTGTATTCATTTTCAGTTTGGATTTAATTTTTTGTTCAAAGAGTTTCAATAAAAGTCGTATATAATAAATGGGAACTGGAAAAGTTCCAATCATTCCTTTGCTGCAGCTGAGCTGCAAGTAAATAGGCTCAGCTGTCCATCCCAGATAACAGCATGGAGTCAAGGAAGATTGCTCCAACTTGAAATTGATGCCAAAATCCATGTAGAACTTTCAAAGATGGAAGGCTTTATGTTTGTAGAAACTTGCTTGGATCACTCATTCCTTCCATGGAGCTCAAATGAGGACTGTTATGTTTTAAGAACCTGCCAGCAGTTCTCCTTCTGGTCCGCCGCCTGAGCGGGAGCGCCGATCGCTCCCATTGGCTGATGCCGTTTGACAGCCGGCTATAAAAGGGAGCTGTCAAACAGCATCAGCTGTCGCCGCCAGCTGGCTGTCAGATTGCCTCTGAAGCCGCGGCGACCCTTTATTCATTGAATAAAGTATGTTAGCCTAACCTGGCTCCGTCTCCCTCTGTAACCGCCGCTCCACAACAAGGACTATCCTGGACATCTACAGGATATTTTCCTAAAGGATGACAAAATAGCAACAGAGCATATTGTAATTGGCATACATAGCTTCCTGGCTATTTTTGTCATATGTATTTTGCTATTTAATCCACAACAGGAACACAACACTACAATACACTACAATCTCAAATGACCTAAGTGCTCGAGCCCACTGTAACTACATAGCCAAAAAGGCATTAAGAGTTGTTAACCTAATCCTACATAGCTTTTTCTCTGGTAATATTACACTAATAACTAGAGCATACAAAACATTTGCTAGACCAATACTTGAATACAGCTCATCAGTCTGGAACCCGCATTACATATCTGATATTAACACAGTTGAGAAAGTCCAGAAATATTTCACAAGAAGAGTTCTCCACTCCTCTACTCATTGCAGAATACCTTATGCCACCAGACTCGAAATTCTAGACCTAGAAAACCTAGAACTACGCCACCTTCGGTCCAATCTAAGTATAGTATATAAAATCATACATTGCAATGTTCTACCTGTCAATGAATACTTCAGCTTCAACCATAACAACACAGGAGCAAACAATACCGTGTTTCTCATATAATAAGGATGGGTCTTATTTTTTTTGAGCCCCGAAAAAATGGCTAGGCTGTCTTTTTGGGGGTGACTTAATCCCCCCCCCCTTGCATCTTTGGGCGGGTGGGCAACGATGGCTTGGATGTTGACCTCGGTGTTGGTGGGGCACTTCATATTGGGGTCAACGCAGGTAGCACCATATCCGGGTGTGCAAGAAAAGTACTTCCTAACAGCAAGCCCCCACCACCATTCCCCACCATTTCACATGTTTTAATATAGGCCTTAATTTGGGGGGAGGAGCTTAATTTCATTTCATGCCTATAAAACATGCTGGGACTTCCTATTGGGGGAGGCCATATTGTTGGAGAAACAGGGTAGATACAAACTCAAGGTTAATCGCACCAAACTTGATTGCAGGAAATTCGACTTCAGCAACAGAGTGGTCAATGTCTGGAATATTCTACTGACTGAATATTCTGACTCTGTGGTTTTTTTCCCCAAACCCCAAAAACTTTAACCTTACTATTGACCTCACTCCCTTCCTAAGAGGCCTGTAGGGGGCATGCATAAGTGCACCAAGCGTGCCTACCATCCCTGTCCTATTGTTTCTTTTATATATATTTTTTATTTTTCTTATATGTATCCATGTATTCATAACTATGTTATACCTATTATCTTGTAAGCAATTGACAAATAAAAATAAATAACATAAAATAAATAAAAAAAATTTAAGGTTGTATCTGAGAGGTCTTTATTTTTTTAAACACAACTCCTTTTTTATAAATTGAGCGATAGCACAAGCTTTTTTTTTTTTAGGAAAAGGATATCTGGGCTCAGAGAGGAATATAGGAAAACTTCCATATAACCAGTCAGACTATAGTCTATCAAGGTCAGTAGCCCACCCACTCTAGGATTTCAGACAATTTTTAAAGAAACCTACCTGGAGACAAGGATTAAACCAGAAATATCTATTATATACATTTTCAGTTGTTTCGCTAAGTGAAGCAATCCTTTCACTTCATTGGAAGTGAAACATTGATGATTATTTTGTAAAGAATCATAATGGCTTGATATTCATTTGGTGGATATCATTTATAATGGGCATTATGAATATTATTTATAATATATTAATAAAATTGACCATTGTTAGAACTCCCTTTTCTTGATTAGTCATTTTTGGTTGGATAAAATAAGATAATGTTTACATTACCTCAATATTTCATTAGTCAAATGCTCTTAGAACAACATGTTTGTTCCTGGAACTTCAAATTTTATTTGCTTGTTTAAATCTGATAGCATCAAAGCATAGGTGCAGCTTGATAAAACTACCAAGATACATAGGTCTGACTTGTAAGAAAATCATATAAGATACTTTCTTTTTCAACAGATAATATTGAGATCCAAAAATTCATTTCCACTCAGAACCAAAATTCTCCACAGTTAAATTTTAAGAAAACTTTGAAGTCCCCAAACTGTATTTGATATTAACCATGGACCTAATGGAAAAAAGATCAATGCATAATTCAGATGAGACAGATATGCTTCTTGTCAACCAGTCGCAGGGCAAGAAAAGGATTGCATTCTCTCTCCCTCCCTCCCTCTCCCCCTCTTCCTCCCCCTCTCCCTCTCCCTTCCTCCCTCTCCCTCCCTCTCCTTTTCCTTTCCACTCTCATGTAAGTATAATTTTCTTAGCTTCCTTCAAGCATCCAAGGTTATTTGGTCTGTTTTAAAATGCACCCCTGCTTTGCAGATAATGCTCAAGAAATTTAAGGCTGTATTTGGGGGGGGGGGGTTGTTTTTTTATTTCTTTTTCATTAGCTCAACACCTGAAGTGGTAAAAGAGAAAATAAAGAAGATTTTTTTCATAAGCAATTGAGCAATATCTCAAATATGCTAAAGAATCTTAATAACTGAATTGTTTACACTGCAAGAGACACATTGATTTCTGAGAAGTCATATGCCACAGAGCTTCAGTAGCACAGTTAATTAAAATAAAATAGATAGCCTACTTGGCAACAAGAAATCCCCCTATACTTTAATAAATATGAGTTTTAACTCATTCAACTTCATCTACTCTCTTTGTGTTATGTCTCTCACTCTTATTTCTCTTTCTTTCTGTCTCTCTCTCACACACGCTGTGTTTCTTAAAAGAAATAATTTTAAGAATTCCACACAAGGAGTCTGGATTTCATTTATAGAGTTGATATTAACACACAATCATCCTGCTTTAAGGATTTGGTTGTAGGGACTAGTAGATAAAAAATGTGTTCTAATTTTTAAGAAGCTCTAAAAAAAACCCCAACAAGTATCAAGGTTTAAAAATAAGATCTTAGTTAAAAAACATAACACAAAGTTATTACCTCTTATGTCTTTGCTTTGGGTAGACATGTCATTTTCCATAGCTAGAGCAAAAAGCTGGACTTCTGAAGTGCTCATTATAAGACAGCAGTCACTTCCCATGAAGCACGTTTTTAACGAATGTGAATTTTCTTCTCTGGACAGAATATATGCCAGTTATGGCTTGTCTATTCAATGAATGGAAACTCCAGAAAATCTGAAATAGCAGCAAAGAAATAACTCTGTCTCTTAGCATCCAGAAAGGTTAGAAAGTTGCTTCTTTTGTATTTTTCTTTTTTAAAAATGCAGAGAGTGTAGAGATTGAGGCAGTTTCTTGTGGAGCCTCCACACAGCGTGTCCAGGCAACCTCCTATGCAAACTTGTCGAGATACAAGCCTATCTAATGCCATCTGCTTTTGACTAAGTTATGAGCAGTGGTGGGATTCAAACATTTTTACTACTGGTTCTGTGGGCGTGGCTTGGTGGTCATGGCAGGGAAGGATACTGCAAAATCCCCATTCCCTCCCCACCACACTAACCTGCTTTCCAGTTCTATTCTCCTCTGCAGGGCAACAAAAGAAGGACCAGCTGATCAGCTGGGACTCTGGAGGCAGAGAATAGATGTGGGTGGGGCCAGTCAGAGGTGGTATTTGTCGGTTCTCCAAACTAATCAAAATTTCCGCTACTGGTACTCCAGACATGGTCAGAACCTGCTGAATACCACCTCTGTCTTTGAGGACTATTCATTTGGGAAATGAAGTGGTTTGGTACTAAGTTAAGGTAGCCCAAAATATAGCTCCATATTTTTAGATAGATGTACAGACTTTCACTTATCCTTTCAGCTCAGTCTTTTCAACTGACCCAAGCAGATCTCAGAGGACTTTTCCCTGTCCCAGCTTTTAGGATAGTATCTTTAAAGGTTCATGATGTATGAATGTGTGACCTGGAGTCAGAAATATCTGTATACCTATGGCAAACTGTGATGAGAAATGAAATGAAGGAGTATAGACAGCAATAATTATCTTATTATTGATCATAGCCCTTCACAACACTGTTATTTTGTTGTGTCAGTCATGAAGAAATATAACTTTATTACCTTTGGGCTTCTGAGGCAATTGTTTTCCAACTTCTATGCTAGCAATTAAAGAGCTTCCTTTTCACGATCTTTTTTCAGAATACACATCATGCAATGTTTTCACTTGACTATATCCTTTTTTAAAACTCTAACTATTAACATCCAGCAAGAAAAATATATATAATAGATATCCTGGCATACCTAGGGACAAATAAGTTATAAATATTGAGCTGCCAGAATGCCTGCCTGCAATTGTTTTTTTATCTGTTTATGCAATCTAAAACCATGGCAGTACATCTGTGATAATATTGTGATCTTAAATAAAACATTTTCTTCAAGATGTTCTCCTGCATCTGTTAAATGTTTGTGAAATAGGTTGGGTTGTTGTCTTGGAGCTTTTCAGGTACTCCAGTGGATGAACAGCTAAAATAGAACAAAAAGCATAGAAGCAAACAAAAGAAAAAAAGAAAACTATATTGTATGACCACATGGAGGAACCAAATTCAGATTGAGTTTCTAAAAACTTCCTTAAACCTTGACCACAAGGAATAATATTGCTTCCAATATTATTTAAGAGACTTAAATAAAGAGAAGACAAACATTTACCAATATAACATTGTAAATTGGGAATTGTGTTGTATATAAAACACCGAAGGACAATCTTTTTGTTGCTTCCATGTCAGATAAATACACAGTTCTTCATATAGTGATATTTTGGATATATTATTCAAAATAATATTCATATTTGCAGTCACCCCTCTTAAACAATATCTGAAAAAAGTGTTGCTGAATTGTCTTTTCTTAAGACTGTAAAAGACATCCCTTGATTTTTAATCATTCATTTATTAACAAGAGACACTACAATTGTGCATTCCTTACCCTAACCTGTGCTCTTTGGTTGTTTGTGAAAAGCAATATGTTTAAATCATTTATTTAAAAAACAAAAAATACCTTATTATAATATGTTTTGGATGATTGTATAAAAGGGGATGTGATGGCTCAGTGGCTAAGACGCTGAGCTTGTTGGTCAGAAAGGTCAGCAGTTTGGTGGTTCAAATCCCTAGCACCACTCCCATTACTTGTCCCAGCTTCTGCCAAACTAGCAGTCCAAAAGCATGTAAAATTGCAAGTAGAAAAATAGGGGTCACTTTGGTGGAACAGTAACAGCATTCTGTGTGCTGGCCACATGACCACGGAGACATCTTCAGATAGTGCTGGTTCTTCAGCTTTGAAATGGAGAGGAGCACCACTCCCTAGAGCCGGAAATGACTAGCATATATGTGCGAGGGGAACCTTTACCTTTTTAAAGTTTAATAAGAATTCAAGAGTTTAAATGTTGATAATAGTCCAGAGCCAATTTGGTATGGTGGTTAAGGCACTAGGCTAGAAACATGGAGATCATGCCTGAGGCACAAAATCAGCTTGGTAACCTTGGGCCAGTCACTCTCTCAGCTGTGGGAAGCAAGCAAGGGAAAATCATTTCCAAAAAACCTTGCCAAGAAAACTGCAGGGACTTGTCAAGGAGTCAAGACTGACATAAAGGCACACATAGATACAAATGCATCAGAATAGATTATTAAATCAAGATATGTTTTAGCTGAATATTCTAGACCCTTGCAATTCTAGAAAATTCATATGTCTCTTGCTCAAATAATTTAAAAATGTGATTGGAAACACAATGCCACTAGTTAGAGATTATCTTGCATATGTTCAATTTATTCAACATTTCCTAAAATAAATATTTACCTGTAATTTGCAAACTCTGATTGTCCTTCAGAATGAGGAATAGCTGGGAGATAATTGGCAGGAGGCATGAATGGTAGTCATGGGTGGGATAAAATGGCCACACCTGTGCAAGGGCAGGAATAGAGTTATTAAATGAATCCTCAGCCCTTAGTAAAAGATCAGGACAACATTGGTAGAGGAGAGAAGCAGCTTATTTGATGAGAATAGTGTGTGGTTGCCAGAAATAAGGTATTCACAGAAGTTAGGCTTTTATAAAACCAGTTGAATAAACAGATAATATGATTTAAACTGTGTAGTAGCCCTGACAGGTCATTTAAATTAGTCATTTAAGTGAATGCTCAATTACTACTGAAATGACATCCAAGCCCTTAAAACATGATAGTTCAGTAATAAATTTTAAGGAACCTGTAACCCTAAAGCTCTTTTGGGAAGGGATCTTAATATTTGAGAAAAGGTTTGGCATGATCATAAATGTGGGAAGAAGAAATATAGACCTCAACATTTGTTTATATGTGAGATCATGAGGAAATCAGATATTTTAAATAATCCCAAATGTTCAGTTGGCTGGCTGTTGGGACAGAGCTGCATGATCTCTTCTCTGAAGAAAAAGGGATATATAGCCAATTGTAATGTGTTTCTCTTTGTTTCAAAGAACATAGAAGTGGAAGACTAAGTTATATCATCTATATGATTCTGCATATATGCATCCTTGAGATTGATAGATCGATAGATCGATCGATAGATAGATAGATAGATAGATAGATAGATAGATAGATAGATAGATAGATAGATAGATAGATAGATAGATAGATAGATAGATAGATAGATAGATAGAATGATCGATCTAATTTCTATTTATATAAAAGAGCCATAGAGATGCAGTGATTAGAATATAGTATGCCAGACATACTCTGCCCACTGCTAAGAATTTAGTTCTGACCGCCTCAAGGTTGATTCAGCCTTCCATCCTTCCGAGGTTGGTAAAATGAGGACCCAGCTTGTTGGGGGCAATATGCTGACTCTGGAAACTGCTTAGAGAGGGCTGTAAAGCACTATGAAGTGTTATATAAGTGCTATTGCTGTATAATCTCTATCTCTGTCTCTAAGATACATTCAGTCAGCCCTGCAGGGAAGACCACACTAATAAGCAGACTCAGTGCAGACCTAAAAGTAGTTTTATGAGAACTGGGATACTTTTGCTCTAAAGTAAACTAACTGAAATTTAAGCCCACCTGAAAATCAGGGGAGCTAAATCCTGTTTATATCATATATTATATGGTATTGGTAATATAAATTCCAGAGAGATATTCTTCCCAAATAAACTTTTTAATAACCTATCAGCCTGCTTACCATAACTTAAAGTCATTTGCATAGAAATACCTTTAGGTATTTTTATGGTACCTTATTTATTCGTGATTATGATATAGCTTAATTTTGGAGAAGTAATCGTTTTTACATTTAATTTTCCCCATAAGCTAAATGGGATTTTTAACCATTGCTTAATGTTGTTAAGAAATTTGATATTTATATTTGCAAATAAAGTTTACTTAGAATAATACTTTCCAGTTATGTAAAAGAATTCAAGCACCAAATGAATCTCCAGGTTTTGCAGATTTCAGTGGAAATATTAGAGCCTATAAAAAACTGTAAAATATTTTCATTGTGGATATATAAATTATGGGAACAGAAATTGTTGAAACAAGTACACAGGAACCTTCTTGTATAAGTATCTCTGATCTATAACTCTATTAGCAACTCTGATCTATAACACCAAGAAACATAGTGCTGTGACAATTGGAAATTTGCCTTCCCTATTATTATGTTTTGGAATTGGATTCACACAAATTTATCTATTTACTATTTATCATTATTTAGATGGATGACACTCAGAGGTGATATTCAGTAGGTTCTGACCAATTCTGGAGAACCGGTAGCAGAAATTTGAGTAGTTAGGAGAACCGGCAAATACCACCTCTGACTGGAGATTTTACAGTATCCTTCCCCAGCCACGCCCACCAAGCCATGCCCACAGAACAAGTAGTAAAAAAATTTGAATCCCACCACTGAAGACACTGGGAAGTAAACTGTCATAATAAGGTTAGAAAGAAGGAATCTGGGATAATTTCCTCAATGCCATTAGGTCCTCATCCAGTACCCTGATTATTACCTCTCCAATAATTTCTGACTCTATTTCCTATAAATTGCTCACACTCTTCAATAGATTTACTGTGGGATTGAAGTTTTGCATTGGAATTATCATATATCACATTTCCAGTGTTTACCTTTATATCAAGAAATAAATGGAGAGACATAGAAGAAGAGATTTAATCCTAGCCTGTCAAAGTTGTCCCTTTAAAGAGAACAGTAGGAAATTGGCATGTAATTTGCTGGATTAAGGAGGAGGTAGCCAAGAAAAGGTGACAGCCCATTACTTCTAGGGAAAATGGGTAGTCTGATCCTACAGCCAGTTCTCTGACCAGGATACTCACAACATTAAGGGAAAGGGTATCATTGACTTAGGTAACAGATGCCAACGCGTCTCAGCAAGGTGATAGATTAGAAAATTGTGTCACATAAATGTCTCTGCATTCCTTAAACAAGCCTCCTGAGTTCAAGTTCACTGGTGGAGGCTATCACATTGTTCATGTTCAAGAAGAAAAAATCACCTCCAAGTCTCATCAAACATGTGCCTTTGAGGCTGGCTCTCCTCTTCTATCCTGTAAGCTATTATCCTGACCAAGCACCATGGGAATTCAGCCACGGTTCCTTGCCTATGAGGAGATAATCAGGGTTAACAAACAGGCTTCTTGATGGAACCAGAGTTAAAACCAGCCATGACTTAGTGTGATGTGTGAACTTAACCTCTACACATACCATTTTACTCGGTATTATTTGGTATAAGCTCATATCACGCACACAAAAATTACTGAAGATTGAACAATCTGGAACTGCTCAATGCCATGCTGGGAGACCACATGGAAGCTTTATCTGCTAGTCTGAGTTTCATTCAGGGGTATAAATAAAATACATAACATAATAAATGACCTTGAGTAATTGCGGGGTTTCAAACAGCATAGCTGAAGTCAAAATATAGGTGCACGTAATCAGAGCCAATTCTGATTGCAGTGGGATATGAATGCAATAAATAATAAATAAATACATCAATAAATAAAGCCTTCTGGAATTGTCTCTCAACAAAACTATACCTCATAATGATTTCACTACAGTTTCAGGATACAGCTGTGTTCAGGAAAACAACAAGCTCCTGATATTAATTTTCTGGGCGGTCTAACGAAACCATTTACTTGCGAGGTATATGTGCTGTACACACCAGCTGCTGTGTTCTCACCAAAAATTTGACAGCAGTCTGGAGAGCAGGTAGCTCTTTTCAGACACAGTTGTAAAGCTCCCCTGGAGAATTGGGCTGCTTAAATGAATCCCCTATTTTCCTAAGCTCAGGATATGCCAACCTATCTAGATGTAATTTAGTAGTTGGCGGGTCAGTGCCTGCTTTTAAGAACTTGACATGCTTCCAAATGGAGTTTCCTGGTATGCAGCCCTGAGATGAATGGCTTGAAAAATGCTATTGCTCAAATTAATTTCCATGAGATGGGATGTGATGTAGCAATTTGCAACAGGATCAGCCTTTTGCATCAGATGCCTTTCAGTTACACCCTCCCTTAATACAGTTACGATGGTCCTTTGGGACAGAGTCTGTCAATGTCTTGTGCTGTGGAACTTGGTAAGCCTTTTAATTATCTTACCTTTTTGTAAACTATGTCCTCCAGATGCAGAAAATGAATATAATTTCTCTTTATTCAGTATTAATAAACTATAAGCAATATCATCACTGTTTCTTGGCAACCTGCCTGCATTAAATTGGCCTTACAATGCATCTTACAGCTTTGCCACAGAGCTATTCTAAAGCATTATAGTGAACTTTTGGGGGATAAAAAGAAGGCTCCGTTTCAATCCCAGGCTTGGATTTTAAGTGTTGTGTATTCCCACGAAGCATCACTCAATTCTTCTAGCATTTGTTCGAGAATCCATAGATTCATCGCTTGAAGACTCTGATCCACCCTGTCTTTGAATGGCTGGGTGGACTGGACATTAACATTTGAACCACTATAAGTCCATGTATTTGTCATATGCTAAATAAATAAATAAATAAAATCTGATTCAAATAGGACAGGAGTGGTGTAAATCAGTAACTAAGGAGGTGCAGCTTTGTGGAAATCTGGTCCATGTTAATATGTTTAATTACTTCTTGTCTAAAATACTTAGTTTCTAAAACAAAATAACAACTTAGGAACAAATGAGTGAAGTTTCAAAAGTGGAAAATATATAGTCCCATAAGAGTTGACTCAAAAAAGATGTGATGAAAAGACCCAGGATGTGATGTCACACACAAATACAAGAGTAGTTGAATAAACTGTGACATTGCAACACAGGCTTTCTCACTTGTACCCCTCTCTTCCCTTCACTACATGGATGCTGTGCTTGGGACAAGAGGCACTTCTAACTTAGTCTCTAGGTTTTATTTAAAAGACTTCCCAGAACATCTTAATTGAAATAATATATACAGGTTGTCCTTGACTTACAATCATAACTGAGCCCAGAATTATACGTGTAAGTTGTTTGTGCCTGATTTTACGACTTTACAGTGTTCTGCAGTTTTCATTTAACTAACACAGCATTTGCTGTGACTTTTCTGTGTCGATCATTTAGCAAATTCCACAGTCATTCAGTGAACTCCATGGTTGCTCAATGTATATGTCATGGTTGTTAAGTGAAATTAAGTAGAGTAAGTAGAGTAAGAACTCCATAGTTGCTAAGTGTACATGGTAGTTGTTAAGTGAACACCATAGTCATTTAGAAAATGCTGTAAATGGCCATAAATAAGGGTTGATTGAGATGAGTGCTCAAAATATGATCATGTGACCCTGGGGGGGAAGCATTGGAACTTCAAGTCTGGATCATAAGTAGCCCTGGGGAGGACCAGCTTAAAGCAAGTGGTCATAAGTCAAGGACTACCTGTATTTGCAATTTATTTTTGTCTATGCAATGTAACAATTGAGCCAAGTAAACATTTTTTAGTATGCAATTACATAATATCTATTTCATTAAAATGCCATTGAACTTATAATATGTCTGTTTTTTAATTTGATTGAACAGAACTTTTGAAAATTTAAATTGATTATTTTTACATAACTATAAGTTATGAAGCCTATGAAGCAGGAATATCAGATTCTCATATCTGAGAGAATATTTTATAAGCAAGGAACAGATGGTGGAAGCCTTGAGAATGAGTAATCACATCACTATTGTCCAACAATATTGTCTTTTTCTTTTTAAGGAATGAAGGGACATAAGGGCCAAGTTTAGAATCTTCCTTAATGTTGGATTTTATAATTCTGGATGGTTTCTTTACATATTTATTTTTGTTTTAGTCAAATTAAGTCCCTTGCTATCTCTTCTTCATTGCTCCTATCTCTATAACTTGAAATATTTAAAAAAACATTTTGGATAAATATAATTTTAAGAGAAATTATATAAGTAAAAGTGGGGAAGAGGTATAAGAGTATGATGAAAAGAAAGAGTATGAAGAACCAAGGAATTTATAAAGACCCTTGAAAAAAAAATACTGTTAATTGTAAGTAATTGTAAGTAACAGTGTATTGTATAATTTTGAAACCCTGAAAATTATCATTAAACTCTAAATAGAATTTAATGTCAAGAATCATGGTGAGCCCAATATGAATCATGAAGTGAAATGTTAACTATGAGAAATGTGTTTATATTGCTAACAGTCTGTTCTGATTTAAGAACTGATTTAAGAACTGGTAAATATTTTCACATGGAAATAAAGCATACTGATTCCTTCTCCATTTCCAAAAGTTCTTGTTCCAACTGGTTTATATGGTTTTCTTCCTCCTGATCTTAGGTTCACAACAATCCTCTGAGATGGTTAATGGGGAGAAAGAGAACAATTATCTAGCTATGCTAGCTATGACATATGGGGCCCAAAGTGCAACAGAATTAGGCAATTACAGATGCAGGAAGGTGGTGATTTATGAAAAAGTGATATATATGATATGGCAGGTGGAACTTAAGGAAGAAATTGCCAAGTCCAGATTTAAGTGCTGAACTTTAGTTTCTTTAAGTATGGTTTACTGAGTAATAATTCATATTAAGAACAACTGTGGACCATACTGATTGATGGTCTAAACTTCCATTAACCTTGGCCAATATTTTTCTTACATTGGCTTGGGAGCATGGCAGATATAGCCAAACATCTGGACTTCAGGCTGGGAAACATGCTTTGAGGAATTATGGGGTTCCATCACTAGAAACACTTGGAGCACGCACTGTATGATGAGCTAATGGCTTTTGATTGTTTACTTGTTTGTGTTTAATGTGTTGTCTAAAGCCCACCATTGTAACTTATTGAATAATGAATGACATCTAAACTAATTGAGTGAAAGGCTGTTAAATAATGAAATGTCTCCTTTTTATGGGTAGGGAGATTGAGATAATTCACTTTGAATGAACTCCTTTTGAGCATGAATCTCAACATTTCTGCAGTGTGGCTAGATCGCATGTCTTAGCAAAAATATTTTTCATCATATTGATGTAAAAACTCTTGACAGAAAGGGCTGGCTGGAATATACAATATACAATGTGCAATAGTGCTGGTAGCACTATTTTGCTGGCAATGTTTGTCTGCACTTAATTTCATTAATTAGCTTTTTTCTTTATATCTGTGATTTTGCTTGTCTAAACAGCAACACTAAGTAGTCCCTAGAACAGAATTACACTTCATTTTTTTTCCCATCTGGGGTTCCATTTCATTTTCTTCAGGATTTTTTTCTTAATTAAAGTTTTCAAATTTGCAGTTGTGTTTACCTTTCTTTAAATACAGCAGTCATGTTGTGAGTGGCCATTCTCTCTTGGCAATTATCATACATCGTTTATAGTTCAGTTTTACAGGTTTGGAAAATAGATGCTTGGGAAAATTCTTTGTAAAGTCAGTCCAGTATATCTTTCTCCCTATCACAGTAGTTGGGAAAGTCTTAAGTTTTTCCTTCTGGCAATTTTGTAGGTCAGTGTTTCTCAACTTTGGCAACTTAAAAATGTGCAGACTTTAACTCCCAGAAATTCACCAGCCAGCATGTAAAAGTTGCCAAAGTTGAGAAACATTGATGTATGGGGATTTGAGCTACAATGCAGGTGTGATAACCTTAAATTATGCTTCTCAGGCTTTCCAGAGAAAATGACATTGAGAGAGGTTGCTTATTTGGTTAAGGTCTCAGACTGCAAAATCTAGAAAACATTGATTTCTAAAATCCTAATAACAAACTGGACTGATTTTGTAATTACATAGAAAAAGATCAAGAAATGCCAGTATTGCTGGATTTACTACACTGGGATTGAATAAAATATGCAGATGAAGTTAGTGGCAACCATGTCCATATTTTTGCCAGGAAAACAACATGGATAACTCCAAGAAACTTAAAGAGTTGAGCTTGATATAAAGGTTTTACCTCTATGTGTTTAAACTGAGCAGAGAGAGAATATATATGGTAAAACAGGGACAGCTTTGTAAATTTGTAATGCTTTTAATTTGGACTTAAATATAATTTAATGGATGAGAAAATTTCATCATTGAAAAGGGAAAAATAAGTAGATTTTCCACCAAAGAATCAGTAGGCAGAAAATAAAGTGAGAGAAATTCTTCCAGAAAAGGATTATTTAGAAAAAAAAGAAACTATAGTACAGCATCATTTAGGATGTCAGATAATTGCTTTTCATTTTAATAAAACTGCCAGGAAAACAGAAAGAAGTTAACTATACAATATTAAATAAATGTATTATTTTTTAAACTTTTGATTGGTGTTTTGATGCATTTGCTTTCTTGCTTATTTAGGTATCATTTTACTGCTGTGATTCTGTTGTAATAGAATACACAGTACAGTGATAGAGAATATCTCCATTATTGACTTGTTAGTTTATTAGTGTTTCTACTGATAAAGTGCTACCATTAAAATAAGCCTGAACATTCTGTAATTAAGAGATGAGCCTTTAACTTCAGGTGAAGACTACAATAGTATTCCAAATTCAGTTTATTCTACAACCCACCCCCCAAATATATCTAGCTAGCTAGCATATAAATGTTTATCTTCATTGATAATGACTAAAAATGCCAAATAAATGGAATATGGGGTTATCAAATATGAGTTGCAACAATCTGACCAACTATTAAATGGCAGTATGTAGATATGGAAAACTTTTTGATGCCATGTACTGATTATCTAGAATGCTTTAGCCATATCTGGTAAATAGAATAGTAAAGGCTTACATGTTATGATCGCTTTCATAAACTGAGGTCCACACATTCACAGAATGGCTTCACCATCCAGGTCAGGGTTGAATGGGACATGAATGCATCCAGTATACATTCAAGAAGTGGAATTTCCCTAGTTGGAGATGCCCATGGAGATGCCCATGAATTTTTATCTGCTGCAACTCTAAATAACGCTGCATCTGCAAAAACTATTTAAAGCTGTAGAAACATATGCTACAAGTTATATTTTGATTGAACTCCTGAGTCCCAGCCTAGCCACAGTAAAGCACTGTGAAGCATCTGTTGTTTCAATGAAGATTTATATAGGTGTTTACATCTCCTAGTGAAATGAATAATACCTGGTTATGTCTGCAGACTCTTGAAGCAGTTGATTCTATTATTTCAGGTTACAGCTGACTTGTTTGAATTGCTCACGCTAAGGAGAATAGTTTTGCTACTCTACCACTTTCATACTTCTACATCTACTGAGCCAGTAACAGATTTCAAAACATTTCTGCCAGGTTCTAGTAAAGTGAATACATTAAAGAACTGGATCTCCTTTTGACTTTGTTTGGCCCAATAATTTCATTATAATTATATAATTATAATGTATAATTATACAGGTATAATTACCCTGTGATAAGACAAATATACCTTATTTGGCTGCGGAGCTTTTAATTGCCTCACTAAGTGAACATATGCTAAAAACAGCAAGTAATAAATTGAAGGAAGGGGCATTTTTTGACTGCTTTGTTTTAAATATTTTGGAAGATTTGTGGCAAATAATTGGAAACTAAAAGCCTGACTGGGAAGAAGGCAGAGCCTCCTCGCTGGCGGACCGTAGATCGCGACTCTCTGTGGCTATGGTCCGTGCTCTTTCGTTGGAGAGCCCCGATCATTACGATTAGGGGCTGAAGCTGTCTTGGAGGGGCGGTGGAGTAAGGGGAAGCCGCAAGCCAGGTTAAGGGGAGCCGCATCTCCCCCCCTGGGCTTGGTCTCCCCCCCCCCGAAGACGACTGCAGCGGTGGTTTAAAATGGCCACCCCGAAGAGGAGGACTCAGCTGGATTAAGATTTGTGCAGGAGGGAAGAAAAAGGTGGATAACATCTGAACCAGGACAATTGGGCAATACAACTAAACAAAAGTACCCCGGGATTAAGGTAACATGGAATTTTTAAGAAAAGAAAAGTGAGCGGCGAAATTACAAAGGGACAGGGGAAAAAAAAGAAAATATTTTTGACAGATAAGCAGGGCTTCGAACCAGGAAAGGAAGAAGCTGAAACTAAAGATTTAACTAAATTGGACTAAAATATTTTGGGAATAAACAGGCATAAACTAAAGCTAGACTTAAGATTGTCAAAAAATAATAATAATAAAGTTTACAAATTGGAGACTGGACTGTGCTGGAATATTGAGGTTCGAAAAACCCTAAATAAAAAAATAGGGGGGAAAGGTGAAGACTTTGTATAATGGAGAGTGCCACCTTTTGACAAAAACTTGAGATCAAACAAAAGGGAAAGTATCCTGTTTCTGAATGAACTTGTGTGGATATAACATTAAAGAAATATTGAAACAAAGTAAGAATCTTAGAAAGTGAAAGCAGAACCAGAATAAAGAAAAAAGCAAGGAAAGACTGACTGTGGGATTGATTGATGTTTTTGGTATAGACCCTTGGGCTGGAATAATTGAGAACTTTAGAAAATTGAAAGAAGAAAGAAGGAAAGTAAAAGTTTTTTTTGTGTGTGTGGACTTTAACGATCATAAAATATAAGAGTGTGTAATGATGATATATCTTCGGGAATTAAAAATGGAACTTAAAAATATGAGAGAATTACTACAGGAAAGAGGCGAATCACTTTGCTCTGTGTTAGAAAAAATGGCAATGGCAATTGAAGAACAAGAAGAAAGATCTTCAGAGGAGGAGGAGTCGATTCAAGGAGAAGACATTTTAAATAGACAATTAACACAAAGAACACTAAAAAGAAGTGGGGAAAGAAGGAAGGTTAAAAAATTGAAATTTAAGAAGGCAATCAAAAGGGGGAATACCTGTGAAGTCAGGAAAGGCAGAAAGACCCAGCAGAAAAGGGGAAAGGAAGATATTAAGAAAGAGAGGGATATAAACTGGAATGAGAAAAGATATGGGGAAAAGAGGGGGAGGAGAAGCAGTAAGAAATAGGTGCATGAAATAAACAAATACAGAAATAGTAAAATGTTGAAAAAATGTTTTTTCAGAGATAATGGTTGATGAATTAAAAAGGGGATTCTGCAGGGTGACAAGGGGTAATAAGAATATTTCTGCAATTAAAAACATTTAGAAAATAGGGTAATATAGATACTGATAACTCCTATTAAAAATCAAGTGGGGAAAATATGCTGCGGAATCCAAATGAAAAGATGTAATGATTATTATTGTAACTTCTTAAAAATAATGGTTTATTGGGAATCAAGATGAGGGAATAAAGGTATATTTTAATCATTGAGGTGTCACACTCAAAACGGTAAAAGGGAGGAAACCTATACTTGTGGTGTTTTTTTTTAGTGTTAAAATTTGTATTAATATAGAATTTATAAAAAGAATGTGTAATGGAAAGGGAATATGACAGACTAAAGAACCAACTAAATTAATAAGTTAATATAGACTATTAAAAGCAAGGAGAGACATTGGTAATTTTTTTATTATTATTATCATTATTATTATTATTAGGCAAACACATATTGTTTATCTTTATTTTTAAAATAAATATTAAAGGATTATATTTGAAATAATTGAAATGAAACAAAAAGATGTTTCGATTGAGATTAATGAAAGAGGCTAGAATTAATGTGTTTGTTTCTCTCCTTACTGAAAATTTGGAATGGAAAAGGTAATAATATAATTAAGTATGCATATATGAATGTATAATTGCTGTCATATTTGTATGTAAAGGTGATGACCCGGAAATATGTTGTCCATTAAAAAGAGATTTTTGTTTTTAATGTGAAAAACTGAATAAAATTTGTTAAAAATAAAATAAAATAAAAGCCTGACTGGATAAGGTGGGAGAGGAGGGACAAGCCAGTTGGTCAATTCCTGTTACAACCAATGAGCAACAGTTTATCCCCCCTGTCCCTGCCCCAAATTGGCAGGAAAATGCTAGGAAAGAAAACATGAAATAGAATGAAATGGTTCCAAAAGAACTTCTGACGCATGCCTAGGCAATAGGGCTACTTCTAAGCTATTGAGGAGTTTCTGAGCAGTATAAAATAATACTTTTAACACAATAAATGATTCTAAAAAAAAAAGTAGCCAATCTCAGAATCGCCCTACTTTGCTTTTGTTCATGGTGGCTGAAAATTATGGAAACTAAAGTTCAATGCATCAACACTGTACTAGGTTGAACCCAATATGTTTCATGTGTTTATGCTTTGGGGGAAAATATCTACATGTTCAGATCAAGCAAGGACTGCCTACATACTTCTTCACAAATCATTTCACTGGGTGGTGAAAACTGAAATAAGGGATTTCTTACTGCCCACTTACTTTCCTAATGTTCATTAAAAGTGACCAGCTAAAGCTCAAGGAGTAATTTCTGCATATTTGATTGCTCACTGGAATAAAAACAGACTCATACTTAGTTATAATTATTTTAATCAATTTTCTATGTTTAACAAGAAACCACAAACGAGATGATTAGCTTGCTTGTTCTGTGTATGTTTTCAAAAGTTTATAATGACTGAGAAGGAGGATCTGAATGAAAGGTTACACTCTATAAAGTTAAAATGTGCCTTTGCATTATTCTCTGTGAAAATGTTTTAGAAAAGAAGATAGGAAAAAAGACCTGAACCTAAGCTGTTTGGTGCTTTTTTTTAAAAAAGCAGGAGATTGAGGAGAAGGAGAAGAAACTTTTCTTATGTCTATTTGAAAAGTGTTCTCCTCTAATCAAATTAAGAAGTTCCTAGTCCAGATTTTCCCAAAGCTAACATGCCTGAGTTTCAAAAATATGTATCACCTTTTGATAGCAGGAAAGAAATACAGAAAATTAATATATGTTATCACTAGGTTTCATCCTGAATATAGGAATTTTGTTGTGTCCCTCTCTTCCTTAAATAAAGACTGCCACATCTGAGCTGTTGCAAGCATGAACAATGAGATCCATACATGCAGAGTTCAAGATAAAACTTACTTTATTGTGTTCTGCCTATAATACAGGAATCTCCAAAGAACTTAGGAAGGTTTGGTCCTAGCCTTTTTGTGGTTGTGGAGTGACTCCAGGCTAGCTCTGGGACCTGAAGAAGGACAAGAAAGTAGTGGTGACAGTAAAATATTACAGTACTTAGCATCTCACTGGCCAGCTGGAAATTTGTAGACCATATGTAGTAACATTGCTTAAATTAGTGTGAGCTTCTCTTTAGTCTTCTGAACTCCAAAGGTTGAGTGGTATTTTTTAAAAAAGTTCTGTAGCACAGAACTTTTTGCTTTCTCCATTTTACCGTCACTGATATTATTTTAACTCTCAGGGGTTCTGGAATGAATTCATGCTGCATAGCTTCATAAAAGAAATGTCTATCAAAAGCCCAATGTGCTAATGGAGCCCAACCAAGTGCTAAGGACTGATAAGAATTAACCTGCTGTGCAAAAGTAACATGTAGGACAAAGCATTTTCAGGTGGATATCAAAGAGAAAATGAAGTATGATGCCACATTGCGCTTCGATAAAAGCAATATATTTGGTTTATTAGAAAGGCAGTTCAGATGTAGTATATTTTGCTTTGTTTTTTTAATCCTACTTCTTTCCCTTACCTCTGCTGCTCTTATTAGGTCTTATAGTAACTGGAATTAATAGGTATGCCATTACTATACGTGTATATATATTTGAGGGGAGTGCAGTTAGGTCTAACATATTTGACAGGGGTTTCAAATTCCATTTCACATCTCCTTGGACTGCATCTCCTATTTCATTCCTTTAGATTGCATGTACCATCTTCCATCCTAATTTTCTTTCCTCACCCAGAAGAACATATGATCATTTTTGAGACAAAACCATTAAAGCCCTTTCTTGTTTTTTTAGGTGCTGTATTCAAGTTCTCTTCCCTGTGACCTAGATCTGTTCCTTTTAAATGGCAAGTGTGATGGAATGTCTAAAAGAATCCAGGAAAGCAAAACAGGAAAGAAGACTATTACAAAAAGGACAGCTTATTTTATCTTAGTGTGAGAAATAGATACAGAGCAACTCTATCTTAATTATGCCAGATATAATCCAATCTCTTGATCTGGAGAATTACTCTAACCAACTTCTAGAGTTCTATTATGTTATCTTATGAGCAATAAATATTTTTTCCAGAAATCCAAGAATAGTAGTTCTTGAGTTAGCCAGTCTGGTAGACTTTGTCAGCAGGTTGTCTTAAACTGCCTTAGAAGGTCTCCACTCATTAGAACCCAAATGAACACAATCAATTCAATCTGAACAAAAAACCTAGGTGGTTTTATTATTTGATGTATAGAGAAATCAACCCTAGGCATCAAACTTTGGACAGCAACGAGCAGCAGATATATTGAAAGCAATAGCAATAGCACTTATATACCACTTCACAGTTCTTTATAGCCCTCTCTAAGTGTTTTTAGAATCAGCATATTGTCTCCAACAATCTGGATCCTCATTTAACAACCTCGGAAGGATGGAAGGCTTAGTCAACCTTGATCCGGTGAGAATCCGACTGCTGAACTGCTGGCAGTCGGTAGTCACCAGTCAGCACAATTAGCCTGCAGTACTGCATTCTAACCACTGTGCCACCATGGCTCTTAAAAAGGTTAAACTGGGTGTGACTGGAAACCAGCCTGCTTATCTGAAGGTGTGGTATCTTGTATTTTGTATAAGTCAGGCAGAAAACAAATTTGTCTACAATGTGCCAAAAGATAACTGTCAATAAGATGATTGTTTGCTGGAAATAGATCCTATTGTGCAAAACTATATCAGTGCCTCAAAACTGAAACGATCTTATATAACATAAAGGACAAACCTTATCCTGAATAAAGACACTGATTATGAAACTGATGCTTGTTGAAATCAGTATACAGCTGAATTATGTACATGGGATTTTAGCACTCTTAAATTTCTTGTTTCACAGATACTATTCTGTATTATGCGCCATGAATATGCACCATGAACCCAAGTTTGTGGGCATAATGTGTGGTTTTCCAATTACACATTGTTTTGTATTCTTCTGATATAGAGTCACAAAACCACTGGAAAAATATTGTGGGGATAACTGTAAGTTTAGTTTGCACCCAGCAAACTCCCAGTCAATTCCTGTATCCAGATTAAAGAAAGCACACACACTTACCCACACAAAAGGCAAGAGATAAAAAGTTAGAAACGATAATCTATATTTTCCTATATCTTTATATCAATAAAGGCAGAAATTACCAAAATCTTGGGAATAATTAGATTATTCTAGCTTTAACCATTTTAATGTACATGGCAGTCACAAACTAGAGGTGGAAAGAAAGAGACCAGGTGATCTTTGCTCTATTCCGCACCATAAAGGAAACAATTTGGTGGATGGAGAAGATGCACCAAGCAGAACTCGACACTTCAATTGTTAAAAGAACCGTTAGCTGCATCACTTTTCTATGCCTGGAAGACAGGGTCATGCAAACCTTTGCTCTGTAAAAGGCAGGGGTGGCGTGATTCCTTTGAAAAAGGACTTCTTTTAAACCTAATTTTTCACTCTGGACAAAAATGGTGACAACAGTAACCCATGTTGGAGATGTTTCCACCCCTTTCACAGAGAAAAGTGTAAGATCAGAGACTTGATTTTTCCATGCTAATTCCTGTATGTCCTTCCTCCTGAAATAGTCCCCTTTCACAGGCCATACACTTGTGTAAGGGCATTAGTTAAGTGGGAAGAAGGAAGACGGTAGGCAGGCTCTTGATTAGTAGTACAACGAGCAATCACCAGGTAGTGTGAAATTTACTAAGGGACCAGTTTCACATAGAGTGGATTCATTGCACTAGAAACATGTTCAGTGAACACATTTCAAAGAAAACACCACCACTTTAATTCCTTTTGGAGCTTGTTTTATTTATTTATATTTAATCTCAACACAGAAAACTTTTATTTTAAGATATGAGTAGAGGAAATTTTGCTGAAGAGTGACATTATGCTTGTGCCATCCCCCCCCCCCCCGCCCCGCCTTCTATGTAGCTCTCATATTTTAATCCCTCAAAACTGCTTTAGGGACTGTGACAATTAATAAGCATTCAAACTGATGTGCTATTTTAAAAATAGCAAAAGAACAGCATAATTTGTATTAATATACAAGCATTTGCATCTGTGACTATATTGCTGCTCAGAAATATGCAAAATTTTAAGAAAATTATTAAGCAAATTAATCTATGTGTGTGGGGGGGATCAATAATCACAGCACCTAATCCCATCCACTTGAGTTCAGTAGGAATTATTCTAAATCTGTTTGCAAAAGGTTGCTGCTTATGGGCCTATTCAAATAATCAGTTTGTCCCAGGATGAGTGCAGACTACTGACCATTTCTTAATAGTGGAAGGGGAAAGTAATTGGAATAGGGAACCTGAGAGGTCATGTCTAAAAAGGTGTTAAATTACATAGGTATTGACTTTTTGATGAAGAATATGGATTTACAATCAAAAGACTTATTGTTCATCACTGGAAATTCAAAGCAGCTATTCAGCAATTTGCAGAATTAGTTAACATAGGGTAAGACTGTACAGATGACTGCAATGGATCATGGCCTCTAGTTATTGATATAATGCATGTCTGCGAACATTTTGCATGTTTGCGTGTTTTTGTTTCTTTTTTAGCTTTTTTTCTTTTACAACTTTATGAACTTTTTTTATATTTAGCTAATTAAAACAAAAACAGAAAGGAAGATAAAGTGAAAAAGAAACTGGCCAAAGAATATAACCTTAATTGTGGCAAAGTTAAGAATGCCAAGGGAAGATTTCAGGATCCATAATACACATCACAATGTAAAGTACTAAAAATCAAGATAGGGGAAAAGTCTTTAACATCAATGGTTTCTGAATTGATCTTCCACTGCACTTTTGAAAGATATAATGCAAATTCTGTTGCTATGGCATATCTTTCTTGAAGCTTAAAATGTCACTGCAGTATTTAATGGAGCCATATAAATTTCTGCTCTGAATGAAACAAATGATGTACATGTAATCCCATTCTCAGAAAGGCTCCCAGCAGCCTATGTTCTTCACTTTGGAAGTCTACACTAAGGCTCAGCTTTCTGTTAGAGAAATTGGTTGGACAAGTCTTCTGTCTCCAAAATAGCAATGGGAAATCAGCCTTCCATATTAAAATCTAATGCTGTCTATCCCTGAAATGATGTTCTTACAATGAAGTGTGTCTATGTGCAGTTATGTATTGGCTCATTCAGTGTAGAATGTAAGTCCCTATTCTGAGAAAGTCACCTTGAAACCGCAACTCAAAAAGACCTGCAAATATGCTGCTCTCATTAGATGTCAGTCTTTTTACCTTTTACCTCTTTTGGATATATTTTTAACATATCCAAAAATATTCATTCAAAATTGCAATCAATTTGTATGTTAAAATTTGAAGGCCTTGTATGATTGCCTTGCCCTGCTTCCATATGCATTCATGCTGAAGATGCAATCCCAACAATTAAAGGATGATGACATATATCTGTTTTATTAGTTATATTTCAAGTTATCACTGAAATCTCATCTGAAGAAAGAATAACAATTACATTTATTACTGACTGGAAACCCATTATGATTTTTTTTGCTAGAAAAAGAAAAATGAACTTGCAATTAGAAAGGATAGTTTATGGAAATAAGGAAATTATGACAACCTTATAGAGAGAGGATAACATAAATGTATATAACATCTATCAAGAATATGAAAGCTGCTTATCTTTATTCACCTTTTCTTTTTTTTCCTTTTCTACTACTTTTTCTATATTTCTTTTTCACTTTCTTATTACTTATTTCTTTTCTTTATTCTTCTTTAATTAAAATTTGTGCTTTTTAAATTCTGTTGAAAAACTTCAACAAAACTTATTATTTTTCCCCTTTAATATTTCAATTCCCTCCAAAGGATTTTCCAAAATTAACATCAAATAATCAGCAAACATCTGTATGTTTGCCCCCTTTTAATCTGTATGTATGTCCCCTTTTAATCTTTACTTTGGGAAATCTTTTTTCTTGTCTTATATCTCTACTCAGTACTTCCAGAGCTAGGATAAATAACAGTGTCAACAAGGAATATCCTTAGTTGTTTCTTTCTATTTTTATAAGGTTTGGTTATTTCTCCATTTACAATTATCTGTGCTTTTTGTGGAGTATAAACTGATTCACCCTTTTAATAAAAAAAAAAAAATCAGCAAAGTCCATATCTTCCAAAATTTCAAACAACAAAGTTCAGTTCAAATTGTCAGAGACTTTTTTTTGTATCTAGAAAGATATTTTTTAGTTACTTTTTAAATGATGTTTTTTGAGCTTCTATGTAATGAGGTTTAAATAACTGTTGTTCTGTATTCTGTACAGTGGTAGATTTGTCTTCTGTACAGATGCAGATAGATAAACTCAATAAAACATCCATAACAAAGTACTTTTATTGGTTCATCAGGTATCCTAATAACTCACATTTGTGATGAAGTTCTTCTTTAATGACCAATCCTTTGCATATCTGTCTTGTAGGTAAAAAGATGGTTATCTTCTATCCTTTTTCCCTCATCTCGTAGCGATAGAACAGTTACCACGAGTCCATGAGTTCAGCCAAGAGTGAGGAAACCTCCTCCAACCCATCGAGGGTCAATTTAGTGACCAATCAGGATTACAGATGTGGTCACATCACATGGACTACATTTCCCAGGATACCTTAAGTACATTTACCATGATGCATTCCCTGAAGGGGACAGCTCACAATTGCTACCTAACTATCCAATTCCCATATACTGGCTGGACAACACAACTGTGATATCAAAGACTGGTAAAAATTCTGTTTAAATATTGGTGCCCAATTTTGGTAGCAATTCTGGCATGCAGATTACAGACAGTCTTATCTTGGCAGACTTGTTAAATTTTCTTTAATGTTTTATTTATATTATTACTGACTATATTAACATCATATTATTGTTAACTTCTAAGAATTTGGATCAACTGCAGCAATGTGCAAATCTAAAAAAAAATAAAGATATATTTGTGAAACGCTTGAAACGATTTCAGATTGGCCTACGGTCAATGTGGAGTCTTTTAATTTGTATCAGTAATATGGGTAAATACATTTCACTTTGATAAAATAAAACCTTAATTCTCTTTCCAGAGGATGGCAGCCCAGATTCATAAAACTTTGGCTAGATTGCTTTTCTCCCTGCCCCACTTCATGCCATTATTGGTTAATAATAAAAATAATAATAATACTATCTCCATAAAGCTCAGAGCCTCGGAATTTGCCAGATCTCTCTGGAACAATCAGTCAGCTTCACAACTGATCAGGTGTCATCAGCAGCACTCAGTTCTCGTTAAATTCAATATGGAAATTACTTCTTTTTTTATCACATTAATTACATGTCAAACTGAATTGCTTTTTATTAGTCTCTGCAAATAATCAGGTGGTGACTGAATCTGAGGAACGTATTTATAGAAGCAACATAAGTAAATGGCTGTGTGTGTGTGTGTGTGTGTGTCTCCATGTGCAGTGTGCAATAAATGCAACATGAGCTGATAATTCTCTGTTTCAGAAAGTGAGTCTGTTATTCCGTTTGGTTTATCTGGCTAAGAAAGATGGTGCAATGTCACTTTGTTTATTAGTATATCAGCATTCAGCAGGGAGGCTGATAAATAAGGAATCATTGGCAGAATCTGAGGGGGTTTGGGGGTGGAGAGAGAGAGAGAAAGACTAAATGACAGAGAGGTTGGAGGAAACGTGTCTCAGTTGAAGCAGAAAAAATTAAGCCAGGACTAGATTTATTGGGTGGGAAAGAAAAGAGGAAAGCCAATAAATCTTTGCAAAACAACAACAAATGACTAAACAGATAATGGGGCTGTTTCAAAATCCCACACAAGAAGGAAGATATCCCATCTATCCACCATATCATTCCCCCCCTCCCCATATTCATCTTAAGGTATTGTAAGACAAAAACTGGATAAATCCTGGAGTGAGAAACGTGGCCATTCAATGGCATCCTTGAATTAGGGGACAAGAAAGAGGGGAGTTCAGACTAACTAAAGTAGCTTGAATGCTTAACACTGTCCATTTTCTTCCTGAACAATGAAATCACATGTCTGCATCAAAGGGACGGATGGATCTTACACTGAGATATTGAGATCCTGTATACACTGCTGTACCATTACATATATAATCACATGGTTAATGTCAGTTAATAAAATGCTTCCTCACAGATTGTTTTTGTAAGGAAATAAAGAGCTATAACTCCTGCTGAGATATTTCTGGCCATTGTTTTATGCCTTATATTTTCCATCTGCATACAACCATCATTGGAGTTTTTGTTTTGTTTTGTTTTGCTATTGTGTGTGTTGATGGATGGCAGAAGAGCTCTAGTGAAAGTAGGAAAGTAGGAAAGATAAATGTATTTCTTTTTCTCTCCTTCAACCAGATGCATTTCTGTTCTCCCATCTCAGTAACAAACTGCACCAGAATATGGTTGCAATAATATTTTTAAAGACAAGATAAAGTGATAGGTGTTTGAAAATGTGGAAAAGATAATTCTGAGGACAAGGGAGATGGGAAGGTTGATAGGTTTCTCTTTTATGAGTGTTTATGTTTTGATCTAGAGATGAATTACAGAACACATAAAAATTAAGATTTGTTCTTGGATGCTGTTCAAATACTTGAAAGTACAGGTTTGGTAGATGGCTTCCCAGTATCCCTGTTAAGGTTGAAGATCTAATTTGCAGAATGCCTGTTTATCAATTTGTAAACTTCAACTGGGAGAATATATATATAAAGGCCTCCAATATAGGAAACACAATGTTGCCAGCCAATCAAGACACAAAAAGAGCCACAAAACAGACAGAAGATGTTAGAAACACCAATCAAGCAGAACACAGCAAACTCCAAGACCAATAAACACAGACCAAGACTCCCAACCAATCAGGATGAAGAAAAAACCATTCTGGCACAGCAGTAGGCTGCCCCAAATTTAAAACTGAAACGGCTGTGATAGTCTGACTCACAGACGAACACAATACAGAAGCCTGATGATGGCAGATGAGATTCTGCCGAAACATAATCTTATTTCTTTTGCATAGAGTGCAGTGTCAACATATGTATAAATTATGTGGGGTTCAATTATTGTAGTATGCCTGGCACTTGCTAATTTTATCCTGTCCTGCAGACCTAACTGAAGTATCTATAGATCCTCAGAACTATACTCCCAAAATTCTTAGCAAATGCTAATTGGGAGTATAATCCAATGACAATCTGGTTACAAGAGCAGAGCAAACAGAGCATATTTTTCTCCATAGTATTATGTTCTTGTATTTGCTTGCTATGAAAAGGTCATAAGTGGAACTGAGCAAGATAATAACCTTGGCAAAAAGATCATACAGTTATTGTATTCTCAGTGCAAGCAACCACTTGTCATTTAACTGTCAGGTAACATTCAAAGTGATGATCACAACCACAAAGCCTAAAATTGCTTTGGCCCAGGTTTCTTAGAAAGCATATTTTCAAATCAAATTCTAAATTAGGCTTCTCCTTATATGAAAACAAGAATTTGGCTCCAGTAACACTCATGATGGTCAAAAACATCGACAGTCTCAGGGCATATTCTAGGGGATTTAAGGATTTTACTTCTAACAGAACTTCAATGAAACCTGATCAATGTGCATGAACTATAAACTGATGGTGAAAAACTAAAAAACAAAACCACTGCCACTGTTAATTCAGTCTATGGTTGATGATTCTGTCTGCCATAGAAGTAAATTGATGCTTTTAATCCACAGCAAATATAAACGACATCAGCCTAATATTTCCTATATATCACATTCTCAATATTATGCCATCAGATGATAGATTAGATAGATGATAGATGATAGATAGAAAGATGATAGATAGATAAACAGACGAGAGACAGTTAAAAAAGAGACAGAGGTAGATAGATAGAGATAGATTTATACACATTTTCTATTTGTATTTTCATTTCTGTCATATATTTACACCTCCTCACACTCCTCATCTTCATTATGGAAATAATCAAACTCAGTGCAGATTGGTGGATAGATTTTTTTAATCTATAGATGAAAGAGAGTCATTGCCCCAGCCAGCCAGATTCATTCAAAAACATGCTAATCAAATTCAGGTTGTGGGAAATCACCTAGTGATCACTTTCAAAATCCACTATTAGAGTAACAATAGAATTTCCTTGTTATTCTGTATGTGTGAATGTAGTATATCTGAATGAGCACGTGCACACACATATCTGTATATATTTTAAAAGAATGATAAATTTATCAAATAATTAGTACATTCTGCTAATTTATTCAGAACAATCATAAAATTGTCCAAGCAGTGAACAAATGTGATTAATTGTTGTACCATACTATACTTTGTATTTATATTATAGTTTATAGTTACTACCTTATTATTTATTTTTATCAACAAAGAGTATGATTCTAATCTAACATATCATTATTGCTACATATGGGAAGATTCATTGTGGGACAGAGGTTTAAGTGTTGGATTAAGTGCTGGATTAAGTTTCAAGTCTACTCTTAGCCATGAAAACTCATGGGATAATTCTAATCTCATCAGAAAAACTTATTATTCAATCAAATAAAGAAAGAATTAGAAAGATGGGGAAATCTGCAATTCTCCTTTATGGGGAGAATTGCAGCAATAAAAATGAATATCCTACCTAAAATATTTTTTCTTTGCCAAAATATACCAATAAAATTAGAGAGAAAAAATACTTTGAAGATTAGTATAAAACAATATTGAAATTTATTTGGCAAGGGAGGAGACTGAGAATTAAATTAAAGTTATTGCAAGATGCCAAAGAAAGAGGGGGATTTGGTTTACCTGACTGGGAGCTGTATTACCAAGCTGCTGCATTAAATTGGGTGCGAGAGTGGATAAAATTAAAAAATAGGATGTTACTATCATTGGAGAGTCATGACCTATAATCAGGATGGTACACTTTTTTATGGGATGAAAGACATACAGTCCACCAGTACTTCCAGAGGCATTACGTAAGACATGCTCCACTTAAGGTATGGATAAAAACTAAACAGCAAAATTACATAAAGACTCCGGTATGGCTCTCAACACTAGAAGTTAATAGTATATTCAAATTTCATGAATCTGGGGAAAATCCAAAAACATACAAAGATCTACTAGATGAACAATTCAAATGGTGGGCATACCTACAAATCCAATCAAGATACAAGAAAGACAAGAAAGAATGGGACATACAGAGACAATTGATGGCATTAGATAAGATACTATTAGGAATGGAGGGGATGTATTATATTATGTATTATGTTATTATAGTAGTATGGAGTGTTGATTTGATGATTTTAACTACTCTAGGAAACTGAGTCAGCTTAATTTTCTAGAATGGTTAAGAAACAATGGCTTTTATGCAAGCAAAGTAAAATAATTGACCATTTTATTGATCATTTCAATTTACTTTATAGATTCAGTCCAATTAGTTTTGAATCAGCTCTCCTATTAAACTTTATACACCTATATAGGTTATATCTGATCATTGTACTATGTAAATTTTAGCAGTTGTTTTGCTTTTTTTAAAAAAAATAATAATTTGTATTGATTCTAGCTATAGTTAGATATGAATTTATGTGCCAAAAGATTGTATTCTTATTTTTTTATTTTCTATTTTTTTCTTACTATTTTCTCTATTCTTCATATTCTCTTTTCTTATTTTTATCTTTTTGGTTTTTTAGTTTGTACTCAGTTTCACTTAGATTCCTTTATTGTTTGTATAAATAGCTCAAGACTGGAAACATATGTAATGTTCCTTCCTCCTATTTTCCTTACTACAGCAACCTGTGAAATGAGTTGGGCTGAGACAGATTGATTGGTCCAAGATCATCCAGCAAGCTTTTTATCTCTAGGGACAGCCCAGAACCCATAGTCTCCTTATTTTTATCTTGGAGCCCCAAATACTGGACCAAATTGGCTCTTTCTAACTTTGCAATTTTACTTTTTTTAAATAGCAATAGCACTAGCACTTGGACTTATATACTACTTCACAGTGCTTTACAGCCCCCTCTAAGCAGTTTGCAGAGTCCTCATTTTCCCGACCTCAGAAGGATGGAAGGCTGAGTCAACCTTGAGCCAGTGAGCCAAATGGCTGGGAGCTGGAAGTAGCCTGCAATACTGCATTCTAATCAGCAAAAGTAGCCTGCAATACTGCATTCTAACCACTGAACCACCATGGCTCTTTATAAAATTCCTATTAAAAAAAGAGAAAAATATATCCCTTTTAGTAGATTGCCTTCTGCATTTGTGAACAGCTTTTGTTTTTCTCCTCAAAGAATTGTTGATTGAAATATAAATTGAAGACATTTAGTCCCTCAAGAACTCTCATTCTAGTATTGAAAAAGAAGGTGGTTGGAAGGTTAAAAGAATTATCATTCGGTGCTAGAGAAGGGTAGGTCTATTCGTTGCAGCTTCTTGAACTTGGACATTTTCTCTTTTCATGATAAAACTTTCCAGACAAAAGCTAGATTTCTTCATTTTGTCCATAACTATACTCAAGAGTAAGGGTTACACTTCAGTTTCATTGATTTCTATTCTATAGAAGATTTAGAAAACTCTAAGAAGACTCTAAGAAGACCTCTAAGAAGAAAAATATGCATTTTTACATATGCCTGTAAAAATAAATCTGAATTTCATTTAAATATTTATAAACTGTTGCTTTTACAGTCAAGGTTGTTTCTATGCCACCTTTCTGGGATGCAAAACATTTTATAGAAATAAACTATCAAAACTAATTAAATCATTGTATAAAATGTCTGTGAAAATAATACAAAATAAACAAAGACTTCTCTTAAAAACAAGCAAGAAAGTGGACTATATTGTGGAGGAATAAATTATCACCACAGTTTTGGGCTGTGGAAATAAAATCGTCATTTAAAGTATTTAATCACTTCTTCAAGCAATAAGGAGGGATTGCACTGTTATGGCAGTAGTTACTTGATCTGCAAGGAAAGCATATTGCAGAATTTTAAAAGGTCTTGACATGGTGACTGTAACATGTAAATTAGCCCAAAGAGGACCATTTACCAAATGGTTAAAAATGTTACCAGCTGCTATCTAGCCTCCAAGGACTTTCCTTCTTCTTCTGTGTTACATATATAATAAAAAACAGTTAAATCACAGTTATGATTAACTCATTTTAGATGGAAAAGATTCTATTCCTGCTTTCAGGAATGTGAAAAGCCTAGACATTAGATTAGGTTCCTAATATTTAGGATGTAAGCATCTCTAAAGACGAAAAATCCCATTTATGATTGAAAACAGTTCAATTCTGATCAGAAGCCAAAGTTACATTTTAATTTAATAAATAAAAACATTTGCCTTTATTTTATACAATTTTACAGTATTTGCTTTGAGCCCACATCAGCCATCTCACAATGGCAGTCAGGAGCTATTAGTACAACAGTTGAACATAATGTGTTCTACTATCCATTTCAATGAGTAAATTACATGATCAACAAAAGCATAACTCTTCAAGATTATGTCAATGTTGGCATTCATATGGCTAGATAGCATTCTCATCTTGCTGGGACAAATGGATCTATGACATGTTCTCGAAATACATAGGCCAGATGTGTATCTTTTCAGTTAATATTATTTTTCATCTCAAAGGGGTAAAAGCTTATATATATGTTGCAGAAAAGAGACAGAATGATGGAGAGTAATTTATTAAAGTAGAGCCCTCATTATTCTACCCAGCACCAATTAAATGACCCTGGGACTCATAGCTATCAACAGGAATTGTGAGATTGTAAGCACAATTATCTACAATAGGAAGTGTAGACCGCATCAGATAGCAGCCACTACTAAATAACATGTGAATTCCAAAATAATGAAATCAATAGCTGTAGATATTGCATAACAAGAGCAAATGTATGACAATTCAAGTTTGTCTGTTTAAAATCTAAAATAAATCAAAGATGGCAGTGACTCTTTCCTCCCCACCCTCCCATCCAAAAAAAGAACTGTTTATCTTTGAAATATTTTTCACAATATTCTAACTGCAGCACAAGGATGCCCATGAATCATTTTCAAATGGCTACTCCTCATGACATTGTCTTAACCTCATCCCCTGGGCAAAGTAGGTACACTTTAAAGTCATCTCTAACGTTCTAATTTTAAAGTAGAATGTTTCCACTCCTTCTCATATTTTTTTTTTTTTTGCTGTAGAAACAATGTAGGATACTTCATCAATTATCTGTTTAAGGATGCAATCATGGAGTCAGATCTTCCCACTCCAGTTAGTCACAAAACTGATATGAGCATACACTCTTGCCATTTATTTCTTGGGCTCTGCAGTCCATAGTCACTTTGAGTTGGGTTACAGTTAAAGACTAAACTGTATCTTCCACAGATGCATTTGTCTAGAGAAGGCTCACCAGTGCTTTGTCAAGTACTGTAAAAGAGTGCTGGGTGTGTTTTATAAAACCAAGCACCCTCTTGAGAAAAAGCTAGTTCTGTGTTGCACTGAAGATTCATTTGGAAAGAGAGCTGGTTTCTGCCCATTCCAGTTGGGTTAATTCATCCATCAATAAGCGAGTTATCTGTCAGACTTTTCTGACAGGTTTTTATTGGACAATGGAGTGATAATCCATTTTGCCTACTCCTATGTCATTTTGCTTAATCCATGGGCTACATTCAGGAATGGCTGCCCATTGCCAGCACATTCCCTTGAAGAAACAGGTGACATTGAGCTTGCTGACTATTGCTCCTTCCTGCTTGACCATGAACCCCTCCTCCTCCACACCAGTACACCTGGTAGATCATAGGTATGAAGGAAGGCTGGAGAGAGGTGGGCAGGAGTCCCTCCAATCTCCTTACAACCCATCCTCAGTCTATTTCTAAAATAGAGCCTAGAACTCTTCTGAAAAAACACCAAGGTTGTATGTAAACATTGCCTGGGTGATGGGGAGGCCGGAACACTTCCATGCTTGCCAGCTGTTAATGTAAGAACTTTATAGATAGGTTGAATCTGTAATTTGAAGTGCCCATCTACATTGGTCTGATTCTGTCCCACAATACATTAAAAAGAATGATTCAGGTTATCTTCTAACCAGGAAATGATGCTGAGAGAGAAATGAAGCCAGGAGAATACATCAAACACTTTACTTGTCTCACTATAAGGACAGTTACTGAGGTCTTGTCTATCAGGACAGGGCTGATACTGTCAGTTCAGGAAATAGAAGAATGCACATTAACATGGCCTCTATGTCATACAGAACTATCTTAAAAAATGACATTAGTTGAGGTAAGAAATCTGAAATAAATACTCAAAATGTTAGCTGAGGAGATAAAATTTTGAAGTGGGGCTTGTAATGGCTGTTGCTGGGGGAAACCACATCACAGCCATAATTTCAGAGTAATTCTCTTTTGTTCTATTGTGGGAAAGTTCTTGCAATATAAATACAAGAATAAAATAAAAAATAATCAAAGTTGCAGAGTGAAGGGGGGAGGTGTTAGAAAACAGACAGTAGTCAAAATCTACGAAGTTTCTGAATAGAATATCTGTGTTGAGTCCAGCTCTGTATAGTGATCTTTAAGGGGCTGTAGAGGCCTCCATTTCTGAATTTTTTTAGAAGATGGCAAACAGGTTTCCTACGCATGAGCTATGCGTTTGTAACTTATAGCACAGCCTAGGGATGAAAAGGGAGACTTCTCTGTTAATCTGTGCCAATGTTGTGGGCCTTTATCCATAAATCTATTCCTTCCCATCTTAAATTACCATTTTAAAAAAAACCTACCTTCCAACACTTGTTTATAGTCACAAATCTACTGCTACTACTGTTGTTTCATATTTCCTATCACAAAACAATTGTTGAGAAACTGAAAGTAATGGAGAGGAGAAAAACAAGAGTTGGACATAGAAATCATGAGCCTAATTTTCTTTATATGCTTTTCGTTTAAATGTTTAACAACTTAAAAACAAAACAAAGAAATAATCCAAAGTACAGCCAGAAAAACTGTGTGAAAATGTTCCTTGGGGTTATGGCTGAAAACATTATTTTGAATCTGGCCAATTTATAAATTCTTCCTGCAAAAGAAATACAGAAGTGCAAAGTCAGGGGAACAATTGGTCTTTTCATAGTTCCTAACATAGTTTCATGGTTAAATAACTATGATGAAGAAAACCCAGATTTGATACTTGGAAGTATTAATATTCATGTTGGTTCATCCTCTAATTCTTCATACTCTCTAATATTTTGCTGTCCTTTTCTGTTTTTCCCTTCTCTTTTTTCTTTCTATCAATTTAGAAATCCATGTTTACTATCATAACAAAACAACAAAGGTGTATTTAAAGTGGTACAAACTCAAGAAAGTAAAATATTTTTAGCTTATTAACGTGATTTTAGGAAAGAAGAAGAAATCTGTTGAAGCTTCCAATTTGCTGTTCTACTACTACTTTAAAAGCTTTGACTAACAATAATCGTGGTTTATATGACTGCTGTTGTGCCTTTAAAAAAATAACATCAAAAATATGAAAGTCAGATTGAAGTCATTTCTAAACTACTGCTCATGTTTTCACCTTCATTCTTAAATACATCTGACTATGCCACAGCAGGAGTATATATAAGCAATAATTCACTGCTAAACCAGCAATAAATTGTGCTCAAATGCACAAAAATATGAAAAGATGTTTCCACTTCTGACATAAATTAGCTCCCAGAAAACTGAATAAAATGCAGGTAGGGAAGTAAGTAGGTAGATATTACATGATAGGACATTATTCTGATTTATATTCCCTATTTTCTTAAGTTGTGTAAAAATATCAATCATTTACCCAAGCTAGTTCATTATTCTGAGCCACATTTCTTCTAGTATCTATATATTTCTTCTCAAAGAAGACTTTGCTCCATCATCAGTGCTTAAATGTTTTCTATCCAGTTATCTATCCAACATCTTTCCAGCTCTGCTTATTTTCCATTTTTCTTTTTGTCTCTTCTGCCAGCTTTTCTTTTTCTTTCTTTCTCATTTAATATCAAATTTTATTACTTCTATTAAATTTCTCCACATATCTCATTGATTCTATTTCTTGCCAATATCTACTCATCTTCATTGGCTCTATCTCTCTTCTCCTACACCTCCTCTGACTCCTTTCAAATAGTCAGATATTTTACAATCCCCTTGTTCTCAAAGCACCATAGTTGATTCTCTTCTCCTTTCCAAATACTATTTAATGTATTTTCCTCCCTTGCTGCTCTTTAGTTCTGGTATCATTTTTCTCTCTTCTTAGTCTGTATTTCACCCTCCCTCCAACACAAACTAAAAAAAAACACCTTAGGGAGCTCTCAAACTATAAGATTTTCATATTTTCCAAGGCATTGCAAATGGTTCCTTAACTCCCAAAATTATTGTAATCTGTAATCTGTCTTTTACCTGATGGCTCTCTTCTGAAATTGGATTCATGACAATAATCTCTGAATTCCATTCAGTCTAAGGAATGTTCTACATCTTGATCCTTCTGTTACATTCGATGCAGTTGATCATTCTGTTCTACTTAGTTTATTTCAGGTTGCCATTTTCTGCAATTTTGCTAACAGTTAATTTTTGTTGCAAGTGTGTGGAGACTACTCCTCTTTCTTCACAAATGATTTGATCTATGGCCAGATGTAGAGCAAAATTGGAAAAGGAGGAGCTTCATGCTTCTCTAAACTAATAAAGGAACACAGACTTTATAGTACCTTGTGTTTGTTTTGAGGAGGGAAGGGATTAAAACCTAAAAGTTTAATAGATATTAAGGCAGAAATGAAGCATCCCTTGCTTCATAGAAGTTATGTAGAAACTGTGAAACAATAGTCCTTGAAAAATAAAGTTTTTGTTTAAGATTAGTGGTTTGGGATACAATATGATGAAATTCAAAGTGCTTAGAGCCGATAAGGTAAGTCAGATTCCCAACAGTTATGTTGATATGTGGCTTACAGATAAGGAAGAGCTTTCCTTCTAAAGAAGGAAATGACCTTTTCTAAATGTAACGGAATTCACCAATCTCCTTTTTCATTATCTACTGCTGTTGAATGTGGTATTGTGGAAACAATGGAGGCTGCCACAACAGATCAATAAATGATAGATAGATAGATAGATGATAGATAGATAGATAGATAGATAGATAGATAGATAGATAGATAGATAGAGTACAAGAAGTTTGTCTAATTCAACTAAAAATAAGATTTCACACGACTACTCAATATAGAAACGTGGGCAGTGAAGAAAACACATGAAGACACAAACTAAAAAAAAAAAAACTTTAGGGAGCTCTCAAACTATAAGATTTTCATATTTTCCAAGGCATTGCAAATGGTTCCTTAACTCCCAAAATTATTGTAATCTGAATGCAAGTCTGTGGGCAACTCAAACCCAGTATTTCTGCCTTTTCTCAGCATAATGTTTTATAAATTTTCCCCATGATGTTACTTTTTCAAATTCCGAAAACCTCTGCCAAAACCGCTCATGTCTGGAGACTCACTGAATCTTAGAGATGGAAAAGAACAGGTTCAGATTTATCCATTCTGCCTTGGAGGAATTAAAATATGGACTGAATCATTCCATTTCCAGACCCAGAGTTGGTAGAATCCAATATATATAGCCTTTTCACCTCTCTAATCCCTCTTTAGACGGTTCCGTAGTCATTTTTATTTTTCAACACTTTCCACTTATTTTACTGGTGGTCCCTCAAGGTTCTGTAATAGCCTAACAACATTATGTGTCTATATATTATCCCTTGTAGCCTGATCCATTATATTATGGATTTCAGAATTTACGCTGTAATGCTGAGACCTAACTCTGCCTCTCTGTCTAAGACCTATTGTTTTCTATACAATATCAGTTGGCTTCTGATAGTTCTTTTTGCTTCTTCACTATAATCTCTGATTCAGTATGTCTAAGAATGAGCCACTTTCTGTTAAAACACTGATTTCTTGTTCATTCTCCTCATCCATTGTCATTACTAGGCACCAAGCTGTGATTTCATTTTTAGCTTCCCCACCTCTTCCTTCTCCTTAAATTCAGGTAATTATCAAATTCTAAGGCCCTAAAGATGATATCCATGGATATTTTTACGCTGTCTATCAGATGTTCTACTGCATTTGTTTTCTTTTTAAAGAAACATTCAAAAGTATTTTGATTTTAAGGAAATGAGAAGTTTGCATGCTGGAAAAAATGTGCCAGCCTCCAACATTGTCAATATTCCAAGAATAACAAATTACCCCCCCCCCCATTTATCTGACAATATAATTGCTGGGGCTTTGTGATTGTGTTGTATCTTTGCACCAGTACTATTTTACAATTGAACAAGTAACAATTGTTTCAGTCCAATGAATGCTGTTTTAGAAATCTTTCCCTCCCAAAAAACCAGCTAAAGGGGAAGTTTCCCTGAGGAACGCAGGAAGCAATTCTTGCCTTTCTCTACTTCTCAGCTTCCCATAACAATATGGTATCATAGTTGCAAAGGTTTGGACTGGGATGTTAGCTATTGCCTTGCACATGGGAAACTGCTGAGGATCTTTAATATATTTGTTTGTTCATCTATTCATTTTTAGAAAAATTCAACTCATATGGTTTTATTTATTTATTATTTTATTTTTCATGTTCATAATCTCTCAGGGCTTTAATAACTCTGCAAATAGATTGAACAGCCCAGGTCACTTTTGACCAGAGCTAAGAAGAGAGATCAGAAAATTGGTCATAGAAAAGCCTCCAAACTGATCTGAAGGGATGGGAGAAATAAGACAGCAGAGGTATTTTTCCATTGGCGATGAAAAACTTATCTTACATTGGAACTTTATTTGTTAGATTCCTTCATCTGATACTACAAACTAGTTCTGCTTGTTGAAAGCTAGCAAATATAATGTTTCCAAAAAGATTTTTCTGAAAATGAAGAAGGTTGAGATGTAGCCAGTTATGGCTGTCATGGATCTAAAGCTCGTCATTGCTCTGTAAGCTTCTCAAATTTGATATCTGTGTGAATTCTCTCATTACTTTCAATTAGAAAAGTGAAATATTTGCTAGAATGAAAAGACTAGAGATGTCCCTCACACATATACATCTTCTGCCAGGGCTAGCAGATTTTGAAGTGAAAAGATAAATCCATCACTCTTCTTATACCTGGACCCACTTAAGATTCTGCTATAAAATGGTGTATATAAATGGGAAATATATACAGAGTTTTCACTTTCCAGCCATGGAAAATGAAGTGAAATCTGAATTTAAATACAATGTATTGTGAACGTAATATGATTAATGTTCCTGTACTATTCCCTACTGTCAATATAGGTTTATCTATTTATTAAAAAAAATAAAGTCATTAATAGGTGCAAGTGATTTTGTACCTAAGCATTTCTCAAGGAACAGGTTCTTTTGATCTGTTTTCAAATGAGTCTTGATGGACCATTCTAGCGATAAAGCAAATGAACATTAATCTGTGAAGAAATATGTGTTTCCTTCCATGTAATTGAAAAATTTCCAGTAAAGGCTGTTTATTTTGACTATTAACAAAATAGTTAATACATAGCTCTTTTATTTTATCATTTTACACTTTGGGGATAAATTCAGTTGTCCTAAACCAAAATAGAATGATGGTAACAAGGAGGATGGACACCCGCCCCATCTCTTGGAGAAAATGATACTTCTTGCTTAATTTTGGAAGCTGTTTCTAAGCACTCAAATGACCAGACCAGATGGTGTTCCTGCTAAGAGGCAGCTTTTCCGTTGCTATGCTCAGTTATGCTGTATGGCTGAGGCTCAGAGGCCCAGTTTTTAACCACCAAGAATAGCCAATTTTCTTTGTAGTAAAACCAGTACCAGCACTCACTGCCAGTAAGAATTCCTGAGGAGCTGATCAGATGCTATTTCTGCTACAAGTTCCAGGGAGTCAAGATCAGGTATAAATGAAATGAACAAAACTCTGACCATACTGCACAAAAAGTGCTTTCTCTTCTCTGGGGCTGATGTTTCAGAGAAACCATCCCAGGTACAAAGCTGGAATGAACTTTTCATATTTAAACAAAAGCTTTGTTCCTGTTAATAGCCTTCCATTTTCTCTCAGGTTGCAGTTATTTGCAGGAAGTCTCATTCCCACATTAGCGACTATGTAATAAAGTAAGAACGTGCTCACCTCCTTTATGTACTGTATTAAGCCTCAAGTAATCTAGGTAGTTCTTGGTTTACGATGGCAATTGGGACTGGGAATGCTGTTGCTAAGTGATTCATATGTAAAGCAGAATGTCATGTGACCACATTGCTTAATAATAACAATCCCAACAGTCCTGGTTGCCATTGTAACCCAAAGACATGGGGGTCATTAAGTGGAAATAGTGGGAATCCCAGATGAAGAGCACAATGTGTTATGGGGGTGTTGCAGAGGGATAGGAGGTTTCATTGTGGTGGAAAATGGGATAGGGGCTTGGGAGACCTGACAGGTCACACATGAATGCAGGAAGGCTGGAGGGCGGATGGTTTGGCACTGTGTGACTACACTTATCAGAGTGACTTGCAACTTTATCTGCTGATTTCCTCATTATCTGCTTGAGGGCAGCTGGCAAGGAAGTAACAATTATAAATAACAATTACAATACATGATCTTGTGACCCCGCAAATGTCATGTGACTTGGTTACCAAACACCAGAATCAACAAGTTGGTGGTAAGTGAGAAACACCAAAATAAACAAGTTGGTGGTAAGTGAGATCTATTTACATAACTAAAGAAGGTAATGCTATTTTTTTTAGAGCTTTCTGAGTTGGGTTTTGGAGATCTATACATTTCATTATCATACTAGGTAAATGTGATTAAGTTCTTCTCTTCCTCCTCCTCACTATTATTTTAATTAAAGAAGGGTAATCCTGGAATTGTTTTTCCTCAATGTTATTAGAAAAAAATCCTGCCCTTTATTGGACAGTTTTTGCTATCTCTCTGCATCTCAGTTTATAGGAAGAGGAGAAATTCTATTAAATACCAAGATGAAAATATCCATTACATTCCTAAGGTCAGTTTGTGGGATGGCATAACAGATATTGAAAAAAGAAGGTGAAATGGCAAATTATCTTTTTGTATGCCTATTATGAATGAATTGGAATTTTTCTCTGCTAAATTATATGCAATAGTCTGTCCTAAAAACAGAAGTTGTAAAAAGTACTGATTGCATTATTGCTGTAAGAGGGATCAAATAAGTGGAACTCTAGAGAAAAATTTGACAGAGATAATTTCATAAACATTTCATAACATCATTTCTCCTAAGTATTTGTGTTTGTGGATATGTGTTTGTTCATTCTATATCTGTTATATAAAGTTATATAGAATTGGATTCATTTAATAATTATATTGCACAATTGTTAATAAATCCAGGAAATTGTAATATACATAACAAATTAAAAATAAAATTTAACACCACTTGTTAAGTTTGGTTTTGGAGCATTTATTTTTTGTTTTATTTAATGTTTATCAACTAACTCTCCACAAAAATGCTCCAAAATGCTTTGTGTAAATGCATTGTATAAATAGTTATTACACATAAGACTTGGTAGAGAGATTCTGGAAACATTGGTACAATTTGCTTTCAGCCATGGATGCTAATGTTGTTTAGTCTAGCTTATTAGTTAGTTAGTTAATGTAACTATGTTCCATAATAAGAGGACAATCATCTGATTTGAAATGTTTAGTTTAGAAATATGAAGGCTTAATACAATTGGAATACTAAATGGACTGGAAATATTCAAGAGTATCAGTCCCATTGAGAACATATGTTAACATATATCACCAAACATCGTAATAGAAGTATATTGTATAGTTAAAAGTATAAATACAACTTAGGAGAACTGGGTCAGAGAGGACATTATTTTAAGTGTATGGCATCCATATCTTACCCTTCATAGGAAGGCTAATACTACTTTTAATACTACTTATAATTACAGAATCTTGCAAGTTTGATTTCACCATCTCACATTCTTATACACAGTGAATAAGGGTAGGTGTTTGAGCTACTTAGACATATTTTGTATTTGTTTCCAACTTAGCCCACATTTAAGTTACTCATTGCTTTGGTATCCCAGTCAAAGTCATCTTGATTACTTTTTACATCTCCTTACATCCCCTTCAAAATCTTCAGAACATTGAGATATCACCTGGAAAATTATTGGTTAGAGAGTTTTAGAAAGTAGCAAATTTTGGATGAGGATAGCTCCTTCTTTTTCCACAGGGAAACTGTCAGTTTGAGCCAGCCATTAGATTGTTTCTTGATTGGGAAGAGGGGAAAGACAATGAACATGTCTGGTTTATCACATAGCCCTGCCAACTAGCCACCATTTGTTCCAGGTTAAAATCAGGTAATTTAGGTAATGCACAATTCAGTTCCAATAATTTAGCATGCATTCAAGGTTTAAAACAATTATCTCTAGGGTACCAACTAGGAAGTAATTCAGGGAAGAATTGGTTTTCATTGCCAACCAAAGGCATACTTCTGTCAATCACCTCTAGCAATGCTAGTGCTGAGTTAGCCTTGTTTACTCAGGACTGTGCTTGGACTTACAGCCAATCCACTTGTTGGCTGGTTGCAAATCGAGCAGCTTGACATCAGGTTTGCACCTCGGGAAGTTTATTCTAGCTAATTTAGCATCTGATCTTTTAATGTGCCACATTTTTACAATAAAATCCAAGCTGAGAGTTCCAGTCGAGAAGAACTTGCATTGAGTTTCCAAATCCCTGCTGGGCAATCTTAGTATCTTGTTCCTTTTTTTGATTAACGGGGGAAGATAGCTCTTGGGAATACCTGAATCTAAAATGAACTGAAAAATGTATTAACATCTTTTCCACTTGCCGAGCTATAGAGGAGGAATTCACACTAATCCCATCTTTCTCAACAGCTGTTGTTGCAAGGTGATACTGCAAAGGCATCTCAAAATAGAATGTGGCATATACTTGCTCTGCATGGTCTAAGGGTATTTTGGTAATCACCAGCTGGCTTCTAATTGTGTTTTAAATGCAACATTAAAAAGAGAGAGAAATGTTTTTGTTAGCATTCTGGTTTTGGTTGTTTTTTTAATGGACTATGCTTAAATCAAATAATAAAACATGATATACAGAATCTGGATCTCATGCAAGAATATCCTTATGTTAATTTGTCAATCCAATTTTAGTCAAATTTAAATCTTAATTGAAATCATATGGATTAAATTAGTAATGACTAACTTGTCCCGTGCAATTACATTTAATTGGATTAGAGCCTTTAAAAAGTTTTTAAATAAGAGATTAGGCAGGAATGAACTCAGATGTCCTTGTTTGGGACTTGGGGATTATTATTATTTTCTTCAAACCAGAGGAGACCTTGCTAAGGTTTATTAGCACAAGTCTTAGACCTATACTAAGTGATGAGCATGCTGGTGTCCATTCATATTCCAAGACTGACACCGATCTTCTAGAAGCAATTTAATAATTTTAACAGAGAACTGTTCAAATGTCTTTGAGAGAACTTTCTTTTCAGTTAATAAACCATAGGGGCAGGTCAAAACTATAAAATAAATTAGAAAAATAATGCACATGAAGGGCATACTCTGTATTTTATCGTTTTATACATAGAAACCATTTCAGCCTAACTTAATATTATCTGTACTATTGACTTTAATTGGAGAATTAGTCTACTTTGTACCTTACATCTAGGTTTGCCACTGATGACAGCTTATCATTGCTTAGTATCAGGCATATTTGTTTGAATTATGCATGTGTGTATGTCTGTGTACATACACATATACTTCTAATTGTATATTTAAGTTTTACATTTTAAAGTATTCTTTTTTACATACTTAAAATTCTAATGTGATCCTTAAGTTAGTGATTTGCTGTCTTCACTGATAAATCATAAATAAGTTATAATAATCTGGTTTAAATATACAGTATTAGTTTGGTTTAAATATAATAATTAGGCAATATTAGGCCAATATAACAATAGGGTGATTGTACTTCATGCTAAACATTACAGGTCATTGTCAACTGATTTTAAACAAGAAATAAGAAACCTCAATAACCTGCAAAATGTTGATGATACCATTTGGACAGCTGAAAATGCAAATATCTGGAAACTCTATGTATGAAAGTCAATGAACAAAGCTAAAAATGGATTAAGATTAAATGTAAAAGAGACCAAACTCATAAGAACAGATGCAGAACCAGCCTTAGAACAGTTGATGAAAACAGTCATCGACAGACAGAAGGGGGCATAATTTCTGCCTAGCTATGGTAAATTAATTAGACTTCAATAAGAGATATATCTGAGTAATTAAGTCCATAACCCAGCCTGTCAGATTGATTTTGAAGTTCATTTCATGTCAGTGGATTTCAGTGTATATTTAGATCTCCTGTTTATGGAATTATTTTGCTACTAACTTTATCCCTATTCATGTGCACCTTTGTAGAGAAGCCAGTTTAAATGAATGCTGTTTGAATGGATGCTTTATTAGTTGTTTATTATGACCTATGCTAGTAAACATTAGTCATCCTGAACAGAGGTTCAATTGTCAATATCCTCTCTCATAGTGCATATGTTCACATACTATTTGTGTTGGTGAAGGCATAGCATAGAATTCCATCAGCTCTATTCTTTTTCTTTTTCTTTTTTGCATAACGGAAGAGCACTTAGCACTTAAACTTATACACTGCTTCATAGTGCTTTACAGCCCTCTCTAAGCGGTTTACAGAATCAGCATGTTGCCCCCAACAATCTGGGTCCCCATTTTACTGACCTCGGAAGGATGGAAGGCTGAGTCAACCTTGAGCCAGTCAGAATTGAACCCCTGGCAGGATTTGTGCAGTACCACATTCTAACCACTGTGCCACTATTCCATATGAGAATCTGGATCCCAACAAACATGCTTTAAAATGAAATCAGTGCAGAAATTCAGCTCTATATGAAACATAATAAGGCGGGCATCTTGGGTTAGAAGTGTTTATATGCTGTTAAGAGATAAAATGTAGCTATGAATAGAGGCCTTAGATCAAATGATGTACAGGGCCCTGAAATGTTTTCATTTGAGCATTTTCATCAAATATAAGGAGTAAAAGGCAGCTGAAAATGGAACAGGTGGTACATGGAAAAATCATACAACATATAATATTATTCTGTGGCCATTTTTAATCATGGAATCACTAAAAGCACAAAACTGACCACAGTATGAAAATGTATATTCAGCGATGTACAAAATTGCCCCCCCACACACACACACTATTGTGTAGCAATGGGATGAAATTAGATGGCACAACAAGCTTGAATTTTGTTGTGGGAGTCATTCTTGACTGATGCTGTCTGTTACTTGATCCCAGATTTCTGTTTAGCTGCTAAATGTTCACATTCTCCGTCCTGGTGCCCGTTCAGTGAAAATACAGAGCTGACACAATTGGTCTCCACTGGTCATGACAATTTAAACAACTTGGGTTACTAGATAATCTTTGATCTGTGTTTATTAATGGCAATCTGATGGTTACCATGACAGAATGCCATTTTACAGCTATTATCACATGCACTTCATTTTATATGTCCAGGTAGCATTCAGACTTCTCATGCAACCCCATACCTATCAGCTAGAAGAGATACAGAATGACCTGTCTCAAGGAGAAGTGGGTGATGGTCTTTTAAGGCATGGTGGTCAATGGACATTCACATATATTACCACAGGTGACGATGAAAGAACAAAATGGGGAGGGTTGTTTAAAGGGAGTTTGTGTACACACACACACACACACACACACACACACACACAGGAACTTATCTATATATATTTTCTTATGTTTTCGCGGGTATTTATATATATGGTATTTAGGTTTCTTCAGGTATTTTCCCACGTCTTAATAGTTGTAGTATTTACTTAATACTACAATACTACTTAATAATAATAGCAGATATATAATTGTAATTGCTAATTTAGGATTACTACTTCATGAAGTTGAAAATATATGTATGTATGTATGTATGTATGTATGCATGCATGTATGTATGTATGTATGTATGTATGTATGTATGTATGTATGTTGTGGCTCCAAGTCCTGAGCCTGCATTCTTAGAGGAAGAGGATTCGGAAGATGAGGAGGAGGAGGAATTGGGAATGCCTTCCTCCCCAGGACCTTCCTCTTCGGCAATGCCTTCCTCCCTGATTGTGCCTCAGGTGTCGGCAGATAACCGAGAGGAACAGCCTGAGGCTAATCAGGAGAAGGAGGAGGGCATATTGGAGCAGCCTTTGACAGAGAATCAAGCAGATGAATGCTGGCTTGATGCGAGGCAGCGTCGCAGGCAAAAGTGTGGGCTGTAGCGCAGGAGGCGTGGACGAATGAGAGAGTGAGCTGAATTAGTGACACGCCCCACAGGGAATAAAAGTGAGTGTGTTTGCTCTGGAAATTTCGTACGGGACAATGTGTGACTTATTCAGAGGAGTTTCGGAGTATTCTGTGTTGTGACAGCTTGTGTGATTTATATTCCTGTTTTCTTGTCGGACTTGGCAGACAGCATGTGTGAGACTGCCAAGAACTTTATCGGCTCAAGGAATTAACTCTATAATTACTGGATTTGCTTGCCTGTTTGTATTCAGTTGGAGTTTGGACTTCTCACCTCCTTTGTAAAGGTGAGACATAACATATATATATATATGTTTTCTTAAGTTTTTGTGGGTACTTACATGTATGGTATTCACCTTTGTTTGGGTATTTTCCCATGTCATTATAGTTGTGCTTTTAAAATTGTAGCAACATTCCCACAGAATCCATCACATGTGCAGTAGAACCCAGCCTAACTAAATTAAATACAGATGAAGCTGATAGAATAAGACACCAAGTTACTAACATCCTATGCACAAGCAAACCACCCAAAAGCAACTTGCACAAAGAGGAACTAAAAGCCCTGTAAGCCCTAAGGAACGACAGCAGCATAATCATACTTCCAGCAGATAAAGGTAATGCCACAGTAGTCATGGAGAGAAAAGACTACGAAACAAAATTGACAGACCTACTCCAAGACTCCACATACAAATCCATAAACAAAGACCCAACCACATATCTGGAAAAAATAACCAAAAAGAAAATTATAACCAGCCACATGAGCAAAGAGATTCAACAGACGATCATCCCAAGAGAAAAATCTTCCAGATGCCCCAAACTGTGTGGCTTCCCAAAAATACACAAAGAAGGCATACCTCTCAGACCCATAGTCAGCTCCAGAGGAGCACCACTACAAAACCTAGCTAAACACTTAGCAAAGCAGCTACAGCCCCATGCTGAAGCTGCAGCTTCACATGTACAGAACTCATACCACTTCTTGGAAATGATCAAAGATCTACCCGTGGAACAAGAAGATTTGCTTGTAAGTTTTGATGTGGTTTCACTATTCACTCAAGTCCCGATAAAAGAAACTCTTGAAATCATCAAAAATAAATACCAACCAGCTAAACACCTCATGGAACTAGCAGAACACTGCTTAACCAACACATATTTCATATACAAAGGACAAAGATACAAGCAAATTGAAGGAGCCCCTATGGGATCACCACTGTCACCCGTCATTGCAAACCTGTTCATGGAAGAATTCAAATCCAGAGCCCTGGCTAATGCCACCCACAAACCCAAACTATGGTTAAGATACATCGATGACACATTTGTGATTTGGCCCCATGAAAAAGAAAACCTAAACAATTTCCTAACACACCTAAACAGCACACACCCCAAAATCAAGTTCACCATGGAAATTGAAACAAACAAACAACTACCATTCCCAGATGTACTAATCTACAAAAAAACAGACGGCACACTAGGACACACCATATACCAGAAGAAAACACACACCAACTGCTACCTCAACGCCCAATCCCACCACCACCCAGCACAGATAAACTCCATGGCCAAAACACTAATCACCAGAACCGAACGCCTGGCAGACAAGATACACATAAAAATTGAACTATGCACCCTGACTAAAGTACTGACAGCCAACGGCTTCCACAAAAGCAAAATCACCGGCTTGATCCACAAAAACACACTGAGACATAATGGAGACCTAGAAGATGAACAGACCTATGGAACAGTTGTCCTACCCTACATAAGAGGTACTACAGACAAAATCAGTAAGAGACTACACAGGCATCACATCAAGACTGCCTTCAAAGAAGACAGAAAAATAGCAGCCATCCTAAGAAACCCCAAAGATAAAATTAACCTGGAAAACCAAGGCATATATGAAGTCCCCTGTGCATCATGCTCTGCCACATACATCGGACAGACCAATAGAAGAATAAGTACCCGCCTGGATGAACACAAAAATGCAGTAAAAAAGCTGGAACACACTTCCTCACTAGTCCAACACATGAAAGCCACAGGTCATAGCATCGACTTCAATGGCACCAAACCCCTAGCCACTATAGAAAACCCCAGCTACAGAATTAGCAGAGAAGCCATACAGATTGAAAAAAGACCTGAAAGCATGAATAGAAGAGATGATTCCACCAGACTGTCAACTATTTGGAAGCCTGCACTCACAAACAAAAAAATCTCCACACCACAAGCCAGGCAAACATCTGGGCACAAACAGACCCCCCTGATACCTCCAGCTCAAACACACCCCAACCAGGCACCCAGATGAAACCTAGCTTCCTAATAAATGATAGCTGTCCATTTACTCAGAGCCAAGCCGCACTAAAAGCCTCCAATACAGGAACACAATGTTGCCAGCCAATCAAGACAAAAAAAAAAAGCCACAAAACAGACAGAAGATATTAGAAACACCAATCAAGCAGAACACAGCAAACTCCAAGACTCAGCAGCAACACAGACCAAGACTCCCAACCAATCAGGAGGAAGAAAAAACCATTCTGGCACAGCAGTAGGCTAGCACCAAATTTAAAACTGAAACGGCTGTGAAAGTCTAACTATATATATATAGCCTGATGATGGCAGATGAGATTCTGCCGAAACGTCGCTACAACTTTAAAAGCACAACTACTATGACATGGGAAAATACCTGAACAAAGCTGAATGCCATATATATATATATATATGGATCTTTGGTTATTCGGGTTTTCTCCCGCGTAAGATTTAACCAATCAGAACACAGCCAAGCCTCCAACCAATGAGAACACACCCCACCCAATCGGAACGCAGCCAAGCCCCCACCCAGTCAAGTCACACCCCCACTGGCAGTTAGAAGGAAGAAGCAGCTGAAAGCTCACATCACTCTGAGAAGCACAGAGCCGAAGAAGCAAGCCTGAAGATGATGAATGAGACTTCATCGAAACGTTGCCTAGATACTTTGAATCTTACGCGGGAGAAAACCCGAATAACCAAAGATCCACATACAAATACCCGCAAGAACCTCAGAAAACATATCACATATATATATGGTATATATATATTCAACTTCATGAAGTAGTAATCCTAAATTAACAATTACAGTTCCAAGCCTAAAAAAAATATTTCTCCAGATATTTGTACTCTCATCTGCATTTGCACCTGATTCAGGATAAGCACAATCATTCAAAGACACAGCACAAATGAAACTTTAGATTTTTTTTTTTGCACTTTTAAGAAAAGTAGTTTTGAAACCATCCAATGATTTCATGTTAAACCACTCAATAGACCTTGTATATTTAGATGGAGGAAAGAAGGGAAGGGAAAGGAAGGGAGAAAGTGAAAAAAGACAGAGAGAGAGAGAAAGAGAGAGACAGAGAGAAGAAAGAAAGAAAGAAAGAAAGAAAGAAAGAAAGAAAGAAAGAAAGAAAGAAAGAAAGAAAGAAAGAAAGAAAGAAAGAAAGAAAGAAAGAAAGAAAGAAAGAAAAGGAGCTCGGAAGCATGATTTGATTTTTTTTTTTGAAGGCCATGGAGCACTGTGTACAGATTTGATTCAACAATAATACTACAGTATATAAGGATATCCAGTGTGTGGCATGTGAAAGATCCAGGGAAAGACTAAGGGTGAATGAAGTACCTTGATAAATTATGGGGCTGCAATTTCTTCTTCTTTCATTAAAGTGAATGCCAGATTGGTATAAAGAAGCATAAATGGAAGCATTCTACTTATAACTAGCTGAAGGTTTACAGGATTCATTACAGCTGATTGCACAGACCAGCCAAATTAGCAAGCTTCAATCTGACAAAAAGCAGAGCAATCAAGGCCTTTTGTGAATTCCATTATGAAATTTCAGATTCCAGTATTCAAATGAAAATCAGTGGTTTGATTTGGGTGTGTGTGTGTGTGTGTGTGATTTTTTTTATTTGTCTCATTCTAGGCTGGTTTGGAGAGCGCTTTCTCTGAATGAGCATCTGTGTCTTCTTACAAGGAGAATGGAAAGGCTCGGAGTAGTTTAGACAGTATTAATTGTATTTGCTTAAGACTGGTGATCGTACTTTTTCAGATACAGGTAGTCCTCAACTTGTAACAGTTCATTTAATGATTATTCAAAGTTACAATGGCGCAAAAGAGTGACTTATGACCGTTTTTCATACTTATGACAGTTGCAGCATCCCCACAATCGCATAATCAACATTCAAATGCTTGGCAACTGATTCATATTTATGATGGTTGCAACATCCCGGGCTCATGTGATCCCCTTTTATGACCTTCTGATAAGCAAAGTCAATGGGGAAGCCAGATTCACTTAACAACTAACTGAACAACTTCAGTGATTCATTTAACAACTGTGGCAATAAAGGTCACAAAATGAGGCAAAATGAAGATCAGGTTGGCTGTCATGGGAGGCGTGGCCCATCCCTGTCCTCCAGCTCTGCCACAGGAGGCACATGCGAGATAAGTCTCCTTTGACAGCCAACCTGACCCCGGGCAAACCAGTTGTTAAATTACTCACCTCCACTATCAAAGTGGATCCTGGGTGCTGCACTGCAATGGAGAAATGGGCAATGGAATGGCCAGCTCAAGGGAAGGAGGAGAAGCAGGGAGAAGAAAGAGAGAAAGTGGCCTTCTCCTCATGCTGGCCGCCCCATTGCCCATTTCTTCATTGCAGTGCAGCACCCAGGATCTGCTTTGATAGCGGAGGGTGGGTAATTTAACAACCAGTTCGCCTGAACCTGTGTGAACCGGCTGAATCCCACCACTGGGCAAAACTCACTTAACAAATGTCTCGCTTAGCGGCATAAATTTTGGGTTCAATTATGGTCATAAGTCGAGGACCAGTTGTATATTAGGGGAATGAGCAAGGGTCAATATTGCATTTGAATGCCCAACACTTCAGCTTTGTTTGAACGTAGCCTGGGCCTTTTCCGTGAGAGAATAGGCGGTATTATAACCACAATCTGCTCGCTAATGACTTATTTTATATGTTTTTCTGTAATAAGAAATGATTGCAAGAGAATCTAAGAACTGTCAGCCAATTATAAATCATCTCGAACAGGGGGTGTCACTGAGAGAATTGCATCTGTCAGAATCAAACAAATTTTGATTAACAGTTAAGATTGATTTTTTTTGGCATGCATAATGATGGCTCGGTAAATAAATAAATAAACCAAAGGGCAAAATATTTTGTGCAATGAAAACCATTGAGTGTGAAATTAAAAGAAGAATGGCCCAGTGCCCTTAGTATTTGTTCTTTGTTCAGTTTCCAAGCCGCATTTCCTTTTCATTTCTCATTTTACACAGCGGGTACATTTTAGAACCCAAAATAAGCCAATTAATTTCATCTAAACACAAAGGGCAGGACTGAATTGAAGGAATCAGGCCTTGCGGGCCTCTGTCTTTCCCAGGTTTTTGTGAATCTGAGCAGAGAAATGTAAAAACTGCAAATATGATCAGAAGGACATGTCTGGGGGGGGAAAAGGCACCTGCTGACAGGTGCTTTTCAGAAACTGTCTCTGGTGACAGATGTGGCTAAATGTGAAGTCAGCCATAAAAGTACACGGATGAGAAAAAGGCTAGGGATGACACTGGAACAGAATGGAGCTTGTCCCTCAAGAGGCCATCAAACACACATCTTGCATTCTCCCCCATCCTTCGTGCCCCCTTGTCAGGACTCTTGTCAGGCTGAAAAAAGTGATGTGAGTCTCAATGAAGTCTCACATATATATTCAGTAAGACTGGGTACCAGCAGACCATGCAATTTGAATAGCCTCCTAGGAAAGCTGGTAGGAATAAACAGGAGGGTGTACAGTACCCTGGAATAAACTAGGGCCATCAGTTTTGTTTAATTGTAGGTCTGCTATCTGCAGCGCTAGCTATGTGAAATTCACTGGAGTCAGGAAAGGGGCATTATCCCAATTGAGTCTGCCCAGTGATGATATTTGCAGTAGAGCTCATCTCTAAATTAAAGGAAACTGTTGCTTGAGCTATATTTTGCCCTGGGACATAATACCAATTTAGGCAATCTTCCCAGTCCTCTAAATATTACACCCCAGTATTACATTTGACTTTAGGGGACATTGTTGGCTCATCTTTCTTGATTTCACTGCTTTTCATCAGCAACTTCCAATTCAGTTGTAATCACAGAACAGTGATTTATCTCTCAGTGGGGATACAGATTTTAATCTTTTGGCTATTGTTCAAACTGTGCTAATACTCTTTGCCAAGACAGTAAACCTTTATTGGCCCTTTAAAGGAAAATGTGCATATCATTTCTGCCTGACCTGGAACAGCCTTAGGTTTATAACTGGGTTACAATGGGTTGATTTATAGCCAGTGATTGTCATGCAAGGGAAATGTTGATGCTTGACCCCACCCCTTGTTAACAGTTCTTGGGCAATGAACTCTAAAAAATGGAGCATCATTAATAAAGCCATCATAGCCCGAGATTTCAGTTCAAATGACAGCAGAGCAAGCTTTGCTTGACCCTAGGGAACAACTTGCAAGATAATTACACAGTAGATCTGTGAATTAGAGAGAGCAACTCATTGCAGTGCTTTGAAAGTCAATAAGGCAATTTCATGTATGATTTAATGGGCAACTGTCTGCCAATGTTAAATTTGGTGTGAGTGACATAGTGTGAAATCTCTGACTGCAATTCCCGAGAGACATATCTTGAGATCTGCTTTTCTTCAGCAGCTTGGGCATAGTGATGGCAAAGGTGGGAGACAGAACTTTAAAAAAAAGGGGGGGCGGAATTCTGGTAAACTATTTGTCACCGGCCAGCCCTTGTTTGTGTACCGGACTTATACTCCAGGAAAAAAAAAATCCAGCTTTAATTGCAATCCCTCAATTTTCTATGAAGAAGAAGCCAGAGAGGAAGGAAAGCAGCTAGGATTTTATGTCCATTTAGAATAATTATTTTCTAAATACTTCAAAATTTGAGTTATACTCAGAAGAAAGGAAGGAAAGTCTCTGGCAATTCCTGGTGAGCCCTATTTTTCCAAGAGAAAGATATGGAATTCATCTGGATCACGGCTGTCAAACTCCCGGCCCACGGGCCAGATGCACCATGCACTGGCCATGCCCATGTCTGGTTTAGCGAAGTGGGGAAAAGTCCCATGTGTCATGTGATGACACTGTGACGTGAGTTTGACACCCCTGATCTAGATCAACTCCCTCACTGCAGGAATTCCCCACTAGACCATCCCTGTGAAATGTCCATCAAACCTCTGTTTCAACATATCCATTAAAGGAGAGTCACCAGCTCCTAGGGCAATTGACTGCATTTAGAGCTTTAACATTAGGTAGTTTTCCTAATGGCCATCTGAAATCTGCTTCCTTGTAAATGAAACTCATTATTTCTTGCCTTGCTTTTCTGGAACAACTCTAAGTCTCCTTTGTATATAATATGACATCATTTCAGATACTATACAACTGTTATCATGTCTCTCTCAAAACCTTCCTTTCTCTGGGCAAAATACAGGTGTACCTCAGTTTACCACTACAATTGACCCTACAATTTCTGTTGCTAAACAAAGCATTTGTTAAAGGAGTTGCTCCCCATTTTATGACCATAGTTGTTAAGTGGATCACTAATGTTATTAAGTGAATCATCAAGCTGTTAAGTGAATCTAGCTTCCCCTATTGAATTTGCTTGTCAGAAGCTAACTGGAAAGATTACGAATAGTGACCTCTGGATAGTGAAACTGTCATAAAGACATGCCAGTTGCCAAGTGCCAAAATTTTGATCATATGACCATGCTGGCAGAAAGGAGAATTGGTTTGTTTTTTTTTCCTCTGAGGGGCAAGCTCTCCCTACTACTTTGAAAGGAAGAAATTCTCTGGACCATGGACACCAAATGACATAAGGCTATATAGATGTCCTTTATTATTTCACCCTTTCAGGTTATATCAAATGTATATCTGGACAGCAATCAACTTCCCATTAATCACTGATATTCTTACTCTTTGTGCCTCTTCACATAATACCTTCATTGCAAAACTGCACTGAAGAAAGTGGGATTTGACAGTTTCATATCTGCTTTCTAATAGATGTAAATTAAAGGGGAGGGGAAACCCATGTAAACTCATGTGAGATTTTGAAGCATGTGTAAAATATTCCCCTTCACTGAAGTGGCTGGCTTTATCAGGTTCAGAAAAAAAGGAATAGAAAACATTTTATGCAGCTAGTAATTGTTTAACATCAATGCTTTAAAGACTCACACACTAAACTTTAGTTATCATCCTAAACACACTGAAAGAATAGGAGAGCATTCATAAGAGGCAGATACTTCTCAGTGTTTCATGGCAGATGACATTCTGAATCCTCTTGTTTGATCCACTTCTTTAAGCAAATGGATCTAATTCCTGTTTCCCAGACTAAAGTACCAATCAGAGTAGTTTTCCACCAGATTGCTCATGAGTCTGAATTTTGCAGTGCAGATCATAATATAAAAAGTGCACATAGATTGTAATTGCTTGAAAAACATTATTTACAACAATGTGTACATTCAGGAAATATATGAACCCAATGTATATGCTGATAAGCTAGGTTTCCTTGGCTCAGATGTGTGACAGCATGGACAAATGCTCATCATCTTAACTGCCTCCAGTAATAAATCATAGCCTTTTCAAAAACATTCCTCTTATCTGCTTGATATCATCCATACATCTAATTACTAGTCTCTCCTTTCTTCTAGTTCCCCCCAACCATGTCAAAGATTGAACTGGTTTTTTTAGTTCTTTATCTGCTTGTATCACTGCCCCAAATACACATTGACAGGGGAAATCGAATGGATATGATAGTTACACATGCATGGTAAATAAATAGAGGAATATATGTCTATCACAATAAAATATTTGCTAAAGATAGAAGAATAACATTTTTACGTATATATTAAGATTAGATGTTGGGTCAATTTGATTATTAGACAGACTTCCTCTTCTGGAATATTTCTTTATTCTATATAGTATTTTTGTAAAATAAGGATGGAAAAGCTTATAACTACTTGTAAATCCATTATGTAAGAGAACCTCTTTTTAAATTTACTTTTTACTTTTCAGTGTCTAGCTCAGGATGGCTTCTTTATGTTTAATTTAGATCTATTTGACATTTGAATTTTTTTTCTTTCCCCTTTTTTGTATACCAATTTTTCTTCTTTTCATTGTTAGAGTTGGATGTTTGTTTATCTGTTTTTCTGTTTATATTTTATTCTTGTTGATAACAGAAAATATGTTAGCAAACAAGAAAACAAGAAAAATAGAATAAAACTGTGCCTTTTCTCCCCCTTGTTATATGGATGTGAAAATTGTGGGGTTCGCAGAAACAGAAAAGTAAAGTTGAATTCAGTGAGAATGAGTTTCTTAATAGGATTACCAGCTTGCGGTTATAAGTGTCCAGATGACCGTGAGAGGGCAGGAAAAATTTTAGCTCTTTGCTGTGTTTTTGCAGCCTACAATGCTAAATACTGTATGTTGGTGAATAGGCATCTGAATTTTTCAGCCCTAAACTTAAGAAGTGTGTGCATTCTATATAATTAAACAACCAAAGGGGGAAAAGAAAATGGATGCTGAATAAATGTGGACTAAATGCAAAAGAGGGGTGGCAAATTAAATAAGTAAATAAGAGTGACAAATATAGAACAAGTATGTTAAAGAGGTTTGGTCATATAAATAAAATGAGGACTTGCTAAACAAATATATGAAGAAAGTGTGAATGGATTAAGTGGAAATGGAAGAGAAATGAAATAATAATTAAATAGAAAGCAACCCATATTACTGAAATATAAACAGTGAAGGAAAAAGAAATTGGGGGGGGAGGGGGGAAGAAAAAATATTTTGGACTTACAACACTAGGCAATAGACAATTTGACAACCAATGTCAAAACCAATGCTTTTATGGTTTACTGTCTATTTGTACACCACCAAGAATTGCTCTGTGAGAGAGATGGGCAGTCTCTAAAGATAATAAATAAATGAATAAATGTGATGAGATAGATGGTAGAGAAATACAAATCCATTTGAATGTTCAAGTCATTTGAGAAAAATCTATCCATATAAAAGTTTGAACTGCTTCAGAAAATCAATCAGATTCCATTTTAATGCTGAGGCTGATTTGGACTGGGTGGAACCCAATTTTATTTGAATAGCTTTAGGTTCTTAAAAGAATACACATCTCTGGAGTCAAGGTATGAAAGCTGTTAGTGGACTGGTTTCATTATTACCTCTTCAGGGAATTTGATATTTCCACACTGTAGGGGGACTTTATATGTGATAAAAAAAAAAACTGAAACAACACAGAGAAGATTGAGTTGTTACCAAGTCTTGAATTGGACTTCAGAATTTAGGAGAAATATCTATTTTGGATAGGCTGTACCCCATCCCACCCATTCCATATATATTTGTTGCATATGTGTCATTTAAAGATGTGGTTTTATGTGGTTTTAGGTAGATATTGCCTAAAATATCTACAGGGAGATGATTAGATTTTTCTTCAATATTTACGTTTCAAAAGAGGAATCTCAGCAGCAAAATGGATAGACTTGGTTGCAGTGGTGACAGTTGGAAGAGCGAAGTTAACAACAAATATTAATGAATAAAATCTATGGCTAACATCAGCTTGTAATCAGTCAACACCAAAAGTTAAAATTCTAATCCCTCCACCTGTGGGCATTCATCCTGTTTATTTGGTATTGCTTGACCTCAATAACTGTGTCACAATAGGAATGATCACTATTGTAATAAAGCAGCAATTCAATTACTAAAGATTATTCTTCAGCTGATTTTAAAAATAAAAATACAACAAAATAAGAAGATCCATCTTATTGCCGTGCCCATAACAACTCCCAAATTGATGCCATGTTACAAGTCAGAAATCCACTAGCCTTTTTAGATAGCAATAGTGATAAGCATTTAGACATATACCGCTTTACAGTGCTTTACAGCCCTCTCTAAACAGTTTACAGAGTCAGCCTATTGCCCCCAACAATCTGGGTCCTCATTTTACCTACCTTAGAAGGATGGAAGGCTGAGTCAACCTTGAGCCTGGTGAGATTTGATCTGCCAAATTGCAGGAAGCTGGCAGTCAGGAGAAGACTGCAGTACTGCACTCTAACCACTGTGCCAATGTGGCTCTTACAAAGAATCAGCTTCACTTTAATGCATTGTTTTCATACCTAATGCTCTATATTTGATTAGTCTGCTTTTGTTTATAATTTTCATTGTAATGAATTTTTTTACAAGCAACTTGAATCCCTGTGCTTAGGCACTCTTATCAATGTTGAGTCACTCATCATTCTTATGTGTTGTGAATTCAGTCTAATTCTTCACCAATATTTCATAGATGCAAAATCCTCAGGGACCTCTGCGATGACAATAGCACACCTCTTTGTTTAACATGTAAATAAAATTCAAAGGTTGCTCAATGGAGGCTTTTAATACTGCATGTTAAAATAACAATATAGTCTACTTTTCTACATTTTTACTCAAAGATCAATCACATGAGTACTTTATGTCTTCTGCCATCTAAATAAGCATGAGGTTGCAATTTGACTTGGATTTTACAATAGAATTGTAAAATTGGGAGCTGGCATTTAGATTACTGGGTCTAATTCACTGCAGAATCCAAATTTACATGACCATTTAGCATCTGCTTGGACTCATCCCAGAAACAGTTGCTCACCACCTTGTTGTCAGATCCGTGTATCTGTCATTTCTTCAATGGAAGAAGAAAAGGGGGGGACTGATAAAGAAATCCTTTTTGATGTAACCTGAATATACAGTATTTAATCTTACATTGAATTTGTATAACCTACACATGATACAATGGAGGGACGAAAACCAGATGGCCGGAACCTATCACCTCTGGGAGAGACAGCCAGGGGATGAAGAGACCATGAAAAATTCCACAGTGAGATGTATCCTGCGAAACCCTGAAAAAGATCATACTAAAAAGGGGGTGGGGGAATTAGATATGCCCTGGGAAACTCTGAAAAAGATCATTCTAAAAAGGGGGTGGGGGGAATTAACATGTTGGCTCTTTGTTTTACTAAATACACATCAAGACAAGGGGAGGGGTTTTAAACTCCCTTATCTATCTCTGCATGCCTGAGAGACCTTAGATGCTGCTTTAAATCCCTACATGAATTGTCTCATCTCAATAAAGGATTTCTTTTGATATGTTTGGTTTTCAGAAGTTCATTCTTGTTAATTGAATGGGAAAAGTTCTGTAGCCTGACACTTGTATTTGGTTTCATTGTTGAACTGCTTTTACCATTAGGAATTTTTCCCCTAGCATTCAACCAGGATCTATCTTCCAAAAACAGGTGTACTATTTTATGTTCTATAGGCAGAACAATACTTTTCATTCTTGCTTGGAAATAAAATTTAAATTTATGTCTTCTAAGGAAACTTGCAGTGTTTAGACTGATATCTAACAAAATGAAATTCAATGTAGAGAAAATGTAGGTTTTACACATAGGCAAAAAAATTAAATGTATAGGTACAGATTAGGTGAAACCTGGCTCAATAGCAGTAACAGTAAGATGGATCTTGAAGTCCTAGTGGACAATCACTTAAATATGAGACAACAGTGTACGGCAGCAACCAAAAACAGAAGGATAGAATCAAGATCACATGAAGTATTAGTACTGCTTTATAAAACCTTAGTAAGACCACACATAGAATATTGCATCCAGTTTTAGTTCCAACAATATAAAAAAGATGTTGAGACTCTAGAAATAATTCAGAGAAGAGCGACAAAGATTATTAGAGGGCTGGAGGCTAAAAGATATGAAGAATGTTTGCAGGAATTGGATATGTAGTGAAGAGAAGGACCCGGGGCGGCATGATAGCAGTGTTCCAATATTTGAGGGGTTGCCACAAAGAAGAGGGGGGTCAACTTATTCTCCAAAGCATCTGAAGGCAGGACAAGAAGCAATGGATAGAAACTAATCAAGGAGAGAAGCCACCTAGCTGATCTACTATTTTGAAACTGGTGATTAGCACTGCAGACCCCCTGTAATTTGATCTTTCTTGTATGAATAGGAGGCGTGGTCAATGTCTGGAATACTCTACCTGACTCTGTAGTTTCTTCCCCAAACCCCCAAAACTTTAACCTTAGACTGTCTACTATTGACCTCACCCCTTTCCTAAGAGGTCTGTAGGGGGCGTGCATAAGTGCACCAATGTGCCTACCGTCCCTGTCCTATTGTTTCTTTTTTCCCCTTTTTTTCTTATATGTATCCATTTTATGTATCCATAACTATGTTTATACTTATACCTGTTATCTTATAATTGCTTGACTAAATAAATAAATAAATAAATAAATAAATAAATAAATAAATAAACTGTTTCCAAATTACTTTTCCCTGACTCTCAAGCTATTTGTCTTGCCCATAGTATAATATCTGACTCCAATTTGTCTGAAATATTTTAGCTTTTTCATTGCCACTTTTCATGCACCTCCCCTATCTTCTGGTTCCATCTGGTTTCTTCTCTGCCTTCACTTGCAATGGGTGAGCTTTTCATGACAGCACTAATACTTGTAGTACACAAACTTTTCCAACTTTTAAAAATTGTTACACAGCTGCATTTAAAACTTTATTCCCAGAAGAAGCTAACCTTGCCATTGACCCATATTCAGCCTACCACCCAACGAAACAAAATAATCAGAAGCTGATGGACATTTGATTTTTTTAGTATGATTTAACATTTCAACCACGTGTGGAAGATATTTTTTAATAAATTAGACACTTTCTTCAAAATGTTCTTTACCACAACATTTTTGGCAGTAATATCTACTATCTTTTTCCTATCCCTCCTATCCATGCCTAAAAAAAGGTACAGGATGATTTTTTTAAAAAATGTTTCTGTAAAGTACTTGATGTTACATGGCTGAAACATGCACAATTAATGTTCTCTAAAAAGGTCTACCATCTGTGATATTTTCCTCCTGTTTTGTCAAAAACTGAAGTATCCATGGATAGCTTTTCCACCCCTTCCCTATAGCCTCTGGTCAAAACTTTTATTAAACTGAATTTCAGGTCTCAAGATCAATTCAGATTGAATCTTCTTGCTGCTGAATTTTGGATAAAAGTTCAAGATTCATACATTCTTAGCAATTAATTGTGCTTTATACTGCTCTCTGTTTTTCCAAAGATAAGGGTTTTTTTCTAGAATTTTGGAGGTGACGGACAGTTATGAGCATCTGTGCCCTGTTGCAATTCGTGCCACATGGAACCTTAATAATAGATGTAGAGGTTTCATTCTTAAATTATTCTTTAAATTCACAGGTTTACCAAAAATAATTATAATAATTATAGTTTAAACTATAACTTGATATTAATGTAACAATCTTTTACAAGCAGATTCAGGTTCAGACAATTCTTTTTAAAAAGACTATGCTTGAATTTCATATTGCAAAATAATATAGCATACAAACTTTGACAATCATCAGACAGAACTAATGAAATAATATCCCCTACACTAGTGTACACTTCAGTAAGAGACAATTCAGAAAGCTAAAGCTATTCTAAAAGGAGTAACCAGTTTGCCCTCTGTGCAGATCTTTCTTATGTAGAACTGCAGTGGTTAGAACACAGTACTGCGTTTTGGTACTTTTTGGTACACACCATTCCTTTCAATGTGTGTCATCCTCCCCACAAGATTATTTGTTAACAGTTAACAGATAACAGATAATCAGAGTTGGAAGGGACCTTGTAGGTCATCTAGTCCAAACCCCCGCCCAAGTGGGAGACCCCACACCATTTCTGACAAATAGCAGTCCAATCTCTTCTTGAAAGTCTCAAGTGATGACGCTCCCACAACTTCCAAGGGCAAGCTGTTCCATTGGTTGATTGTTCTTACTGTCAGAAAGTTTCTCCTTATTTCCAGGTTAAATCTCTCCTTGTTCAGTTTCCATCCATTATTCCTTGTCTGGCCTATAGGTGCTTTAGAAAATAGCTTGATCCCTTCCTCCTTGTGACAGCCCCTCAAATATTGGAAGACTGCTATCATGTCTCCCTTGGTCCTTCTCTTTGCTAGACTAGCCAAGCCCAGTTCCTGCAACCATTCATTCTATGTTTTAGCCTCCAGTCCCCTAATCATCCTGGTTGCTCTTCTCTGTACTTTTTCAAGAGTCTCAACATCTTTTTTATAATGTGGTGAACAAAACTGGATGTAGTACTCTAGGTGTGGTCTCACACATTAGGAACCAAACACCATCCTGGGAGGACTTCCGGTTTGAGTTCCTTCGCCGACAGACCGAAACTGCGATTGTGCGTGGTTTTGATCCGTGCTCGCCGGCAGAGCGCCCCGAGCCAGCTGGTTTTGGGGCTAAGAAACCCCGTAGAGGTGGTGAAGAGGGGGGAGACTGCCAGCAGGGTTGAGGAGAACCGCATCTCTCCTCCTCAGCTGGCCATTACTCCCTTTCCCAAAGGTGGTTGCAGTGGTGGTCAGGAATGGTCACTTCAAAGAAGAACTTGACCGGAAAAGAATGTGCAGGAGGAAGATAAGAAGAGAAAGTTTTGGTTGACTGGGTTAAACTGCAAAAGCAACAATGTAAGGTACCCTGGAATTTAAACTATGTAAAAAATAACATTGTTCCCAAAGAAGATTTTGAAGCAGCGAAGGAGAGAGGGAAGGGAAAGGATTTGTTTTTTTTTTCTTCTCTTCCCTATACTGATAGCTAAGAGACTTAAGCAAGAAATTGGAAAAAAAATCCACTTTGACATCAATAGGCATTTAAGCTGAAAATAAAATGTCAAAGGGATAATAAAGATTTCTGGATACTTAAAAGCTTTTAAAAGCAGGAAAGGAGAGAAAAAGAATAAAAAGGCAGGATCTGGAAAAATGGAGGAGACTGCCTGGAACTAAAAGGAATTTACAGTGAAACCTCAACAAGATTCCTAAAAGATACATTTTAACTGAAACTTGGCAACAAAAATAATAGAATCCCAGGAAGAGAAAGTGGAAAAAAGAAGCAAGAAGAAACAGCTTTGGATTATTTGGATTACTTGCTGATCTTTGGATTTTTGGTTATTGCATTTAAATGACTAAAATCAATCAGGTGGTTGTTTAGAAGTGTTTAAAATGGCACTACTTTTAGAAGAACTGAAAATGGAACTTAAAAACTACAAAGAAGATGCACAAGAAGAGAGAGGTTCTTTTGGCTTCATATTTCAATTCTTAGAAATGGAGATCTGGAACTATGAGAAACAACAAGAAACGCTTGCAGCACAAGAAGATTGGGACAAAGAAGAAGCCATCTTTAATGATCAAGTAATTTTAGGTGGGGGGGGGGGAGGAAAGGGGGGAAAGAGAATGAAAAGTTTAAGATTTGAAAAAACAACCAAAAAAAGAAGAATAGTTTGAAAAATAAGTATAATATTAGAAAGCAACAGAAGAGGGGACTACAGAAGAGAGAATTAGAAGTAGAGAGACAAGGGGTAAAAAGGGGAAGGAGAAGAAGAGGGGGAAGAAGGAAAGGAAAAGAAGTTACAAAGGACAGAAACAAGATATAGTGAAACAGAGAAAAGGTATAAGAATCGAAAGTATAAGCCTGTTTAGAGATAATGGGTGAAAACTTAATTGTAAAAGGGATTCTGCAAAGGTACACAAGATAGTATTGTTATATTACAAAGAGAAATAATTTTAGAAAATATGATTAAAATGATGGATAAAATATTTATTGTAATCTAGTGAAATGTTTGTTGATAAATAAATTAAATAAAGTGAGAGAATTAAATGAGGAAAGGATGGGAACATTTTAATTATTATTAATGATTTATAAAATATAAGTGAAGAGAAATATGGAAAAAAAGGAATTAATTATGGAAAGTTTATAAGTGTTCCCAAGGAAGTATGATATTTAATTGAAAAGAAATGTTAAAGATGTTAAGATTTTAATGAATATTAATGATAGAATTGAATTGGAATGGAATGAGTGCTTTATTTACATATATATATAAAATCTTTTTTAAGAATATAGTGTGTATTTTAAGAATGTACCAAGCAGAATTCGATTGGAAGTTGTGTATTATATTGAATGTTATAATCTTAAAGGTATACATTGAAGCTTAAATAAGAGTTGAATGGATAAAATTAAAAGATATAAAGGTGTCATACTCCAATTAGTAACTACAGGGAAAAATTTGTTTAATGAGAAAAGATAATATGAAATTGAAACAGGACAGACAAAAGTATAAATATAATGATTTGAATTGAGATGAGATAATCAAAATAAAGTTGAGAAAATTAAAAGAGGGGAAAAACTATGTAGAAAATGTAAAACAGTAATAAGATATGGAATAGAACACAAAAATGAGCATGAAATTGAATATGTGTCTGTATGAAGAAGTGATAACCCGGGACCATGCTATTTTCAAAAAAAGATGTTTTATTTGTATTATGTTTTTTTTTTGTGTGTGTGAAAACCCAAATAAAATTTTCAAAAAAAAAAAAAAGGAACCAAACACCATCTCTCTTCTACCCCCACTTTAACATCCTGCACAACTGAGCCCAGCTATTTCATTAGGCAAAAGGAAAAGATTGGGAATCAGGCACAGGATGGGACTGAAGAGACAAAAAGGAAAAAAAAATAAGGATCAGAAACTAAGAATTTACACTGAAAATGAATTTCATGAAAAAAGGTAAGGTATCGGGAGGGCGGAGCTGGTGTCATAACGATACGGCATGCGATCTTGGAGGTCTGAGATCGCTGCTGATATCTTTGCTCCTGGACAGTCCTATCGGATCTAAACCATCCCGAAGAGATGGTGAAAGTGAAGAGCGCATCCCGTCGATCCCAGGGATACCGCAAAGTCCCTGGTAGAACCAGGAGAAGCTCTTCTTGCCAGCGGCAAAGTGGCAGCCATTAAAGCTGCTGAAGTTGGGACAGCTCCAAAACGGAAGAGAGCAGAAAGAGAGAGTGTGCCGGTTTGGTGAGAACTTTTTTTTTTAATTTTAAGATCTGAAAGGACACCCTAAGGAAAAGAAAGAATCTGTAAAAGTTTTGACAGAAGTGATTAAGCGGCGATTTTAAACAGGAATGTCAAAGTAATGGTTTTTTTTTTTCCTCATTGCTGGATTTTCTATATATGATCTTGTATTTTGAAACTGGACTGGTTTTTTCATTTATATCTATTTTTTTCTTCTCCTTTTTGATTTTGTAATATTTTAGGCTAGAGGCTCCCTTTAGTTATTTCATTTTTTAAAAAAAAAAATCTTTTCTTTTTTTATATTAATTCTTATTATATCCTGCTCGGAAAAGAAGGGGGAAAGTGAGAGCAAAGAAACTTTGTAACACTGCCAACTAGAGGCTTGAAAATATTCTATTTCCCTGTGACCAGACAAAGCTGAGAAAGAAAGAACTGAGACTCTTTTTCAAGGACATTGCTATTTGATAAGATAGAGGGGAGAGCATGGGAGAGTATTATTGCAGGTGCTCTTCTGGGTTTCTATCAACAGCTGGAGTCTGGTGTTGAAATGTAGGGGGAAAAAAGGTGATAAGTTTTTGGAGACAAGAGTTATAATAAGAGCCTTGGATAATCAAACAAAGTGAAATGTGCCCTTTTTACTTTTCCTAAGTTGTGCTATCCCTCCTCACCAGCTTTATTGTATTTTTTTTATCTTTTTTTTTGTAATAACTATTTGGTTTTTTTGGCTTTGTTGGAGCTTGTCTTTGTTTTTCTTTCTTTCTTTCTTTCTTTCTTTTTTTTGGGAAGTCCAATCTCTATGTTTGCTTTTTATTTTAAAGGGAAAGCCTTAAAAGCCTTTTTTTCTTCCTTTCCTGGTATTTTTGTTTTTTCATCTATCTTTCTGGTTTATTTTTATGCACTTTTTTCTATTTGAGATCTTTCAATTGGATTAAGGTGTTGAAGAACCTGAAGAATTTTTCCTTTTCCTTTTTTTTCTTTTTCTTTTTCTTTTTTTTTTTAAGCAAGTTTTATTAATTTCAAAAAACAAACAAATCATCATCAACCATTACATATTTGAACCTTTTTCCATTATAGATTTAACAAGTCAGATAAAACCTTATCTTATACAATACATTTCTATATTATTTCATCTATTTCTTTCTGACTTGATTATCGTCACTCTCTTTCTATGTTTCTACAAGGTTTCACCAATACTCTCAAAGACATAAACAAACACAAACATACATATAAAAATCTTTTAGTAAAGTAACTTGGCCCCAGGTACCTCTCTTTATATGGGGTTTAATTATATTCATGCTCATCGTACAGATCATTACTTATTTTATTTACCATTCTGTATCTTCTATATAAACTTCTCCACACATTTCACTCTTCATAATTCTATCTTATTCAATCCATCTTAATTTAAATCATTATATTTGTATCTTTTGCCCATCCTTTATTATCCCTCTATCTCATTCCTTATAATGAAAAAAAAAAAAAAGAATTTCTCCTGAAATCACTAATCAGAGTATGATGCCTTTCTATCCTCTCCCTAAATTAATTAGATTAACATTTAAAATAACACCTAATACCCAATTTGATTCTGCTTGGTACATTCTATCTACTAATTTTTACTTTTAGTAACAATAAAAACAGAGTAAAAAATCAAAAATGTTTAAATACATAATATCCTCCTAAATACATAGTTAAATAATAAATCTAAATAATAAATCTTATAGCATTCTCATTGCCTTTCCCTTCAATATTTTATTACATTTTAAAAATCAATCATTATTAAACATTTCAACATTTTAATTTCTTATTAACTCTTAAGCCATTCTAATTTTCTATTTCTAATACAAATGTTACAGTACCATCTTGTGTACCTTGCAGAATCTTTTTTAAAAAAGATTTATGCTTTACCCATTATCCCTAAAAAGGATTCCTCTTTTCCCATCTAATTTTAAAACTTTGTGGCTTTTCTCCGCCTTTCCCCTTTCTTTCTTCCCCCACCAAATCTTCCTACCCCCGCTTCTTCTAACCTCTATCTTGCCGGCATCCCTTCTCTGTTGTATTCCCTTTTTCTCTTGTTTGCTATCATTGTATTTATTTTGCATCATATTTTTCTCTTTCTTAAATGTTTTTTTAGATCTTAAATCCTTCATTTTCCTCGCTTTCTTCCTTCCTTCTTTTTTAGATGAATTTTGGGATTCATTGAAGATGGCGTCTTCATCTTCTTCTTGTTGTTCTTCAGCTTCCATCTGTATTGTCTGTTCATAGTTAACCAACGCCATTTTTTAAAAAAGAAAAGCTTTTTCCATACCATCTTTACAGGCTGCTTTTGTTTGCTCATATTCATCCCTCAGTTCCTCAAAAGAAAAAGCCATTATAGATCTTTTCTTTTCTTTTTCCCTCTTTCTTCTCACACCAACCAAAATATTCCAAAAGAAAAATGAGACAATCCCAAAGTCCACAATCCTCAATCAATCCAAGCCAAGCCAAAATTCCCCCTTTCTCTTCCAGGGGTAGTATCAGACAAAGGAAAAAAAAAGTTCAAATCTGTGTTTTGAAGCCTTATTAAGATTTTATTTCTGTTTTCAAATCCTTAAGGCATCTCCTCCAACAAAATCCAACCAGATAAATATATTTTTTGTCCTCTCCCTTCCGACTTATCCCAAAAAGCTAGTTTTACCTGGAAAAAAAAACAGGTTTCTCAATATCCATTTATTAATTCCGTCGGGGGGGAGAGTAAACTTTCCTTTCAGCACCTCAGAATTGCCGCTTATTTTCTCTTGTGGAAAAAATCATCCAAAAAGCCATCATTTTCAGGAATTAAATTAAATATATCTTAGACTCCTGGGTCGACCAAGAAAACTTTCACTTTTAAAAACTTTCTCCTCTTCCTCCAGCGCATACTTGCCCAGCTGCCGGCTTCTTTGTGGCGGCCATTACGGACCGCCGCTGCACCGTCTTGGTAAAAGGAGGTTCTGCCGGCTAGGGAGGGGGTCTGCAGCACCCCCAAACCCTTTCCCGGATCCCCCCTACCTTCAGCTGCCCCTGCAGGGCAGCCTTGCTCCGCACCCTTTCGGATCGGAGCCCCAAAAATGGCTAGCGCGGCAGGGATCGCGCAGCTTCGCGAATCCCTACCGCTCGCAAAGCCGACAAACCGGAAAACTCTTTTTCTTTTTCTTAAGTCCTTTTCTTTATCTAACTATTGATTGGATTAAGGTATACAAGAACCTGAAGAAACTTTGTCCTCCCTTTTTTTTTCTTTTTTTAAAATTATTATTATTGGGCTTCTTTTTTCTACTATTTTTATTTTGAACTATAATTGGTTACTTCACAATTGGATTAAAGTTTAGAAGAACCTGAAGATTTTGAATTGCTTAAAATGAGTAGGAAATTTATAGCTCCTGGTTCTTCAACTTCAACTTCTTCCTCCATCTGGAGGACAACATTCAATACAGACAATGTTAAAGCAAGAAAAAGAACAAGAAAAAGTGACTCTGCAGATGATTATGCAAGGAATTCAAAATATTCAAGCAAGATCAGAGAATATTGAAAAGAGAATTGAGAACATTGAACAAAGGACAGAGAACATTGAACAAAGAACAGAGAACATTGAACAAAGAACAGAGAACATTGAACAAAGAACAGGTAAAACCGATGAAAAAGTGGAGAACATCCAACAAATGATGTTGAAGTATGATGAGAGATTCCAAAAAATTGAAGAAGAAGATAAACAAAGAGACAAGAAGATTGGAGATATTGATAATAGATTAATGGTGGTTGAACAAGATAAAAGTAGTATGTTGAGATGGGAGATGGATAGATCAGAATTCTATCTTAGATTCCAAAATGTAGAAGAAGAAAAAGGACAAAACCTAGCTGAGATAATGATAGAAATACTGGCTGAAGCTTTGGAAATAACTCAAGAGAAGATGATGGATGGAATAGATGAGGTTTATCGAGTTTTCACAAGATATGCGATGAGAAATAGCTTACCAAGAGAAGTTCACATTAGATTTACAAAGAAAGCCATTAAAACACAAATATTGCAAGTGGCAAAAGAGAAAACATTGAAATACAAAGATAAGGAGATTGTGGTCTTGAAACAAATACCTAGAAGAGTGAGAGAGATGAGAAGAGAATACCGATTCCTGACTAAAATGCTACTTAAAAAAGAGTTGAATTATAGATGGCTGATTCCAGAAGGTTTAATGTTCACATGGCAAGAACAGAGACATAGAATTGACTCAATTGAGAAAGTGGAATTATTTTATACAGAATTTTTTGGAAGGAAAGAGGAAGAGGCAGAAAAAGAGATCTCACTAATTGAATTCCAAGAGGACTGCCAAATGGCGATTGAAAAAGAAGAAGGCGCAGTAGGTGGAAAGGTGGAAGCCAAAGAACAACATGAACTAAGATATACGAGAGCTGCTAAACCTAACTATAAAATATAACCATGGAAGAGAAAAAATTGATTACAATTAATATAAATGGACTTAATTCAGCTGTTAAAAGAAGGAAAACCTTCCATAAATTAGAGAAATTAAAATTTGATATAATCTGCCTACAAGAAGTACATATTAAAAAGCAATATGAACAATTGTTGGTACAGCCAAAATTAGGGAAAATATTTACTTCCTTGACCCAATGTAAGAAAAGAGGAGTGGTTTTATATATTAAAGAGACCACCCCAGCAAAATTGATCTATACCGATGATGATGGAAGAATACTAATGGTGGAAATAATGGACAATAATATGAAAACACTCCTGATTGCAATTTATGCTCCGAATGACAAACAAGAAGAATTCTACAAAAAATTACATATGAAAATAATTGAACTGGATTATGCTAATATAGTTATGATGGGAGATTTTAATGGAATTGTAGACAATAAATTGGACTATACAGCACAGAAAACAATAAAGCAAAACAGAAAGACTCTCCCTAAATCTTTTTTTTAAAATGGTAGATGAAATAAACTTAAAAGATACATGGAGAGAAAGAAATGCTAAAACTAAACAATACACCTTCTATTCAAATAGACACTTATCATGGTCCAGAATAGATATGATATGGATGTCAACAGAATTAATATCTAACATTCAAGAAATAAATATTGAAACAAGTACTTGGGCAGATCACAATCCAATGACAATTAAATGGAAAGGACAAAAAAGAAGATCTAGATGGACGTTAAATAATACTATTTTAAAGGAAAAAGACTTCACACAGTGGATGGAGAAAGAATTGGCTTTTTTCTTTAGAGAAAACAAAAAAGAAGATACATCAATTCAGAATGTATGGGATACAATGAAGGCATATGTTAGAGGCTTGTAATAGACTATACAAGGAAAAGGAATACTATGAAAAGGCTAGCCTCTAAGGCCCTAGAGGATGAGCATAAAAGACTTGAAAAAGAGCTACAGAAAATGCCACAGAAAAAGGACATCAAGCTAAAAATGGATATAATTAAACACAAAATGGGTCAAATAGAAAAAGAAGAACTAGCACAGAAAATTAGAGGTGCTAAACAGAACTACTGTGAAGACGCAAACAAACCAGGTAGATGGTTAGCATACAGATTGAGAAAGGAGAAAGAATCAAGGAAAATATTGCAATTAATAGATGACCAAGGCCAAGTTTGCCATGATAGCAAAGAGAAGAAGGAAATCATTCGAGACTTCTATGGGAAATTATATATGCAAGAGAATATTGATGAGGAAAGAGTTAAGCAGTACTTACAGAATGCTAATTTACCTCAGATACCTAAAGAGACTGAAAAAAATGTTAGAAAACAATATAACAATGATGGAGCTAACTGAAGCACTGAAGAAGCAAAATAATGGAAAGGCAGCAGGTCCAGATGGACTTCCGGCAGAATTTTATAAAACATGACAAGAATAATTGAATCTTCCATTGCTAGAAGTTATGAATGAAGTTGTGTTAAAGAAGAAGATACCTAAATCATGGTCAAAAGCCTATATTACACTTATTCCAAAAGAGGAGGCCAACCCATTACAAATTAAGAACTATAGACCCATTTCTCTACTAAATGCAGATTATAAAATCTTTGCTTCAATATTGGCAGAAAGACTTAAAAATATTTAAATAATTTTATCCATCCTGATCAAAATGGATTTCTACCAAAGATACAAATTAAAGACAATATGAGAGTAATCTTGGATACTTTGGAATACTATGAGGCACATCCTGAAGAACAAATGGCTCTGATATTTTTAGACAGCATCAAAATTGATAGAAAAGATAGAGACATATGGAAAGGTGGCTGGTTTGAAAATAAATAAAGACAAGACAAAGATTTTGAAAAAGAATATGCTATTAAGAAAAAAGGAAGAACTGGCAGATTTATTGAAAATTCAGGTCATGAATAAGATCAAGTACTTGGGGATATATTTGACAGCAAGATGTAGTACATTAAAAGAGAACAATTATATTAAATTTAAACAGCAGATAGCGCTAGATTTGGCGAAATGGGAAAACTTACAACTGTCACTAATAGGGAGAATATCAACAATCAAGATGAATATATTACCCAGAATTTTATATTTGTTCCAAACAATTGCAATAAGGCTTGGAAAAGACTACTTTGAAGATTTAAACAAAATTGTGTTGAAATATATATGGCAAGGTAAGAAAGCGAGAATAAAGTTAAAACTTTTGCAAGATGCTAGAATTAGAAGAGGATTTGGTTTGCCTAATTGGGAGTTGTACTACCAAGCTACAAATTTGATGTGGGTTAAGGAATGGATAACACTAAGAAATACTAGATTGTTGACATTAGAAGGACATGATTTGCTGTTGGGGTGGCATACTTTTCTATGGTATAAGGGAACTAAAACACAGGGCTATTTTAGAAGACATCATATATGGGAGTCTCTGTGGTTAAATTGGGAGAAGATTAAAAGACAATGCTATTTGAAAATTCCAGTCTGGTTATCGACTATTGAAGCATTTTCGTATCCTATAATATACAAAAAGGAACAAACAGTTAGATATGGTGAAATATTGAATGAAAAGGGTGAACTTAAATCTATGCAAAAGCTAGAGGAACAAGGTATAAAGATGAATTGGTTTTCATATGCGCAAATACATTCAAGGTATGATAAAGATTCTAAAACAGAAGGTTTCTATGATAAACTGACTGACTTAGATAAGTTTTTGACAGGTACTGATGAAAAGGTGATTAAAAAATTGTATGGATATTTATTAGAAATTAAACTAGAAGAAGAACAAGTTAAAGAAACTACGATTGCTTGGGGGAAGAATTTTGGATATGGGATTGATTTAGAGAAATGGCAAAAATTGTGGTCTCAAAATTATAAAATGACAATGTCAACAGCATATAAAGAAAATTTGTATAAGATGTTTTACAGGTGGCATTTCCCCCCGACAAGAATAGCAAGAATGTTCAAGAATAAATCTGAAAAATGTTGGAAATGTCATCAGACACCTGGCTCATATTACCATATGTGGTGGACTTGTGCGAATGCTAAAAAATACTGGACTAAAATCCACATGTGGTTGGAAAAAATGACAAAAAAACATATAGACTTGAAACCAGAGATATTTTTATTGGGAATTTTACCTGAATATATAGTAAAGACTTGAAATACCTGATTGTAAATGTATTAACAGTGGCTAGGATTGTGTTTGCTAAAAACTGGAAAAATGAGAAAATACCATCACAGGAGGAAATCATTAAGAAAATATTGAAATGTGCTGAAATGAGTAGATCGACATTTGAAATTAGAGAACAAGAGGATAAAGAATTTTATAAAATTTGGGATCTTTTCTATCAATGGTTAGACAATAAAGTACAGTAATGAAATATGTAGACTTTTAGAAAATAATAAATATATAAAGATGTACTTCTTTCTAATTATATCTATAAAATTATTTTAGGATAGATTTGGGATGATAATATGAACTGTTATAAAATAAACTAAGTAAATTATGGTTATCTTGTAAAACATGAATGAATAAAAGTGTAGTCAAAGGATTGATTAATAATGATACTAAGGTATTTAATTTTTGATTGACAATATGAGATTATATGTAATGTAATTGTAATTGAAGACTACGAAATGGAAGCACTAAACAATTTGCAAACCAACCGGCACACTGTATGTACACCTATGGAAGACAGCTTTATGTTTTTATGTTTTGTTTGTTTATGTTTGTTTTTAAAAACCAATAAAATTTAATAAAAAAATAAAAATAAAAATGGTAAGGTATGATGTATTCATTTCCTTCCTATATGGAAAAACAACCACCACACATTTACAAAGCAGTACATCAACTGTTCTGAATGTATGGCCTGATACCACATTAAGTAATTGGCCAAAGTGTCGGTACAACGAAGTACCATGAAGATATCCTAATGTTCTCAGTCTTGTTGTTTTGTGCATGGACAAATAATGTCTCTACAAGACCCATTTGAGCTGCTGTTATAGTGTCCCTTACTAAACTGTAAACTGTTACTACACAATTTACCCAAAGAACAAGAGACAAATCTGTGTTAGGTGACAGAGGGTGGTGTATCTATTGCAAACAAAGCAAGCTTCTATCTTTATCTGTCCACAGCTCAATACCTTAACTATGATTACAGTGCTAAGGCAACTGAATATATATTCCTGGTTTTGTTGGCATGTGTTGGCAGCTTTATTGCTAGCAAAGCATGGTAAAATCATGATGTCAATCAGACTGCTTTGGAAATGCATTTATGTGTCCACTCCAATCAAACTCAGGGCAATGAGAGAAGTTTCCTTGCCCTTAGTGACACTGAATCTGACTCTGATTGGCTGTGCAATGATGCTCTTGAGTTAGAAAGTAATTTCATTGTCTTCTTTGCTTGAATGGCAAAAGAGAGACATGATTTGGTCTTTCATACATTTTCTTGAAAAGAAAAAAATCCTGAAGGAAAAGTGTGTCCCCTTTTGCTTTATTCCTCTCAATAATGTTCTTTATTCACAATTAAATCTAAGAGCTCTTAAAAATAATAATCATATAATAACCATAATAATATTGATCATGTTCATATGGACAGAATGCTTAAAACTTCTCCCATCTCTGTTTCGTCTTGACTGTAGAGCAGAATATAAGCAGGCAAGCAGAGGATGGATGAAATGCCTTTAGATCAACAAGGGAAATAAATATATAAACCAAAGAAGAATCATAAGCACCAGATTTAGTAATATGATCCCAGTCCCTGAAACAAAGGCCTTCCCACCCCTCAGAGAATTTTTGATCATTGGCCAAGATTGAATCTCTGAACTTTCATATTATGATTTACAGCTATGACCTTCTCTGTATTGGAGGCAAGAAAGAACCATACAGTAATATCCATTTTCTTCCATCATTTCAGAGCTTTTTCCCCCCTGTTTCTTATTTCTCGATTTCTTCTATTCCTATTATCTGTGTCTGCCGTTCATTCAGGATGCTTTATGCTTTCCATTCGGGGCTGCCTCAACTGACCATTTCTTTATGTCAGGTGAGATACAATTATTACTCCTTTATTCCAATATTTGGCTTTTCCTTTTGTGTACTATTTTAACTGACTGACACTGACCAGTTTTTCTTGCTTATCAGTATTGTACTCCTGCCCTTGGGGACCAGGCTTTCAGACCCATCATTGGCACAGTTTTATATTTTCCTTCTTTCTCCTAACTCATTTCTTCATGCCACTGTGTGTCTTATCTGTCCTTCCACAGGTTGTGCATTGGTGTCTCTGGGTACAGTTAGAAGCTCAGAAAGACCCAGACAGGAACTATTGTGTCCTGGAGTTACCGTATCTCTTTTTAGCTATCCTGATCAATTAGGCAGATGGAAAGAACTCCTTTCAGCATACCATTGAAATGATAATAGAGATGTAAATCAAAGCACTACGATTGGGCAGCATCTACTATGGCATGAATAGCAGCAAATAATGGAGTCCTCTGCTACCTATCAATCTAGAAAAGACTGTAAGGAACTGGAAAAAGCTCTCTGCTCATATGCATCCTCTTCATATGCACACACGGTGTTCATATGTAATTTGTGTGAGGGTTAAGAAGCTAGTCTGACTCTAGGGAGATCTAGTTCCAAGTCCATCCTCAGCCACAGGGGATAACTTTGGGTAACTTTGGTCCAATCAATATATCTTAGCCAAATTGAACTCACAAGGTTGTTGTTGTGGGGAAAAATAAGAAAGGAGGACTATATCCACTGACTGATATTCCCCCACTCTCTCTCTCTCTTTCTTTCTTTCTTTCTTTCTTTCTTTCTTTCTTTCTTTCTTTCTTTCTTTCTTTCTTTCTTTCTTTCTTTCTTTCTTCTCTCTCTCTCTCTCTCTCTCTCTCTCTCTCTCTCTCTCTCTCTCTCTCTCTCTCTCTCTCTCTCTAAATTACACAGGAAAAGAAGAGAAGAAGGAAGGAATAAGCAAGGAAGAAAGAATCCCCATGCACACTTCCTCTCACACAAGCTCCCTTGTACTGTGCCTCCTCCCTGCATGCTTTCCCTGACTGATGTCATCTCCATATACCTTCCGGGACCCTAACCCTAATGCACATTTTCTGACCTATGCTGCATACCATGTGCCTTCCTTCTTGGGCAACCCCAAACACAATCCTTGACCAGTGTAGTGCCTCTCGCACATCCCTGTGACCCTATGCATTATTCTTTGACCTGTACCATCACCCAGTACATCCTACCAGGTTCATACAGGACCTTTCACATACTCCTGGCACTCTTCTTGACCTATGCAACCCATCCACTCATCCTCCCCAATCTATATGGCATCTCTGGCACACAACCACACACCCTTCCCAAACTGCACGACACCTTGCGGATTTCTCACAACCAAAATAAATGGGAAACCAGTGGGAATTCAAGGAAGAGAGGGAAGAAAGAAGGAAGGAAGATAATGAGAATAAGGCCAATGCTGAGAGTTCTTAGGTGTAATAAACCATTCTCTCTTGCAGAAAATGATATCAGAAATAAGAAAGGGAGCAGGACAGTCACACACCCATTTGTTCCCCAGTGAAGAAAATGATAATGCCAATAGTTCTTCATCTCCTACCAAATTTTATTTTGGAAAGAGTAGGGGAAAAGGGGAATTCTCACAAAATATAGGTAGTCCTTGAGTTCCAACTACAATTGAGCCCAAAAGGTCACAAAAGGGGATCACATGACCCCAGGACTCTGCAATAGTCTTAAGTATGACCTAGTTGCCAAGCATCTGAATTTTGACCACATGACCATGGGGATGCCACAACAGTCGTAAGTGCAAGAAATAGTCATAATTCCCTTTTTTCAGTCTGTTGTCACTTTGAAATGTCACTGAATGAACTGTTGTAAGTCAAGGACTACCTGTAAAGGGACTATAAGATGGGGCAGTACAAATTGGCAATGTAGCACAGTCTTTATTGTTGGTCCAAGTTGACATCATGAATACAGTAGATCCATTATCAACCCCAATAAATAGCAAATGTAACTAATCCCCCTCTGTGCCCCAGATGCTGTTTGCTTTTTCATTTTTTTGTCCAGGTTATCAGCTCTTAACAATGCTGCCCATGCTAGAAAAAAAGAAAAGCAACCTGAATATACAGTATGCCTTCAGCAGCATTGCATAATAATAATAATAATAATAATAATAATAATAATAATAATAATAATAATAATAATAATAATAATAATAATAATAATAATAATAATAATAATAATAATAATAATAATAATAATAATAATAATAATAATAATAATAATAATAATAATAATAATTGTTGTTGTTGTTATTGTTATTGTTGTTATTATTATTATTCTCTAGATGCCATTCTATTTATCCTTCTGACTGAAATTTCTGTTCTGTTTTTATCATTTGCAGTATAAGTGGACCTTAGGCCTTAGGCCCTTTGCAATCATTTCCCCTCCCTCCTTCCTTTTTTGCTTTTGTCTTAAGCATGTGCATTTTCAGGTGGTTTTTTTTTTCCCCTGAACAAAAATATAAAGGATGGTTTCTCTTGCTACTTCTCTCATTCACTTGCTTACTTTCCCATCACTGGATGTGAATATGATATTTTGCTGTCATTTTCTTGCTCTTGAACATTCTGTCTTTTAAGAGAGAGTTTGTTCCATGAAATAAATCTTAACTGGCTCACAAAAGCTTTAGATCTTGCAGACACTGTTGGTTTCGGCTGACTCATGGAACTATACAACCATCAAAACCTAAGGCTATGTAGATGAGGAACGAAGGAAGGAAGGTCCTTGATCTGAAATAAATCATCCTCCACATAAAAAGTTTTTATTTGCTTTCAGAAATCAACAGTCCAAATATACAGTATCTCTAGTTAAATTGTTGCCTAATGTCATTTAAGCAAAGTGGGGTCTCTCGGTGGCCTCTCCACTCTTCTTTCTTGTCAATTAAGTTATGTGAATTTGCATCAATCTGAAAATAATCATTTGATTTAATAAAAATTCTTACACTTATTTTTCACAGACGTCTTTATATATGTATTTATTACATCAATTTTATTTAACAACTCTCTTCATTGTAGATCTCTGAATATACCAGCTCTTAACCTTCTCCTCTCCTCTCCACTTCATGCTTTATGTTTCTACATAAATAGAAAAGGAACTTTTCTGATAATAGAGGGCAACTTGTAGAAAACAAATCAAATGCCTGACTTTTCTTACTTCTAAACATCTCTCCCTTATCCTCTGAAACTGATCTTTTTATTTTATTTCTTGATATTTGGTAGGAACAGCAATTTGAAAATCTCACCATCTACACAAGAATGTGCAGAGTGACTGATAGCAAACTCTGAAATAGGTGAAGCTCATGAAGCAGAACAAAATAAATAGAGCCACTCCATCTCCCTTAGTGCTCAATCACATGGACAAAATTTCAGCACAGAGGAATATGTTTGGATTGACTTTGAGCTTATGCCTTTTGTTTTGATACAAAATATGTACATTATTTAGTTCAGAAAATGAAGTTCTTACTATACATTTTCTTCCTGATAGTATCCAGTTATACAAGTGTGAGAGGGATAATCTTCTGTTGTATGCATTCTTCATGTTGTAGGCTTTCATTCTGACCTATCTAATCAGAGCTGTGTAAAGCCTGTGCTTGCTTGTCACAGATCTGGACTAAAGCCTTCACTTCTATTTCATATCTACCTGAAGCTAATAAATTAGATCATCCAACAGCATAGGACCAATCAATCAACATATTAACTGACTGGCTCCTCGTTCACCAAAGGATGGAATCAAGGCTTTTTCTTGTGTCTGGAGCTATGGGGGTCAAGATGGAGAGTAATAGCTTTAGGATCAATCCTAGCAAAACTGAGCATCTATGGATTTTAGGGCCTCAGATCTGATTATTTTCTATCATTGGTTCTTGATGGGTTCTTTACATTGCCCCTGATAGTACCTATGCATAACTTCTGAGATTCAGATGGCCCTGACCTTAAGGCCTTCCATTAAATGAGCCTGTCTTTAGAGTTGTTGATATGGATGTGTGCTGGCTACCCAAGTGCAATGGTGTCAAGTGGATGGACATACAAATGGAATAAACAAATATACTTAGAATATCAACTTCCCAAAGAACAGAAAAATCATGCCATATATATTTGTCAACTCCCAGCTTTGATTCTCATGCCTTTTCCCACCTTTGAGATTACCGTCCATCTGCACCATGTTTACACAATGTTTATCTGGTCTAAGAAGCATCAGTTCCCACATTGCCAGGTTTAGTCTTCAGTGGTGTAAGTTTTAGACACAATTACAGGATATATTCAGGTATAGTCTTCCATACAGGAGTGACAAATCTGATTAATTTCCAGCAAGATATATGAAAAAAGTCTGTTGTGTGACTTTTTTTTTTACATACTGTGAAAGGAAATGTGATTTCTTCATCTTTCTTTTTGATGATCTGAAGTAATGTCATTCGGTGAGAAATCTGTCCCAATTACAGAACAATCAAAGCAGGCATTTTGTAGATAAGTCTCTTTAAAATATGTATTTTTTTGAAAAAAAAAACTGGAGAGGAGTCATGACTCTCTTGCTGTTAGACAGAATTATTCATTTGAAAAATATTGTTTTCCTGTCACAGCATTGTTAAACAATTCCTTGTGATTAAAAGGTAGTTATCAATTACTCCCCACCCCTCTCCCTCTTAGCCCCCATCCCTAGCATTGTAAAGAAAAATGGAAACCATGAAAAACAAACCATTTTTTTCAGATGCACAATCTTTTCACTAGACTTCAAATGTTGAATCATATAAAACAAAGAATCTTGTGGCAATTTTAATTCAGTTCCAGGTCCTTCAGTTGAAAACACTTCAGTGACTCACAGAACTGGCCCAAAGTATTCTGAATTGATTTTGGATTTGACCTATTAATGCCTTCTATTTTAATCTATTAATGTCTGAAGTCAGTAGGATAAATTTCCAATGAATTTCAGTAGAATGTTTGATTGCATTAAGGGGCAATTAATACATAATTGTATATTGCCTTTATATAATGCTATCTTATATAATAGGATACATTATGCAACATTAAAATGAAATGGTGAGGGGGGGGGGGAATAAAAATAAAAAGTTCAAGTACCAGCTCTTTCTTGCTAGGCTTCAGAATGTGGGATTGCATAAAAAAAAAGTCTTGTGCCATTTTAATTCACTTTTAGCTGACATGAAATCTGGAGGAATCCATAGTTGAATGGAGAAGCCAACAGGAAATTGAGGAGATTGGTTACAACTGATGAACAGTCTCTTATTAGCTTCCCTCTTCAGAAGCAACCAATTGCCTTCTGTCAAATAGAAGCTGAGAGGCAGCCAGATCTGTAGAGGAAAAGACCTTGCTATCTCACTTATGAGACCAGTGAAGTAAAATAAGGGTAGATACCATTCTATGTGTGGAGAAACTAAATGGCCATTGGTTAAGAAGGCTTTGCTGTTCCATTTTATCATTTTTACCTTTTACCTTTATCTCTTTGCTCTTCCATGGTTTAGTGGCTTAGTGGGAAAGTGTAAGAGAGAGAGAGGGACTGGAGAAAAGTCCCCTAAATTCAAACACTTCAAGCTCTTTGTTTTCCCCTCAAGTTTTCTTCTCTCCCCTTGTCTTCCATATCACCAATGTCTCTGCAGCCCCAGGAATGGTAGTCTTGGCCTTTAATTGCTATCATTATTTCACAACTTGTGAGTCAGTTAAATCATGAGAATCTGTGATACCTTCAGATGAAGCAATTCTTGAAGTAAGTCATATGTGACATTTGATCATCTTTACTATGATGTTTAATTTTTAAAAAAGGGAAGGTTCTTGGGATATCATGCCCTTTCCAAATACATACTTAAAATGTGGTATTTAAAGATATCATCATCATTTCTCTATTAGATTTTCGATCTAAGGGCAAGCAAGTAATATCTTGCTGGTAAAATCCCATAAATTTGATCTTGAAATCTTGGAAATATATGGCTCTGGCAAGTATAGCCAGGACTGGAAGATGATGATGGTATCCTTCTCTGTTGGAGTACCTGGCTTTTTAAATGCTATGATAGCTTCTCTGTTTGTACCTTTTGGGTACAAATTGATGATAGATTTCTATAAATTCATTCTCACTTACAAGGCATCTTGTTCACTGTGCATTTAGAAAACAAAATAAAAGAGGATTGTGGATTTGATGGCTAAGTAGAAATGTACTGAGCATATGTAGATTTTTTTAAAAAATAAACTTCATTAAACCTTTATTACTTAAAATGAAAACAATTTTCAAATTGTTTTTACTACCTGGGAAATTATTTGAAATTAGAGGGGAGCTAAAAGGGGGGATCAGACTTCAGGGGAACCTTATTTGTATCTTCTTATGCGGCAACTGTCTGCTAACCTTTATCATTTAATCCTTGGTTTTGTTCAATTCCTTCTCCATTCATTTAGCTGGCCAAATAGTGATGTTCTTGAAAAATCTGGTTAAATATCAACATAATTGCTGACCTGTTTAATATTCTCCTTTGATTCTGACACAATATACAGATTTCTGTGGCTGAGAATTTGAGTGACTCATGTATGTGCCTGGTGGCTCATTGGAAACTACATTTAGAAACTATATTTCTAACTTGAGAGAGAGGCGTTTTACAGCAATGTTCTCCTTACTATTTCATGGCAAGCTTTGAGACAATTCTATTGCAGTCATCCTCTGTATCTCAAAGTGTATGTCCACAAACTTAACAACCCCATTTAAGATTATTGTTTGAGTCAGACATGGGCTAAAAAGAATCCGCATAAATTTCTAGTAACATCACAATTTGTAATTATTTCTATATCTTCTGTTGGCCTAATGCCGCAATATCCCAATATAAATTTCAGCCCTTCTGGAATTGTTCAAAGACTTTAATGGAAATTCTTATTATAATATGAAAAGTGAAAAGAATTTAGAGTTCTTTGGTACTCCACCATCATCATAGCAATATTCACAGTGTATTTTGCTGTTCCTCCACTTTTGAATCTGATATAATTCACCATCTTCTTGTCTGCCAGAAAGCAAAAACATTTCATTTAAAGGAAGCTATTGGACTTTAGCCTTTTGTTGTACATCCTTTTTCCAGTAAGAGAATTCCATGGGATTATTTTAGTCTATAAATGATTTTAATGTACTGTATCTCTCACTAATGGGTTTTCAAGAAATTTAAAGGGAGCATCTGAAGTCATTTGTACATTTGTTGTGTTTATCACTTTCATGGCTGTGTATGTTGTGATTAGTGTTATCTTCTTGAATGCCCAGGAAAATCTGTGTAGAAATGTGTTAAGTACCTTTACTGCACAATAAGCTAAATTATCATCTGCTTACAATCCCTATGATTCCCAGTTAGTTCTCCAATCACTCTGATTCACCTAAATACAACTTTAGCTAAATGATTCTCTAACAATTATTAGGCTGCACTTATTTTATTATTTTATTCAAAGCTGAAATGTTAATAATTAACTTTTAAGGAACACTGGTGTCCATCCTGCTTCCTATATGTTTTCTGCAGCTTCTTCAGCTTTTCTATATGTTCCCATACGCACTGCCCTGATTTCACTTGAACATTTCTGGTACCTTAGACAGATATTATTGCTAGATTCCCAAACATTTCCCTCCCCTTTCTTTCCTTTCTCTTCCTCCTTTATTACAAAGAACTAGATTGGTAGAATTTGGTTCCATTTGTTTAATTAATTAATTAGCAATGAGAACAGCAACAATATAATATTCCTTGTGCAAATCTAAATGTAATTCTGAAACTAATCTAAAGGTATATTACAGAGGATAGCAATTACCAGAGCAATAGAAAAAATGCCACAAGTTTCAGCATATTGTTTAATACTTGTAATTACGGGGTAAAATTAACTCAGCATTTCAAAGACTTTCTACTCATATCTTTCAAAGTAAATTGAAAAGGACATAATAGCTGACATTTAGCACAATATTTTCTCTGTTTCAGTGGGCACATTAGAAAACACTGAACATATATAGACTTAAGCATAGTGTTTAATCCAATAAATACAAACATTTCTCTTTTTTATTGTTGTAGAGCATATTTGCAAGCCTGCCAATATGTCACTTATTCTGCTCTTTGATTTTGCATTGTGCCATGGTACTATTCCAGCAAAGATATATGGTATATTGTGATTTTTGTATCTTGATCCATGCCTTTTGGTTGCAGAGATATTTATGCGGTACCATGAAATCATGGGTCATCTTGACTTAAAAGATTAAAAAAAAAAAATTGAGAGTCTATGGAAATGGAACTCCTTTATGTATTTTCCTTACTTGATATGTTTTATTTGATCTGGTTTAGTTCAATTTCCAAAGGCACCATCAAACTTCTCCTATTATTCTACAGTTTCGATTTTTTTAAAAAAATGATAACAAGACCCGCAATATAAAATTATGACAAATATGCCATGTGAAGTATCATTGTGTTCTGATCTGCATACTATCAAAGAGGTGTGATTTAGGACAGTGTAGACCTTTTTTTTTTCCTAGCATCTTTGAGCAAAACACTATTTGAAATTGGGGTTTGTTTGAGGTAGGTACAGAAATCTCTCACTAACATAACAAAGAGCATATACAAGTCAATGCCCAATCTAATTGTTAGGTTGTGTCATTATATTATAGCACTGATTTGGTCTAGAAAATAGAATATTTGGATTAATACATGTAGTACTCTACTTACAACACTTCACTTAGTGGCCATTCAAAGTTACAACGACATTGAAAAAGGTGACTTATGACCATAATTATGACCACTGTAATATACTCCTGGTCACAAAATCAAAATTCAGATGCTTGGCAACTGGATTATATTTATTGTTGGTTGCAGTGTCTCAGGGCCATGTGATCACCTTTTGCAACCTTCTGATAAGCAAAGTCAATCGGGAAGGCAGATTCACTTAACAACTGGGTTACTAATTTAACAATTGTAGCCATATACACTTACCAAGCATTGCAAGAAAGGTCATAAAATGGGGGGAAACTCATTTAACAAATGTCTCACTTACCAACATAAATTTTGAGCTTGATTGTGGTCATACATTGAGGACTAGGGATTAAATGGGACTACACTAGGGACTACATATAGAGGAATGAGGAAAATTGTTTTCCTATTTTTCTAAAGTTTCTTCTTTAATTTCAAAAGGGAAGGGGAGATTCAGAGGACATGGTACTGAAAAAGAAAGAAACCCATTCAAGTCAAAGTAAATGCATCCCACTGTGGTTAATATTATTGGTACTTATATAAGATTCTCATGATGATATCTGGCTACAAAACATATTGTAGAAAAACTAACCTCCCTGGTGGGAGAAGTTTTACTGACCAGCTTCTCATCTTTGTGTTTCGTGTTGATTTATTCTAAAACACGCTCTAGTGTACTTTAAAATTCAGTTGATTTTTTTTTTTTCTCAGGTTGGGATATAATTACTTGAAGGTCATTTGAATTCATCGCCACTAGAACCATGGAAAAATAGATAAGAACCATTTTGGGTTAAGCATTTGCTGCTGTGTTTCATGGAAAGAGTCTGCCTTTAATTCATCTCAAATTCTGGAAGCGTTCCTATAACAAAATCTACCCAAATCTTCCCTCTGGCAAAGTCTGCCTCTGTTTCCAGAGCAGCTGACAATGTTGCTAGGTTTTTTTTTTGTTTTTTGGTTGATCACACAAGCATTTGCTTGGCTCTGCGGATGTTTCTAGCTCCAATTCAGAGAACATGTGTGAAGAGATAGAGCAGTTCTCTTTCCTATTTTGGGCTAAAATATATCATATTATCTGATAAAGAAAATGGATGGGAGGAAAAAAACTTTGATTGGCCCAGTTGATCAAAGACCCCATAAATTACAGAGCTCCATATAAATTTTCCCATGGAGATTGGAAAAGAATCAAATGACTTTTCATCTTAGCCTTCATCTCTATCGGTTTTATATATATATTTTTAGTTTCAGAAGCTTTATTCATCTTTAATGATTAGGGTACAGGAGAGTAAAGGAAAGGCTGTGTGCCAATTCTTATAAATGTTTTTTTTAAATCATCAAACCTGTGAATTCAAGGCAGTACATTTTGAAACATGTACTCACCTTAAGATTTACTAATGAGTGAAAAGAGAAATAACTCTGTATAGTAAAATTAACATGTTGGGTTGATACAGGGAAGGACTTGATTAACATTTCTGCACATATCAAACTTTTTGGGGAAAGAAACTGAGTTCTGTTTAAGAGTTACATTGAGGAAGAAAGGAGAGAATGCTACAAGAATCTTCCTGAGCTCTTTGTCCAAAGAATAGACTTTATATAATATATTGACGACGAGGATGATGATATATCTCAGTGGTGGCTAAACTTTTTCGGCTCCCGTGCCAATAATTGTGCGCGCACTCGCTTGTGCGCACTCACATACCAGCACCCAGAAGGCAATGCATGCTGCCCCCCAAGCCCTCTGTAAGACTTACTTCTAAGCAGGTCAGCATTGGTTTGTTTCACCAATGAACTTTGCAATACAAGAAAAATAATGAATCCAAACATGCATACACACACACACACACACAACAAAATACATACATACATACCATACATACATACATACATACATACATACATACACATACAAAGATATACATACACACACAATCCAAATCCAATGATCTAATAACAATGCCATAAATAATGTAATGACAGAAGATGGTTCATCTGCAAGCACAAGCTTATCTCTTGTCATTTCCTTCCTGCAATACAAATAAAGCAGACATGACAACCCGCCACCTTTTTATTTCCACAAAAAGGTTTCAGGCTAGACACAGCAGTGATATATTTACAAAACTTCCATGAGTGAATCTAAGGTTTTAATATCAAACTACAAGTCTCTAGCTCCATAGAACTTTAATAATGATTTGTCAAAAGGCTTAGGATGCTGTGTGAGCAGATATTAGAAAATATTTGTGTCCTTGGGGAAGTAATTTCCCACCCCTCAAGCCAATATGTGCAATGCTGTGCTAGGGAAATCAAACGGAAATTGGCATAGTTGGGGCTATTGGTGATGAAGTTAGGCTTTTCAGAAATAATTGTCATGTATTTCAAAATATGATTGATAAGGAGAGAATGAGAAAACAGAGGGAGAAAGCATTAGAAAGGATATGGTGATACTATTCTGAATGAAAATGAGCAAAATAAATGGATGTGAGCATTGCTACAATGTGCATGTGTATGTATATGTGGGTGTCTTTGTCTCTCAATAAATGTTTTCCTTCTCGCTGGAATAAACTTCATTAAGGACATTGATTTTTTTCCCCTGCTTTCCCCTGCTTTTTTTTTCTTTTAAGCTTAGTTGTGGTAGGATAATACTTCAGGGATCAAGATTAATTCCTTATTTATGTATATCTTTGCACATATCCCTGACCAATAATATTCAAAATGTGTATAGCCACTGTTTTTTATAGAGAGAGCTTGCTTCTGCTGATCTACTGTATAGACTTAATAACAATGTGATGATAATCATTTTGAGGTATGCTCAGATATCATCATGCTATGCTTTTTCAATGCTAATATAGCTAGCTCCAGAGATAATTTCTTCTGTGCTTCTAGAATAGATGGGTTCGTTTGTCAGAGGAACCATCTAGACCAGGGGTTTCAAACTCACGTCATCACGACAGCATCATGTGGCATGTCGGACTTTCCCCCCCTCACTAAACTGGGCATGGGCATGGACGTGGCCAGCATGTGACACATTTGGCCCATGGGCCAGGAGTTTGATAGCCCTGATCTTGACTATCTCATTTCTTTCCCCAGAACTAAACTCCTGGGACTGAAGGGTTTTGGAAGTAAAACTGAAACTAACAGTTTTTCCCAACAACCACCTTGAAAAAAAGGTGGTTTTTGACTGACCCACCTTGATTGGCCCAACCCAGAAAACATCTGTGATTGAAGATGAAATTGAAATTGTATCTTTCTGACCTTTACTACCTCATTACACTGGTTTAAAATAAGAAGAAATAGATGAATCAGACTAATTTTTTCAAGTAATTGGCATCTCATATTTCAAGGTGGCCAACTAAATTCTTCCAGGGGAGTTGCCCTGCTGCTCAGTGCCCATATGAATTGTTCTAGGATTTACTGTAGGAAATACATCACGTGGGATATTTTCTTTCACAACTAGAATCACTACTTCCATTAACACACATAGTTTGTTTGCAGCGTATTTATATGTACAAATTGAATAACAGTGTATTTTTTCTCTCCCAAAGATGATTTGCAAATTGCATAATGCATGGAGCTTCATATATAAATCAGTGTGAGCTTTTGTAGAATGCCAAGCTTCATAAATGCAGTCTCAGCCAGCTTTTTTTCTTGTAAAGCTTATATGAATCAAAACAAAGGGTGGAGATAAGATAGGTGGGGGAAGAGAAATTAAACATTGCAGCTGATGATTTTACTTATGTTGCTCATCAAATTCCTTGAGACACTGAATTACTGAGTTTCCAGAACAACAAGAAATTACATGTAGTCAATAAACATTAAGCATCTATCCCTTTTGCAAACATTAGGCTGTATTTTGTTGAAACCATTCATAATGGCAACATGTTCCACTGATGCTGAAATTACATTTCCTAACTGACTATATTAAACTGTTCTACTGGAACATGGTTGTACAAATGCAACATGATTAAAGTCTTGATGCAGATGAAAGAGAAGTTAAACTGACAGAGAATATTTATGTGTAACTGTTAAACAGGGATGCATGTAGCAAGGGCAAGAATGTAATTATAATTACAATGGAAATTGCCGTTGTTTCTCTGAAGCCCATATTGGGTTGCTCTCTAAAAGAGTCAGGGATTTCAGAGAAAATGGAGAAACATGTTGACTCTTGAGCTGGAACACCACTGGCTAATAAATATTTCCTCTCAGCTTTCCCTATATGGAATGACTCCTATCTTGCCTGGTTGAATTTGAAACAAATTTAAACATGTTAAATTAGGGCAAAACTTGACATGGTCAAAAAGGAGATATGGAATATTGTTTCTTTTTAACAATGTACAGGAAGAAGCAAGTGGTTTCAAATGTCACATTGCAACTCTGCTTTTTTTCCCTTTCCAATTATGGTTTGAAGTCCACTGGTGAGTCTCAAAGAATAGATTGTGGGACATATTGGGAAAGGGTACTAAACTATGGCCAGAGCAGAAGCTAAGTACATTTAAGGTAAGAATTACATTGTTTTAAAGCCATTGTTTAAATATCTTAGTGGCTATGTAGATATGTAAAGTTGGAAGACACCAAAAGGATTGCCTAATCTTATTATTGAATTTTAATTTTAACTTACTGAAAGTTGAGACTGCCCAGAAAAGCTCTAGAGTTCAAACAAAATCCTTTGAATGGATATCATCAGGTCCCCTTGTTTTATTTTTTTCTATTTTAAAGACTTGAATTGTTACCTGGTCCATGTCCATGCTTCAGGTGGACAATGCCATTACAACACTGAAGGGATTCTTCTGGCATCCATCATCCTAAGGAGAAAAAAAAGCATTCATTGGGAAAGTTACCTTGCAAAGGATAATAAGTCTATGCACATATACAAATAAATTATATATTTGCATACTTATATAGAAATATTGCATTAAACTACTCATGTAAGCAGAGAAGAAAAATATGTAGAATATTGCAGAAAAAAATATACAATTGGAAGGATAGCTACAAATATCCCATTTTTTAAATGATTCTCTGCAAAATCCAAGAAAATAATATATATGTACTACATGGGAATGTATTGTAATCCACATTTCCCAAATATTACTTTTTGAATCGAGACAAATTAAAATGTATAAGTTTAAGCTCTTGACAAATATCTTCTCTATAACTGTCAGCCTTGTAAGGTAGTCCAGACAAACAACATACACAGAAGCTCTATTTTTACCACTAACTCTATAACACATTCTTGCAAGTCTGAAAGTACATCTGCAGAGAGTCCCTTTTGATGTTTTCGATGACCCCATTTCTTCTTCCGGCTCTTCTGCCTCTTATCTGACCACTGCTGAATCTGTGGATCTTTCTCCTGTCTCCCGAATTTATTCCCACATACCACTACATCAACCCAGAATGTTGTCTGTGTCAAACTGTTGCCTCATAATGTCACTATTAAATCTAATGGACTCTTCAAAGATTCAAGCCAAAATCTTGCCGATCTTCAACTGCTGCTTCTTTTTACTCTGGGGACAAAAAACAACAACAACACTTGGAACTTTTGGTATGCTAACAACGTGCTTTGATGCTAAGCTGTATCCTTCTCTGTAATTAATTTCTGCAGAAATAAACAATTAATATTTACTGCTTGTTAGACATGGAATAAAGCCATTCTTCCATTTAGAAATTATTGTAGACCCAAATACAGATTTGCCCTAATCCGCCACTTGACAAATTTCATCTAGAACATATGTCAGTATGACTTCTCACCATGATTGGCAAAGAAATGTAAACTGTACAATCAGAAATGTAAACTGTAAGAATGTTATTATTGTTTAACTGAAATTGTATTTAACATCATTAATGGATTGAAAATTTCTTGAGGGTAGGAAGGACACACTTCCATCAAAATTTCAAGCTGATGGAATTTCCATCAGAGCTATAACTTCTTCCTACATTCTGTGTCCCAGAGATATTTAGCCCCCGCGCAATGTTTGAAAACAAATGGTAAGAAACTAGACTAGCCTTCTTGGATCAAGATAAAGTCCACCCTATTTCAGCATTTTATTTCTACAGTAGCCAATCAATGATGGGCTGAGGTGCTTACAAGAAAGAGAAAACCTAATGCATACCTTCCTAAACTCCCAAATAATTGGCATAATATTATGCAAGACAAGTAGGTCTTTAAATCTACTCAAACTCTCTTTTTCCCCTTCTTTATTCCCAATGTAATTTGAATTTTCAGTTAGAAACATTGCTTGTTCATTCTGAAGAGCTCAGGTAGTAACTGGATATCACACTGGCAGTTGTTCAGTAACATAGCAGAGGCTGTATCCTTGGATGACCCCCAAAGACAATGAAATCCCACTCTGTTCATTGTTTTCCTCTTCTGGGACCCAAAATAATTGATGACTCTGTAGATCAACTATTTGCAAAATACATTTCACAGATAAGAGTCAGAACTGGAAATGTATGGGTATGTTGTGCAGACAAATTCTTAGAGTAAAAAAAATGTTTTAAAGAAACAACCCCACAAATGCCAAACAATTTACACCTGTGCAAAATAAATGCAAAATGCAAAATGACCACAGCAGCAATTTATTTTTACTTAGAAACTCTTATTGCAGTAATGTAAGCAGCTATAAAAGCATTACGTTGGGAATCAGAGGCTGAGCTGACAATGTGAGATTCATCTAATGCGTATAATATAATTCATGACCTCAAGGCAATAAATCAACTCAGGCTGGCAATTTCATATGCAACTATCACTCACTGGCATTTCTTTCTTAGCTCAGCTTATATAAGTTAAAATATTGCAAGTCTAGGTAATACTGTTTGAAAAAGCATTGCCTGTATTTTTTTTCCCTCCAGCCAAGTTCCATTTGGAGGAAGGCATGCACCATTCCTGGGTAACCATACTCATTAAATCTAATGGATAATTTTTCATTAGTGATGGGCAGATCAGCCAGTACAAATTTCATGTGTTTTCATTTCTAAACATTTTATCCTTTTCTTTAAACTTTTCTTTCTGTGTATATGTATGTAAATGTGTATACATCTTCTCTCTGTGTGTATATGCATATAAGTGTGTGTGTGTGTGTGTGTATGTTCTGTCTCACCTGTAGCCACAAGGTGAGAGTCCAAATGTCCCAAAGGAATAAACACGAACAGACAAAATCAGGAACAACAGAGTTAACTTTCCTCTGTAGTCGTCGTTGGCAGCTTTCCCAGAAGCTGTCTTCAAACCCAGATAAGGAGCCACACGATAAATCAGAGCCGAAAGGCAAACAGAAGGCTTCTCCCAGACTACGAACGTAATTAACAAAGTTTGACCCGAACAAGGATCGTTAGCTAACACGCCTCCTTATATTCCTTGAAGGGGCGTGTCAGTCTCTCTAATTAGTCTCTGATTTGACGTTTCCTTTCAAATTGTGCTTGATATCTCAGCCTACGTCTAGTCCTTGCATCAACCCAACATTCGTCATTTTGATCATCACTCAAAGACTCTGGCACGTTCTGTGGATCAGCTGCTGACACCTGAGGCATAATGGATGTGGAAGGTTCTGGAGAGGAAGGTGATTCCGACACTTCCTCATCCTCCTGGCTCACGTCTGCATCTCCCATTAAAGCAGGTTCAAATTCCAATGCCAAACCCTCCTCATCACTCGAACCTGTGTCGTCTGACACATCAGACTCAAAGCGCACAGCAGGCTCAAACCTCCCAGTCACAACTTACATACATACATATATATATATATATATATATATATATATATATATATATATATATATATATATATATATATATATATATATATATATATATATATATATATATATATATACACACACACACACACATACACACACACACACACACACACACACACACACAGATGTTCTGTCTCCCCTTCCCTTTCCCCCAAAACATAAGGGATTATACACACACACAAACACCGACAGGCAAGCTGGCTCGAACTTCACAGAGCAAATCCTCTGTAACTGATAACATTCTTGGCATCCCACAGTGTCCTGCCTGCCAAGTCCAAGCTGGCAGCAATTGTAAATCAAAGTCTTACTCACACAGAGGGAAATGGGTCTTTTACTTCACAAAGCACAAGGCAATCCACAAAACAATCGTTCTTCCTACATAGTTATGAATAAAGTCTAAAGTAAGTTAAACTTTGTCCCGTACAAAGTTTAAGGAGAAAGCACACCCACTTTTATCCCCTGTAGGGTGTGGCTCAGTGACTCAGCTCACTCTCTGACCCTCCCACGCTTCCTACGTTGCTGCTCATGTTTCTCCCTACGATGCTGCTTGGGGTCAAGCTAAGACTCCTCCTCTTCACTCCCTGTCAGGGGCTGCTCTGACATGCCTTCCTCCTGATTCATCTCAGGCTGTTCCTCTCAGTTGTCTGATGGAACCTGAGGCATTACCAGGGAGGAAGGCACTGCCAGGGAGGAAGGTCCTGGGGAGGAAGGCATTGCCAGTTCCTCGCCCTCATCTTCCAGGTGCTCTTCCTCTGACAGCATAGGCTCGGGAGTCGGGGCCACAACACACAGTTATATCTCTGTGTGTGCATTCATGTAAGTATATGCACACACATGTACATTATGTATAAAACACACTTAATAATTGTTTACTTATATAAGAATATAAATATAAATTTATTTACAAATGTGTTGAGCATACTTTACCACCAGATTCTGGGAGGAAATGTTTACATTTCTCAATCTATTATTTAATTATTTTAAACAAGGTCATTTTAATTGCATTTTGATAGTGATTTTTAAACCAAGAATGCCATCATCTCAATAGTAGGGATCAAGGACCCTTTGGGCATTGAAACTACTATACAGGTATCACTCCCTTCAAAGAAGCCGTAACTGTATTCACACTACAGCAATATCCAAGTTCCCTCCAGATATCTTAGGTCTACAGCTTGCAGTATTCTAGCTGAGGATTTGGGGGAATTGTGGTCCAAACAATGTATGAATATAGCAAATTGAGATAGGATTGCCATCAACAACTTGCAAAATTCTGGGAAACTTGTAGAGGCAAATTAGAAATTCCTGTTACTCTTTGCAGTTTCCTTGAGGTTTGCAGCCGAGATGGTACAATCTTCTCTAAGAAATGATGGGACAAGATAGCTGGACAGTCTTGCAATGGCTTGCCATGAGATGGTAAGAAAAATGGCTTCTGTTTGAAAAGCCCTTAAAACAATAGTTACCTCAGAAGCTTAATGGTACCAGTTTTGACCTGTGGAAAAATCAGTACAGGTAATCCTCGACTTGCAACAGTTCATTTAGTGACCATTTGAAGTTACAACTACGCTGAAAAAAAGTGACTTATGACCATTTCCCCCACTTACGACCATTGCAGCATAATCACATGATCAAAATTCAGATGCTTGGCAACATACTGATATTTATGATGGTTACGGTGTCCCAGGGTAATGTGATCACCTTTTGTGACTTTCCTTTCAAGCAAAGTCAATGGAAAACCAGATTCACCTAACAACTGTGTTACTAACTTAACAACTGCAGTGATTCACTTAACAACTATGGCAAGCAAGGTCATAAAATGGGGAAAACATTTTTAACAAATGTCTTACTAACCAACAGAAATGTTGGGCTCAATTGTGTTCATAAGCTGAGGACTATCTCAAAGAAGACAAGAAGACAACTGTGGCATGCTGTGTTATGAAGTTACTTTACACTAAACCCCTAGAATATACCAAGAATTCAGCAGTTTGCAAAGAAACATAACAAGTAATTATAGTTCCAAAACTTTAGCCCATCTATGTCTAGGACAAAAGACCTGTCAGCATTTATGCAAAGGAAGAAAAGCAAATAAGGGAGCAGTGTCTTTTAAGGCAACACTTTTCTTTAACCATACTCTCTTTATTCATAGGCACTTGCAGCAAAGGGGAAAGGCTAATTTCTTAACAGAAGCAAAGATGTGCATAATATTTCTTTTTTTTATATGGAATTTGTAGCAACCCATCATCTTTTTTTTAAAGCTGGCCTTATGTGTTACTCTCAACCGCCACAGTTGCATGAGCTTACCTTATTTTGACATTCTTCCATTTAGCTAGTTTCTGACTGACAGGGTCCACTTAAGAATTGGTACAAGTTGTATAGAAGCTAAATCGCTCAGACACAGGGTATTCTGATCTCATCAACTAAATGCATGCATTACAGGGAACAATTTAGCAAGCGGAAGGGAGGGAACAAACAGATGCAGTGATAGCTTCCTGGCTGGGAATGGTCATCCTTCCCTTTATAATTCTCCCATGAATTGCCTATCAAAAGACAAGGAAAAACATTGATAACGGCACACTATGGATTTATCATTTTATGTATGTATAAAAACCTTGAAGAATTACAGGTTCAGTTGGGTATACATACATATTGAACCTAAAAGGAAGGATAAGAAAAAGTCATAATTTGCAAATTGACAAAAATGTAAGAAGGATTTATAAAAATGGAACAAATATTCCATCATCATGTAAGGTGTTTGAAGACAATGCTTTAAACAACATATAGTATCTATCCATTTTTTCTTTCTCCTCTGCATTCAGATTTGAATAATATAGAAATGTATTTTACAAATTTGACACTCTTCATATTTTTAGTATGTTGGATTTATTTATTTATTTAATTTTTATTTATTTATGTATTTGTTTATGTATTTGTTTGTTTGTTTGTTTGTTTGTTTGTTTGTTTATTATTTATTTATTTATGTATTTATGTATTTATGTATTTATGTATTTATTTATTTATTTATTTATTTATTTATTTATTTATTTATTTATTTATTTATTTATTTATTTATTTGCATGCCAGAAAGAAATAAAACCTCTCCAGGGATTTGGAGCACTAGATTCCCAGACCACTTCTAAGGTGTCACATCTATAGCCTGATGAATAATACAGAACTGCAAATTTCACAGCACAGATTTTGGTGAAAGGCAAGGCATTATATTTCAGTAACTTCTACAAAATTATGTCCATCTTCCCCAGGACTAGGGTCTTTAGAAATTCATTGTAGTTTTTCCCTATCTTTTAAACTAGTCTGTACTTCCCTAATAACCAATTTGGTGTAGTGATTAAGCAACCACATTAGAAAGCAGGAGACTATGAGTTCCACTTTTGGTACACATCCAGTTGGGTGATCTTGGACCAGTCACAACAAGAAAACTTCAAGGTTACATCAAAGCAGTCACCAGGAGTGAACAGTAACTCAGAGACATCTAAATAAATAAAGAAATGCTTCCCTAAACTATCTTTCCTTCAGATTGGCCTACAATTCTCAGAAACTACCAGTTGATCTAGTGATACTAAATTTTGAAATGCACTGTCTGGAGATGGAAGAAGCCTAATGCTTTTGTTAGCTTTTGTAAAGATCATCAGATACATCTTCTTTAATTGACAATTTTAATTAAGAATGTTAATCTTTAATTCTACCTAGATTTTTACTTTTTTTTAATTGTCATTTTAACTATTTTTCATGTTTAAATTTTTATTGCTGAGAAACATTGGGATTTGGAACACCATATAGGGTTAAATAAATTGATTTTATTTAATTTAAAAAAAATATCAAAGCAGAGGGTAGAGCAACCCTCAAATACCTAAAGAATGACCAAATAATCATCATCCTACCAATAAACAAAGGCCAAACCACCATTATCATGGACAGATTATGATATATATAAAAAGTGAACGAATTACTAGAAGACAAAGAAACTTACATCGGAGTGAACACATATTCAATTCAATAATTAGACAATCAGATCAAAAGAACTCTCAGTGACATCACCAAGGAAAGTCAAATCACCAAAGAAAATGCAACAGATGAAAAATAGTGAACCCACACATCTATGGAAACACATAAACCAGACATACCTCTACAACTAATTGTATCATTACCAGGACCCCAACCTATGACATCACTAAAGAATTGACAAAAAGCCTGGACATCTCATAGAGAAAAGCAAATACTCTACTAACTCCCCACTACAGTGCCTCCAAAGAATTAAAGACATGATAATATATGAAGATGAAATCATGGACTTATTTAATGCCACAGCATTTTTTCAATCCATAGACTCAGAATTAATCAAAGAATCCATGACAGCACTACTAGACGGAACACCCAACCTAACCAAGTACACCAAGATTGAAACAATCAGAATCATGAACCTAATCAACTTTTTCCTAACCAGGTACTATTAGTTCAATGGACATATATATCAAGAAATCAAAGGAACAACCTTTCAGGATTAATAGCAGAAAATGCAACACCTGGTATCTATAGCAGTTGTTTGCATGCAACCCAAAGTATGGATCCAGTACTTAGATGACATCTTTATTATTGTAAAAAAAGATTGAGTAGAGAACAAACACAAAACCATCAACAATATTTTCAAAGGAATAAAATTCATAAGGGAAAAAGAAAACAACAACACACTATCCTTCCTGGGTAGCAGCAGCAGCAGAGGCATTAGAAACACAAGCCTATTGTAAAACTATACCAACCAAATGCTCCACTACCAAAGTAACAATCCACCCTTCCACAAGAGAAACTGTATAAGAACACTATTTAGATGAGCACAAACACACTGCAGCAATCTGGAACATCAGAAAAAGAAAACTAATCATCTATACAACATCTTCCAACAAAATGAATATCCACACAACTTCTTCAAAAAGTGTCTGACCACTCAACACAATATAGCACAACTGACATAAGCTGTGAAAAGAATAACACTCTCAAACATTAAAAATATCTCAGAAAACATCAATAGACTATTACAACCACATGGCTTCATTGTAGTACACAAACCAAATAAATCCTTCCAAAACATCCTAATTAAACCAAAAGACCCACAACCTCAGAAGGAAAACAGAAGTCATCTACAACATACAGTGTAAGGCTGTAACATCCACTATGTAGGGCAAACAGCAGAACACTAGCAGACAGCACCCATGAACACCAATTTGCAATCAGAAAACATGATGAAAATGCCTAATTTCATAATACATAGATTTAATCATAGTTTCAATTAGGAAATGGAGAACATCCTAGACCAAGCCAAGTCCAAAAATTGCTGCAGAATTCCTGGAAGCCTAGCATTAGACAAATCAGTCATCAACAGGCACATAGAGATAAACATCTACCGTGTTTCTCCAACAATACACCCCCCCCAATAGGAAGACCCAGCACTGCTTTCTACTCATGTGGTGAAATTAAGCCCTGCCTCCAAAATTTGGGCCTATTTAAAGCATGCATTCACCACCATTTCTCACATTGCTTGAACAATACGAGGTGAAGAGGCATGGGGGGGGGGAAGGGCAGAGGGGGGGAAACTTGCTGAACTCATCCCACACACATGCCTTGCCACTGGGCCGCTTCTATCAGCTGTTAAGAGGGCACCACGCACAGCCTCGGCTAGAGTGCTCCACACGCTCACCTTGCCACTGGGCTGCTTCTATTGGCCATTAGGAGCCCCCCACCGGCAGGCTCAGCTAGATCTCTCCATGCACAGCCTTGGCTAGAGCACCCCGTGGGCAGCCACGCCTTGCCACCAGGCCACTTCTATCGGCCATTAGGAGTGCCCCGCCGGCAGGCTCAGCTAGATCTCCCTATGCACAGCCTTGGCTAGAGCACCCTGCAGGCAGCCATGCCTTGCCACCAGGCTGCTTCTATCAGCCATTAGGACTGCCCCGCCGGCAACATGCCTCACCACCAGGCCACTTCTATCAGCCATTAGGAGCACCCTGCCGGCAGGCTCAGCTAGATCTCCCCACGCACAGCCTTGGCTAGAGCACCCTGCAGGCAGCCACACCTTGCCACCAGGATCGGCCATTAGGAGTCCCCGCCGGCAGCATGCCTCACCACCAAGCCACTTCTATCGGCCATTTGGAGCACCCTGCCGGCAGGCTCAGCTAGATATCCCCACGCACAGCATCGGATAGAGCACCCTGTGGGCAGCCATGCCTTGCCAGGCCATTTCTATCAGCCATTGGGAGTGCCCCGCCGGCAGGGTCAGCTAGATCTCCTCATGCACAGCCTTGGCTAAAGCACCCCATGGGCAGCCATGCCTCACCACCGGGCCACTTCTATTGGCCATTAGGAGCGCCCCGCTGGCAGGCTCAGGTAGATCGCCCCACGCACAGCATCGGCCAGAACACCCCGTAGGCAGCCACGCCTCGCTACCAGGCCACTTCTATTGGCCGTTAGGAGCAGCCTGGTGGTGAGGCATAGCTACCCGCAGGGCGCTCCTAACCGCTGATAGAAGCGGCCTGGTGGTGATGCATAGCTGCCTGCGGGGGGCGATCTAGGTGAGGGTGCGCATGGGGGGAAAATTAAGCCACCCCTTGAAAAGACGGCCTAGCCGTTTTTTGGGGGGGGGGGATAAAAAAAAATAAGGCCCAGCCTTATTTTCTGAGAAACACGGTACATACCATTCAAAAGAGATAATCAAAGAGCCAAAAAAGAAACATACTGACCAAAACATCTGCTCACCATGAATCAACACCCAAATGAGCAGAAATTAACATGAAGATTAATATTAGAACAACAATCAAGAAGCAAACAATGTCCCAATCAAGTCTATTCAGATAAACAAGCTAACAGCAAACAACAACCCAATCAAGGAATCACCAAGACCACTCATGCCAATACTGGCAGGGATACCCCTGACACATAAAATGAGAGTTCTTCCGGCGGAGAAAAGGGAATATAACAGGTTTTATCTGAGACTCAATGTTTTTCAACATTTTTATTAGTGACTTGGAGGAAGGTGTTTGGGGGCTGCTTATCAACTCTGAAGATGGCACAAAAGATTTCAAAAAACTGGGACCCCCAAAAAAAAAAATTCACCCGCCCTGCTCCCGAGCCTCGGCCCCCCCCCAGGGGGGGAGGCCGAAGAGTGCCCCCCCCCCCCGGCCGCACCACATCCCCCCCCATTTCAGGGGTTTTCAAGCCTATATGACTTTACAGGAGGAGAGACAAAAGATTCAAAAAGATCTAGGCAGTCTTGAGCAGTGAAACAAACAAAATGAAATTTAGTAGCAAAGATATAAAGTTCTGCATCTGAAGAGAAAGAATAAAAAGCAGAATTGTAGGATGGGGAGGACACTTTGGTTGGCAATAGTTCATGAAAAGCACATCGTGTCTTTGTTGACCCCAAGTTAAACATGAATCGGGACTATGATGCAGTGCTTTGAAAGGTGAAAGCTACCATGAAGTTCATGAACAGAAGCAAAAAGTCTGCAGATTTGGAAGTCATTAAACCACTCTATTCTTCATTAATCATATCCCATGTTGAGTCAGATTCTAGGCACCACAGTTCATAAAGGATAGTGACAAACTGGACTGTGTTTAGAGGAAGGCTACCAAGTTGGTGCAGGGATTGGAAACCAAACTGTATGAGAAAAAAATTCAAGGAACAGAGTAAACTGCAGAAGACAGGGCTGTGGGAAGCCGTCTTCAAATATCCGAAAGGAGATCACACAGAACAGACAGGAACCAGAAAATGCATGTTCAAGCTAGACAGCATGTGAAACTGGACAAACCGAGAAGAGGCTACCACATTTCATTAGATGCCTTCAAAGAGGCTGGATGACAATTTCTCAGAGATAATCATACAGATGAGTTTTAGAGTCCCTTCCATTTATGGGTCTAAGATTCCTGTACAGTGTTGATTTGGGATTCCTAAGATCTGATTTAAGAAGATGACTTTCTGCACCTTTAAAAAAGAGGTTTTGATAACAGTGTTAATTGTTTTGATCCTATAGATATAATTGCTAGGAAACTGAATTATTGGATTAAGTTGGAAAGCTCAAACATTTTTTTTTCTTGCCCGTATTAGTTTTAGTGATGACCTAAATGGTTCCAAACTATTATGTGTTTCTTTAGACAAGCAATTATTATTTTTAAATGGGCAATATAGTAAATAGAAATATTTCTTGGAAGACGATATGTATGAGAAAATGCACCACTGATGGTTTTTCATAGAAGAACTCAAACAAAGAAACAACTTAGACTCTAAGTTGTTATGAGCCATATCTCTCTGTTCAGTTAGAAGCAATAGAAAAAGCAGAAATATATTAGATGTTTAAAATGCTCACATTTCATTGAAATCCAAGAGAATAAGCTTAGTGGTATTATTGAGAGCATCTGGGTCAAAATAAATGGAGGAAATAATAAAAAGCACTGTTATTGGTTTGTGCTAGTAACCACTTAACCACAGAGAAAACTTGGATGATGTTTCCCAAAACTAAATTGCTAATAGTTTAAAGTAGTATTGATAGGAAACTTTAATTACCCTGTGGAAATTTTGGGAAGAAATGACGGTGAAATGCTAGAATTTTTTACATTTAGCAAAATTAAAGTTAATCAACAGCACATTTTTAGCCTCAATAAAAGATATTTTATAAATAATAGCAATGATAGGTAGAATTTCATGATAGAAGAAATTAATTTGAAAAAGAGTTGTGAAAAACAAGATACTGAAAGAGCAATGCTAACTATTTCAGTGTAGAAAGGAAGGGAAGTCAACAAGAGAAGCCAATGTTGCTGCAAAAAATAAGCAAGTTTTTCTCAAGTTTAATCTTGATATTCAGGGAATGCCTACTGACCTCAAAGAAGCTTAACTTTCCAGAGCTGGATGGATTGCATCCTAAAATACTGAATGAAATTGTTAATGATTTGGCACAATATGTAGGATCATAAAACCATGTGAGTGTATAACTGAAAATGACCATAAAGATCATGCAGTGCAACCCTCTGCAATGTATAGGAAAGCCAATTGAACCATTGATGACAAGAACTGTCCAACTTCTTCTCACCCCCACCCACAAGATATAGAACCTAAAAACTTCATAGGCATGGTATTCCACTTTTGCTCGGATCCACCAGGATATGTTCATTATCTTTAAGAAATCCTGCAGATTTGGATGAATGCCAGAGAACTGGATCAAGGCAAATTCCCTATTTTCAAGAGAAAGAAAAAGGAAAACTAAGGGAACTACAGACCTGACAGTTTTATATTGATGCAGGAAGATTCTAGACTAGATAATAAAGCAATTGATTTATAGTCACCTTAAAAGGAATGCAGTATTGCTAGAATTCAGCATGGATTTGTCATTAACAAGCCTTGCCAGACTAAATTTATTTAATTTTTCTGACTGACAAACTTCTTTAGTAGATTGTAGCAAAGCGTTTGATCAAATATCCAATGGCAGCCTGCTTAGCAAAAACTAGTTGAGAGTTGGTTGGATGACATGGTTTGTATATTAAATGAAGACACCGTTAGCTTGAAATTGTATCTGAAGTATGCTCATCAATGGTTGTCTCATCTACATGAAATGAGCTACCAAGTGGGATGCCATCAATTTAGTCATGAACCTACTGCTCTTCAACATTCCAAAACATATTTAGGATGAATAGGCAGAGTTAATATATAAATGAGGCACAACTGGATGAGATTACCTAGAAGACAAAAGATATCTTCAGACTGATTGTAATAAATAAGGGCAGTGGTTGATTCAATAGATTTTTAAAAAATCATGGCAGGCAGGAATTCTACTGTATTCTGCATAGTCAGACCTCACCTTGAACACTACCTAATTCTGAGCTTCTGACTTTCTCTAAATCATTATAGGAAAGACTTAAAGAAACTAGGCCAGGTGAACATTAGATTAGTGAGGATCAGGGAACTAGGGCAAAATCTGTAGTTGCTGCTTTCTCCATTGCTAGGATAAATACGCACCATTTTCTGAGTATCATCCCCCTCACACTCCCAGCCCATTGCCAATGGCCGTCATACTCCTGTTTTTAGCTTCACTCCAATCTTGCTGTTTTCCAGTCTGATCTATCTTATCCTTTTTGGAATCAATAGGATTTTTCCCATAGCTAACACAATGCAGTCCATCTTCCCTTAAATTTGGACAGCAAAAATATACGCATGTTACATTATTTTGTGTCCCCATGTGTGAGATTTTAGATATTTTTCACCCCCGTCTTGAGGGAAATAGATTTTTTAAATTTTATTTTTACATATTTTATATGCTATTTGAGATGAATGATTGTGGGAATGCTTAAAACCTGAGGCAAGAAACTGGGAAACTGTGAGTTCTAGTGCCACGTTAGACACAAAGCCAATTGGATGACCTTGGCCAGTCATTCTCACTCAGCATTAGGAAAGAAGAAATGGAGAACCACTTATGAAAATACTTCAAGAAAACTGCAAGATGATTCTCCAGGCTGTTGCCAGGAGTGTAAGTGTGTGTGTGCTTGTGTATGTGTATATCCATTAATTTCTTCTGGATTTTTTTCTTTAAAAAGCAATCTTCAATCAATATGTATTTATTACATATTAATTAAAGATTGCTTTTTAAAGAAAAAAAAACAGAAGAAATGAATGAATATATACACACAATACTCCCGTGGCAGTGAAAATTGGAAAACTAGGGCAAAACCAGAATCACCTAGTTGACCTTGTCTGGCTTTAAAAGCTGGGTAGAGTCAGGTTTGACTCTTAGACTCTTGGATCTTGGACAGGGAGACATTTAAGGAGTTCTGAGGCTGTAGACAACACAGAGAAGTCATCTCACAAAAATGGCAAGGACAAGCCATTTCTGTCTAACATCAAGGTAACCTTGTAGATGTCACAAGGAATTGAACTTGATTTAAAAAGGAATTTGTTGGATACAAGGTGCTGGAAGAAAAATTACCATCCATAGAGTCAATTGCTGTTCAGTCTCCAAATATTGCATTTTGCTCTCTATTCCTTAATACTTCATTGTTTGTTTTTAACATATTTTCTTTCCATTTTTAGAATAGAGATTGAGCACAATTGCTTAAGTCAGATTTGTTTACCCCTATGGCTTGAAAATGATGGAATTGCTGATTCGTATGTTTTCTACTGTGCCTTTCATAGAGATTTGTGCAATTATAACCCTTTTTTATTAGAGAATTTCCTGGATGCTTTGACAGCTTCTACTGAAATGTTCTTGTAAAACCAGATATGGAAAGTACCTTAGAAAGTAACTAAATTTTGTTTAATGGCTATCAAAATGCAACATTTATGCTATATATAACACTATGGTCATCTTTAGAATGTGGAATTATCTGGCAAGGAAGACCCCAATTTTGCTCACAAAAACTTCTGGTTTTTTTTTTGTGTGTGAATCTAATGTAAGCATATTCCTAAGGATCTGACTCAAGTTGAGAATACAAATGTTTCAGTGTATTAAAGAAAGGAAATATAGAGGTTTTCCTTTGAATTCAATTGTGGTCTGAAAATTGTTAATGAATGCCATGAAATGCCAGAATACCACAAACCTCTCCATTTCTATGAATTTGGAATGAATGGATGGAGGAAAACGTAATGTAATGTGACATTAAATTGGCATCACCCTCCACCATTCATTGTTGATGAAGGAGCATAGAGGGGAATTTTTTCAAGCAATTTTCAAATGTCCTTGCATTTTTCAAGCCACTTTCCCATTCTTTATAATTACTATGACTTGTTGCACAGTCAGCCAGATGTTTAGACTTGATCTGGCATTTTTATGTTATTAAGTTTAGTCAGGTTAATAAGAAAAACCAGTATCTAATGAATAATCAGTTTATTTTAACCTACATGTTACTGGAGAGAAAGACAAAACATGGATTAGTAATGACTATGTGGACCAGAGGTGGTATTCAGCAGGTTCTGACCAGTTCTGGAGAACTGGTAGCAGAAATTTTGAGTAGTTTCAGAGAACTGACAATACCACCTCTGACTGGCCCCACCCCATCTATTCTCTGCCTCCCGAGTCCCATCTGATCAGCTGGGTCTTCTTTTGTTGCCCTGCACAAGAGAACAGAGCTGGAAAGCAGGTTAGTGGGATAGGGGGGGAATGGGATTTTGCAGTATCCTTTCCCTCGGGTGGGAATGGAGATTTTACAGTATTGTTCCCCTGCCATGCCCATCAAGCCATGGCCAGAGAACTGGTAGTAAAAATTTTTGAATCCCACCACTGTTGTGGACATTACCCTAAAATTATTGGCTGTCCCTCTACTCTATCCAATATTCATTCTGATTTCAATCCTGTTGGAACTTGAATATTGGTTGAATTTACTCTATACTGTGTTGCAGATGGTTTTACATTTTTAATAACCATTGACTGGTTCACAAACTGCTAAATTTAGTGATTTAAAGTCTAGGTTTATGACCATAGGGTTTAGATTTACACATACTAATCTAAACCCAAATACATCACATTACATCTTAGTGCAAAATGTGAATTCAACCATTTATTTGGCTGGCTGTCTTAAAGATATCAGTTGCTTACCTAGAATTGGCATAGGATGGAGCAATCTATATTCTGGGCACAGAAGTATATTTTTTAATTGTATGACCAGCATCTGTTTACCATGAGTTGCCAGATCTCCTGAGATTAAAAACTCAACTGGCCACATAAAAATAGAGTTTTATGGTTGTTGACAGAAGATGTACCAGTCTTCATTCAAAAAAACCTTGTGCTCCTTCATCTCCAAGTAGAGCTGGGAAGACATTTGGCCACCCCCCCGCCCAAGCGGGAGACCCTACACCATTTCTGACAAATGGCAGTCCAATCTCTTCTTGAAAGTCTCAAGTGATGGTGCTCCCACAACTTCCGAGGGCAAGCTGTTCCATTGGTTGATTGTTCTCACTGTCAGAAAGTTTCTACTTATTTCCAGGTTAAATCTCTCAGTTTCCATCCAAAATTAGTTGAGTTTTGAAGCAGTTGAGTACAGTGTGTGTGTGTGTGTGCATTGGATATATATATATTGTATATATTGAATATTGCTAGCTACTTAAGGTCATGTATTTGAGGTGAGTAGCTATATAAATCTAAAAAAATGAATAGAGAAACATATATTACAGTGTTAAGATCCTTTAAGTTAACTCTGATTCCTGGTGACTATAGGACAAGGATGTCAAACTGGATTTCTTTGAGGGCCAGATCATCATTGTAGTTCTCCTCCATGGGCTGGTGGTGGGGCAATGGTAGGGCAAGATGGATGCCTCCTAAGCACCCTGCCAGCCAAAATGGGGCATGGTGAACCACACGCGGCCCCCTGCACCTTGTTTTCATCCTCCATGGCCTCCTGCAGCACTCTGCTGGCCATTTTTGAGCTGTTTTTGACCAGCAGAGTGCAGCCATGGAGTAGTTTTCTTGGCAACATTTTTGGAGGTGGGTTGCCAATATTTTCTTCTTAGGGCTGAGAAAAATGTAAGGCACAGTGAGGGGGACCAGGTCCACACACAGTCTTTCTACTTTCTACTTTGGGTGTACCTTATCTATTCTCCACATAGAGAACACTTATTATGCATGAATTAATGCAGTTATTCAGACCTTTTCCTTTTCTATGACATTTACTCCCTGTTTTATTTTGTTGCTGTGTTTTAAAAACTAGACAGAAATGGATGATTATAATACAACCATATTGTCTACTTCTGGTGCATGAATAAGTAACCATACAAAAAGTAGGGGATACTATTTCAGACTATACATAATATATCTTTGATGCTTCTATATGCATATGGATTACTTCCTGAAAACTAGATAAGAGTTAGATGAAATTAGCTGAGGGGGAAAAACTTTATTCTTGAAATTCTCGTTATATAGATGTCTTATTTTTGTTTTTGGTCTTTTGATGTACATTTTGTTCTTGCCTTTTATGTCACAGAATGTTTAAAAATGGTCTTTGATTTAACATGGTAGAACCATTACATCATTCTAACGTCTATCATCTAATTTGGCTATAATATGTTGAGCAAACCCCCTTAGCAGAGAATTCTGGAATCAAGATTTGTGCCTGGAGATGCTGATACTTGCCCTATAAATTATACAACAGAAAAAAAACAAGCTGTTTTTTAACAATAAACTCTAATATTATATTTACTTGGACAATTTTAAATTGTCACTCTTCTTGTCAATTCTAGGATATAGTTTTATCACTAACAATTATTTTCATGCATTTATGAAACTTCACAATATACCTGGAGAAAATTGTTCCCATATTGTATTTACAAAAAAATGCATTGCATAATTGAATGCTGATGTCTGGCATTGTTTTTTGCGAAGGGATGTCATGTGTCCCCACTGATTCATGACTTTTCTGTCTCTAACACACATAACCATTTTTGCTTTCTTGGGGCCACTAAGTAGCTGAAAAGGGGTTCCTGTACTTGGTTCCGGTATATCTTTACTCACTTTAGTGGTAATCTGGATTTTTCCAGGTCAGGTTTTAGAGGCTTCTTTTCCAAGGAGCCAGTGGATTCAATGGGAGAGGAGAATGCTTCAAGTAAGAGGCGCAGTGACTCAGTGGTTTAATGATGCTAGAGATAATGGATAACAGATAATCAGAGTTGGAAGGGACCTTGTAGATCATCTAGTCCAACCCCCCGCCCAAGCGGGAGACCCTACACCATTTCTGACAAATGGCAGTCCAATCTCTTCTTGAAAGTCTCAAGTGATGGCGCTCCCACAACTTCCGAGGGCAAGCTGTTCCATTGGTTGATTGTTCTCACTGTCAGAAAGTTTCTCCTTATTTCCAGGTTAAATCTCTCCTTGTTCAGTTTCCATCCATTATTCCTTGTCTGGCCTACAGGTGCTTTAGAAAATAGCTTGACCCCTTCCTCCCTGTGGCAGCCCCTCAAATATTGGAAGACTGCTATCATGTCAAAGAGATAATCTTTGCTTCAGCAGTTCAAGTCCTAGCACTGCATGTCGGCATGAGTTCCTGTCACTCACCTCAGCTTTTGCCCACCTAACAATTTGAAATCATGTTCTATGTGAATAGATAAATAGATACCACTTTGGTGTGGAGATGAGTTGGTACTCCATGCAGGCAATCAGATTCTGGCTCTGAATCTTTCTGGTAATGGCATCCATTTGTGAGATGGCTCTGGGGAGGGAAGGACCAGGAAGGGCTGCTTGTCTTTCTTTCTAGTGCAAAGCCAGGTTGCCCTCATGTGACACACCTTGGGAAACACCTGAGTGTATCCTATAACAGAGCTGGCAGCCAAACTACTACTCTGCAATAGCATTGTGGTCTCCTGGCTAATGTAACAATGCCATACACTAACAATAATAATAACGACAACAACTGTTCCAAGTTACTAGTAAAACTGCCATAGAGAATTCTTTGTCAAACTTATTTTGTGTAGCACAAGTAGACATAAATTTTATAGCTGAAGGCTAACTTCTGGAAGAAATTATTTGTATCAGCTGTGGACCTTGAGGAACAGACAAACAATATCACAATAGCTTAGAAAAGGATGCATCTTTTTTTGAATAAGTTTATTTCAAGTTCATTAAGCCTTTCTATGAATTTTGCTCATATTATATTCTCGACTTTCCACACAAATAGCAGGTCATAGAGTTCAGGAGGAATGTATTCCTGGATCTGCAAGGAAGTGATCAGTGACCATCAAGAATTGCAGACTGAGAACAATATGTTAAAGTTTAGCAAGTACAGCCACAAATAATGCACATTCATGAAACCATGGGTACCTAGAAGTTTGTGCAAAGGGTGCAGATGATAACCTTCTGTGAATATGTCATCTTGCAAACACTGTGACTTATATATTTGCATCAGACATTGGGATTTAAATAGGGAGGGCATTTGCATAATGACATCTCTGTTTAAGTATTACCAATTTTGCAAGATGATGGTTTGCTGCAAACACTGCCTCTGTGTCTCCTTTGACTATAATTTTGCATCCATTTATATAAAAGTCAATGAGATTTAGCACTTGTGGATACTTGAGCACAACTCAACTTTCTGAAATGCTACACCCTTCAGCCTTCATTTGTAAGTGTTCATTTGTCATCAGCTGATCCTGTAAATCATTTAGCTGGAACTTCCTGGTTAATATAGTAAGTTTCTATAAGAAATCACTGGTTTACCCTAATCAATCCGTTACAGTTTTGGAATTTGATACTGTCATGCCTTGAGTGAAGACTTTTTTTTACAGTTGCTATGGCAACTCAACAGAACAGAAATATAACTGGGTTATTAGACTTGAATGTCCACAGTATTTAGATAATTCATTGTGTGGTTTCAATTTTGGAGAATAATATCATAGAATGAGAAAGTGGCCTTTAGTTTAATATGTTTTCCACATCTGTGTCACTATACTTAACTCTAAGTTTCTGTTGGAATTCCCTCTAGCCTAGATAGGAAGTTTTTCAATCATTAATTGGCTGAATTGGTCATGTCACTTGCAGCTCTATTTTCTTTTGGGGCTGCAAACTTCATAAGAGGAAAAAAAAATTAGAAAAGAAGTCCTGAAAGTTGAAATATATTATCTGTGCACTTTTATATACAGCTGGTTATCATAAAGGAAGCCACATTTATGGGTCACTTAACCGAACATAATTTATTCTTTAAATTAGGCAGAACATCTAGAGATAAATAAGTGTTAATTGGAAGATTCATTATACCCAGCAATATTAGTGAGATATAGATTTATTTATTTTGTGCTGGAAAGTTTTCTTTTCCTGCTTCAGATCCTGAAAACTTATATGACTAGTGATATCAGCCAGACAAATGAAAATAGTGTTTGTGTATACCACAAACAACACCAGTTTATATCACATTCAGTTTTTCTTGAGTTAGGAAAGACTCAATAATTTAACCTTTATTTTAGCCATTGTTAGTTCTGCTGAATACTAATTTAGGCTTTTGGTAATAAGAGATTTGCGGCTGGTTTTTCTATCACCTTAGAGCAGGGGTGTCAAACTCGATTTCATTGAAGGCCGCATCAGGATTGTATTTTACCTTGGAGGGCCAGAGTGGGCGTGGCCAGAGTGGGTGTGGTCAGCTCGACATCACTCGTGTCAGGGGTGCCTGTGGTGGCCCGAGCCCTCTGCCAGAGAAAACATGCTCCTGAGCTCTGTTTTCGGCTGCAACGGCCTCTTGTAAGTAACCCGCTGCCAATGAAAACAGAGCTCAAGAGGGCTGTGTGCAGCCCACCCGAATTCTGTTTTTGCTGGCAGAGGCACCACAGGCCAGTCTTTCGCCATTTCCAGGGTGGCCCTGTGGGCCAGATCTAATCACCCCGCGGGCCTTGAGTTTGACACCCCTGCCTTAGAGGATTGATTCTTGACTCCTTCCTTCCTTCCTTCCTTCCTTCCTTCCTTCCTTCCTTCCTTCCTTTCTCAAAAGATATTGCTACCAAATCAAAGTCTGTCTGCAATAAATAGGATAAAATAACATGATGTATGTGGTCCACATTTTACAAACATAATTGGGCATTGTAAAGACAACAAGAATAAAACTTGGCCTTATCCTTGTCCTAGGATAAATGTGTAATATATTCAAATCACTTTGACAATCATGGTCCTATACTCATTTAAATGCTGGTGTGTATGTGTGCAACACACACACACACACACACACACTTTCAAGTTAATTTTTTTTAAACTAGTGGTAATTACCTCGACTAGTCTGTGCAATTTTGAGGGGGCTTGGTTTCAGAAGTGTTTGTCTTTGTCTACTTCCTAAAGTGAGAGGGAAGTGAATGAGTGATCCAAACTCCTCCCCCCCAAAAAAGCTGGCTTCATGGGCAGGATTGGAACTCAGGGAGTCCTGGTTTCTAGTCTGACACTTTAACCACCACACCAAACTGGCTTTCTAAATGTTGATTTAGCTGTATCAAATTCTAAGGCTATTAAAGATGGGGGAGCGGGGTGGAAGAGAAGGTGCCTTTGAAGATGCAGTGTTCTTCCAAAGAACTTCTCCAAAGGGATGATTGGTCTAATTAATAATAATGAAGGCCCTGGGCCCTGGGGAAGAATGTTAAATCAGAAACTTAGTAGCTGAATCCATTCTGGTGCCTCCTTTGAAATGAACCTATCTCCAGATGCAAAACTACCTATGATACACAAGATTGCCCTTAGGAATTTTGACTGAATTACTTCTAATGGACAATTACTTTTTTATAAACATAGCTGGAGCTCATTCAAATCGCCTTAGTCTTCTTTAATTATGGATGGTGTAGAATGAAAAGCATTAAGAAGTAGTGGCCACATGCACTCTGACTTGCATATTTTGCTTGGGAGGAAGCAATGCCCAGGTGTTTAAAGAGCATGACCTGTTCAATGGTAATTCCATTTACTTGTCACCTATGTTTTATTGGTCTCTTTGCAAAGACTATAACCTTTGCCTTTGGTAATTTAATGCCCAAGTCTTCTTTTTTCATAAGAGGTGACAACATTCTGCAAGGCTCTCTCAGACTATTTTGGGTTATATCTTCCCATCACCTGTATATTCAAGCACTCCAGGAGCTCTGTTGGATGATCTGGGACTGGGGTGAATACACACACAACACAGGGTTAATATGTTTCTTTGCCTGATTCCTCTGTGTTTTGGAATAAAACCTGATAGTTGGATGTCAACATTGTATTGAGGAATTTCCTACAACATTCATTAATATCAGCAGGTGCTAAATATTGGTAGATACCTCTATGTGAAATTCTTTCATAATGCATCCCTGAAGATCAGATCAAAAGCTTGAAGATCAAATTTTGAATGAAGTGTTCCACCAACTCCAGATATGTATTTATATTATTAGGCAATGGGAGATTAGACTTTGCTCAAAGTTGATTGGTTTGCTGAGAATCTCTCATGCTCATTTTAAGAATATTTTTGTCCAATTCAGCCAAGCAATTTTCACAATATAAATCTCTGTTATATAGTTTGCTGATAATGCTAAGAAGGCTGATGGGGTACTAATCGGCTGCTGGATCAGATTTCTTCCCCATTTTTAGAGATGTGGGTAATAATAGATAAGCCCTAATCCTTGAGTCTATGATGACATGTGATCAATGAAGGTAAATAGAGTTGCCTGAACCAGGACTAGCAATCAATATTTGCTTTAATTAGTTCTTGAAGTATATGATCTCCCCTTAGGGCCCTTCCTCTTTTATCTGCACTACAGTATCTGAATTAGCTCCAGGGCAAATCTGGATTCCAATGAAGCAGAAGATCCAGATTTTGCTCAAGACAATGATTTATTTGGTTTCTTGTGAATGTAGGAAAAATGTTCTCCATTTATCTGCAAGAATGTTAGAGTCCTATTAAAGCATACTCCTCTGTGAGTGGCCAGCTATAATTCAGTTTTGTCATTGTAATTTTCAGACGTGGAGAATTTAGAATGTAGTTCAATAGCTAAGGACCAAAATAATTTCAGCACAGCCAATCTAATCCAGATAAAAAAGAAAATGTTCTTTCTCTCTCTCTCTCTCTCTCTCTCTCTCTCTCTCCCTCCCTCCCTCCCTCCCCCTCCCTCCCCCCTTCTCTCTCTCTCTCTCTCTCTCTCTCACACACACACACACACACACCATGGGAAAGTTGGAGTTTTTCTTACTTGGACAGCTCAGTGCTTCTGAGCAAGATTGCTCACCCTCAAAGTGGTATGTAGACTTTATTCTTATTATTTTCATACCCATAAATGACTTCATCACTACTTTTACTTTGAAAAGTAGTTTTATCTTCTGAGTAGTAGAAATTGTTCTCTATTAAAACTAAATAATAGAGTTTGCTGAATTGCTGAAATAGTCATTCATATTTCTTGGCCAACCATTTTCATTATACTTTTTGATCAAATTTTCTTTGAGCTAAATAACTTTTCATAAAACATAATCTGTGGGAATTTCAACTGAGTAACCATTGTTCTCCATTTTATTTTTACTTGCAATGCCTTATATTTCTTTTTCAAACCATGGAAAAGGTTCTTTATCTGTATGTTGCTTAAAGATGCCTTTATATGGATTTGTGCCATTTCCCTAACTATTGAGGCTTTCACAGCCAATAGCCTCTATAATCTGACTTTTGACTAGATTTCCATTCCCATTATAATATAGCATGCAAAAAAGCAAAGGCAAAAAGATTGCTGTGAATGGGAATAAAGAATTTGAGAAGGACAAAGACCGAAGTTCAGTTGCAATTACCAAGATACATTAAAAGGTATTTTGTGCATTGGGGCATTGGTAGCTAGACAATTTTTTTTTTCTCTTGCTGAGAATTGGCAGTCTATGAGGAAATATGCACAATGGTTGTGGATAGGGAAAGACATTCCTCTTAACCAGATGATTCTTGCTATTCTAAATAAGTTCTGTTTATGGTAAGTGTTTCCATTTTAGAGCTAACTATTAAACCTTTCAGCAGACAGCATGTGAAATTTTAAAGCTGTTCTCTCTCTTTGCAGAGACAATATGGGGCTTTTAACATAACACTAGAAAAACTTTTCACTTAAAAAAATAACAATAATATAGATAATTGCTCATTGCTGATTCAGCCACTCAGGTCTGCAAACTTAAAGAAAAGCTGACTTATAAGAGGAACCTAAAGTTTTTTAGCAGTTATACTTTAGACATCATGAATATTTCAGGACAGATTTATAATAAACTGGCACATCATGTAAAATTGCAGTCCAATTTATTAAGTAAGAATAACATAATGTGCCAATCTAGCTACCAGTCTTGTGCTTTTAACTGTCTTCCCATTTTTTTCCACTACAAAGGAGTGCTGGTTTTTTTTTTCTACTTTTTTCTCAATGTGTCTTAGAATTTACTCAGAATTTAGTTTGAAGATCTTTTGAGGTTATTTAGTGTTCTCAAGTGGTTGAAGATGTAGAAATCATGGATGTCACAGATTTCCCAAACACAGTAGGATTCTCAACAAAAATGCTCATCTCTATCAATTTGGAGATCATAGATCAGCAAAAGCAACCCATTAGGAGACCAAGAGGTAGCACACATGTAGCATGGTCTTTTGGTCAATAACTGTCAAGCACCCTGGAAATAGGAAGATTCAGGCTGTTCAAATGAGTATAAAGATTTATTGCAAGTTTAAGCTTTCCACAAGAATCCGAACTACTAATGGTCCAGGGAAATTAGCTTAGAAGTTAAGAAAAGAATTCAAGGTGGGATGGATTTAGGTCTCTTGTGGGCCATCAGGGACTCATGACTGATGAAGCATTTGACTCCACCCTCAGGCTCAGTCTGGACATCTCCTGCAATAAGCTCCATTTTGGATTTGATTAACTCAAGACAAAAAAACTCCACCTTTATTAGACAGTTTGTACATGAACCATTTTTTTCTATCTTGCTTCATCTACAGTTTCAGCTAGCCACCTGAAGTGGTAGTAAAAGTACAATTAACGATTGAATAGATTGTAACTTATCAATAAACTTAGCTTAAATTTCATATGTTCTACCATCTTACCCTTTAAATGCATCTATAGCATGTTTTCATGCAGTGTGAGGGTTGAATGAAAATAATGGCTCTACCTCCATATTTCTAGTTTAAATATTGATATTTTGATATATGAAACAGGAAAATTAATTAGCTCTTTTGTTATCTGGCTTTTCTTTTTCACATAATCACCACTTCTGCCAACAGTAGATAAGCTTTTTTAAATGGTCAGGGGGGGGGGGAACCCACAGTTTGTATCTTCCAACAGGACCCAATAGTCCTTTTCACCTTTTCATCCTAGTCAAAAAGATGTTCTCAAATATATTTGTTCAGTTTTGATGGAAAAGGTTAATATCACAAGGCATTAATTTTGGAGTCTATGGTAAATAGAATAAAATGGTGATATCTAACTTTGCAATTATCTCTAGGATAGCTCAGGAGGTGAGAGGCCTAGCATTGTCACATGGCAACAAAATTCCTTGTTATGTTTCTGATTAATTGTTGTTTTAAAGGAGTTGGAATTGATAGCAAAGCCAGGTTCAAGAAATCTATATGGATAATATCATCTGTATTAAAAAAAAAAACCTGTAAATATGAATTATCTTGCTGATGCATTTGTTTTTTTAAAAAACACACAGTTTTATGATAATATTCCAAGACTAGCATTAGGTTTCTGGGTCCTAATATTGACCCATGTTTCCTCGACTGTTATGATGCTGTGAAAAAAAAATCCTCACCTTCATTTTCATATCTTAGCAACAACTGTTGGCAAATTCAAATCCTTGAAGCTGTCAGAATGTGAGGAACCCAATTTGTACTGATCTTCTGTTAATGAAGAACTTTAATAATACAGTATGGCACACACATTCATGTGCAATGCCAAACCTGACAGTATTTTTTTTCCTTTAAGTGAACAAACAATTGTCCTTAATCAATTCATCAGTCTTTCTTATGTGAAATTTATCAGTTGTTGTCATTTTAGGCTGTCATTTTATTGTTGATCATATAAATCAGTGTTTCCTGGTTTACCTTCTTTACATTTTTGTCCCAGGAATGTATAGTACTCATTCAATATGCCAATATAATCATTACCATAAGCAACCTGCATTTCAACTGGAGGGACTTCATCAGCAGTCAAAAGTACAATCATGGCACGTTGCTAAAGCACATTGACAAGAACATACTGGAGGCTTGCATTTCACAAACAACAAGAACCAAACATTTCCTTACATCAACTCCTTGCCCATTGAAGTGAAAGAGCCAATGCTAAAGAAAACATTAGGACTTGTAGCATATCACTCTTTGGTGTCTTATAACATTGGAGCAATTATTTTTTGTTTAATCCTACATTTCAGTTTTGATTTGATATCTGCATGGTTTCAATTTCCCCCCTCTGTCAATCCTGCAGAGAAGACCTGATTATTTTTGTTTAAAAAATCTAAATAATTAAATAGATGTCTATGTCTCTTCCTAGACCAAGTTTGCATAATAAAAGGCAGAAAGTTTACCTATACTTATTACCCATCTTGTGACTGAAGAGGGTGCAAAATCTCATGGTTCATCTAGGAGAATGTTAGGAACATCTTCCCTTTAAAAATTAGATTTGATTTTGCAGTAGATTGATCAAGGATTGGTTAAAAATAAAAAAGGCTATCAGCAAAGCACTAATTCTAATTTCTACTTATACATTGGAAACCTGTCTACCTGATATTATAAGTTTTATCTCATCCTGTTACAAAAGTGTCTTAGTAAAAACAGTTAAATGTATGTAAAAACCATAAATATGTATGTAACAACAGTGAAAAGTAGGTTTTTTTAATGCTTGTTGTTAAGAATGCTGTCTCTAAACTGTATGCAGCCAATATACCACATTGTATGATAGTGTAACTGTATCAGCTATTAAGGATGCTATTTCATTATAATGGTATAGTAACTAACTGCTATCCCTGTTTGGGTAACATGAACTGGGTTTAAACGGCTTCAGAAGAAAGAGTGAAAAATATGCTGCTAGGAATTGGCAACTCTCTCATTTGGAAACTGGTGTATAAAGAAATAATTACAGTATAGCTAAATAACCATTTAAACATCATAAGGGCAAAGAGGGACTATTGGTTCAACACTTCTGCATTCCAGCATGTCTGCTAAACGACTACCAGAGATCATTAGCCACCTTGGCTTGCTAAAATAAATAAATAAATAAAATCAGAATAACATTTGAAGATTTTTCTCAAACTCTAACTGACATACAGCCAAATCTATCCATTGCTGCCTTCGAAGGTACACAACTAATGAGGACAGTAGTTTTAGACTAGAGGCTAAACCTATTCAAAGGTAGGATTTGATTGGTTTGATTGTATATTTTGCAGGCTTTTTTTAAAATAGTGTTTAGATTTCTACTGCCTGTAATAGTAATTTTTTAAAATGTCTGCTAGCTAACAAGGTGATGCAAGTAGAGTGGTATAAGGGAAAAAGAGGAGGAAATGGCTAGGGAAAGGTCCCCCACTGGGGCTAATGCCCTAAAAGTTCTAATCAGCTACAACTATGAGAATAAAAGAATAATTTTATTTTGGACTGAAAAAAGATCCTTCTAAATTTATATTGCTGGCTTTCTGGAAATGTATTTTGAAAAACCATGACATGCATTCATTGAAGTGTCAGAGTTCAGTGGGAAGACATGATTTCATCACCCCCATTTAGTTTTAAAGGTCATGGTATTATTGTGAAGATATTATGGAAGAGGGAACCATGAATTCTTTTCTGAGATCCACAAAAAGATGAAATATAATGGATTGGTTTTTAAATGGAAATGCTATGTAAGGAACTCAGCTGAAAGTATTTTCTGAACAATGAAACTAGAAATTATAAAATGCTGGCCTTAGCATGAAAGGCAGGTAGAAACTTAGATATTCTACAGGCAGTGAAATGCCTTGAATTGATAGGTCTTTTTTATAATAACAGTGCCTTGCTGTATTGTGCTGGGAACCCCTACAAAAGTTGGCATTATTACTTTCTCCTCTGGTACCCTGTCTGTTGTTTCATATCTCCTTGCCATTACCTAGGACTGTTCTTATTGTCAAAGGGGAGCCATGCATGTATTTGATGGGTCATCCATGGTTCTACAAAGGAGCCTGTCATTTGGAAATGAACCTGATATTGTAAAAAGTATGTATTAAAACAGTATTAATATTGCTGCACAGACAGTTGTGGTAGCACAATGGTTAGAATGCAGTACTGCAGGCCACTTCTGCTAACTGCAGGCTGTCTGCAATTTGGCACTTTGAATCTGACCAGGCTCAAGTTTGACTCAGCCTTCCATTCTTCCAAGGACCCAGATTGTTGGGGGCAATATGCTGATTCTGTAAACCACTTAGAGAGGGCTGTAAAGCACTGTGAAGTGGTATATAACTTTAAGTGCTATTGTTATTGCTATAGACACATGGCTTTCATAAAATGGAGACCAACATTAAGCCCAACATTCCTAAACATAAAAAGCTAGCTATAACACCAAACAGGCTCTCTGTGTATTGGTTTCCCAAAAGGAAAGATTACCAGCATTTTTAGGATCTAGTCAAGATGCTGTTGTTTGCTTTGGGTTTATCAGGAAGACTTCCTGGAAACTGCAAAACAAAAATGGTTTGGGGATGTAAATGCTTAAGAATGCAAGCCATGTGCTATAGGCATCAAATAAAAATACTATGTGCCTGAAAGCTTGGGGGAGATTTCTACTCAGCTATTTGTGGTCCACAAGCTTACTAATTTGACCCACTCATGGCTGGTTAATTCTGGTTAAAAACTTTGGTAAGCTTAATTTTGCTTTGTGAACTTGGCATGTATATACAATTCAGACTGAGATATATTGGAATAGCAAATGACAAAACCAAGGAAATGTTGGTGTTCATTGTTATTGTCAGAAGTATTAAGCCTACCTAAAGAGGTAACTTGCTTAACAGAGTATTATTTTACTTGGAAATAGCTTCATGTATTGAGCCCCAAAGACAGCAAAACAAGCTAAGGGAAATACCTGCATCCTTATTAGTTTGCATTTCCTAGCCTAATTGCCAACTGGAATTGTGAAGATCATTTTCTTCCGCTCCCTTTTCTTCTCATATGGCAAAGGGTATATAGAAAATAATTGGTCTAGGGAAATTAATTTAAAAAAAAATCAAACTAATTTTAGACATTTCTTATTAACCTCAAAAAACTGTTTTTTTCCTTGGGTCATCTTATTTTCAGTTTGAAATGTCAGAATTTCCCAGAATATAATTACTTACATATTTATGTCTGGCAAAAATACCCTCCCTCTCTTAGCCTCCTCATTCAGATTATTAATGCAGTTTTTCACTTCATTTCATACATCAATTGCTTGTCATAAAAGATGTTCTTTTCAATATGAGCGTCCAGCAACTGCTGTGAAAAATTCTGCACTTTGGGATGTCACTTATACATGATGAGACTACCTTTAAGGAGCTGTCTTAAGCAGGATATCCTATGGGGAAATTTTATATATTTTAGTTATATTTAGTTCCTCAACCTTGTTACAATTCTACTGAAAAGTTCAAGTTGGGCAGTTGGGCATTCAGAAAGTAAACAGGGGACATAAAAAGCCAGATGTGATCAGGACTTTCTTCATGATTCCTCATTCAGAGAAAGCTTTCCCCAAAAAACCTGAGATTCAAGAAGTCCTTAGAGATGCTTTGGTCTCAGTGGTGATGTGAGGAACAAGGTAGAGATATAAACTCTCCCAACTTGAAGAACCCCCAAGGTGAGTTTCATGGTACTTAAACAGAACAAGGACCATCCCTTATGCAAACTCATAGAAACAAATGAAGCTGCTACAGAGTGGGAAAGAGACCCAGGGAATAGGCAGTTCCCCGGACACTTGCTTTTGCCAACTTCAAGATAAGACATGGAATATGCTTGGGCAATTTGAACCAGAATGGAATGACAGTTTTGGGTGCTTTAGAAAAGACTAATTCTTAGATTGCAGCAGATTACATATGGTTCCAAATGCTTCAGAATAGGCTTCCTGTTTTTGATAAAACAGGATTGGGGGTTTCAAATTAACATATAAATAAATTCAATTAGATCTTCCAGAAAGTTTTGGGATCTGGGAAAACAAATGATTTTTTCCCCATTGTTAATGTAATAATTTTACTGAAGATTATATTATAGAAATAAAACTAATATATTATGCTTAATATAAAAATACACATTAAAAAGAAAAAGGGGAATAAAGATAAAAAGGTGCAGGGGAAAAAAAGAAAGAAGAAACTATCTCCAGAAAACATAATCAATACTTGCAACATCAGTAACTCTTAAAGCAAAATCAACATCTCTTCATCCGATATCGTCATTTCATTCTCTATCAACTAACCTTTAAAATATCACCTCTCCATCTTAGTCAGCAAAAGTCCATTAAGGGTTATCAGAAATAACACAACTATTACCAACTACATCTATTCAAACCAATTTGAATCTTTTCTTTTATATTTATATCTTAGTTTCTGTTTAGAAATATACCTCCCCCTTGTTCTTCTCTACAAGTTAGCCAAACCTTCAAAACATTGTCACAGAATCCTAATTAGCAAAAATCCACTAAACATAAAAATAGCACAATTCATTTACATATTGATCAAATAAACCAATTTTGTATTCTTTTGTAGTTTGTGTTCATAATATCTTCCATCTGTATTAACATATATAATAGCAGATAACTTTTCTTTTACCCATTCATCATAAATCTCTCTTAAAGTGGCCATTAACACATTTATGTCTACCTAATGATTCTAAGATAAGTCAAAGTCATCTTATCAGCTGTTTCCAACTATAAACATAGATAATTCCAACATGAAAGGAAGGATTCTTTTAATCAACCTCAAAGTCTTCACTTAATTCAAGTCTTGTAGATTTTTAAAATCAATACTGTAATCACCTTTCTGCTGTACATTTTTAAAAAAATCTTGCAAAACTTAAAACTTGTAATTTTCTTAAAGGAGTAAATGAAAATTCACCTTGTGAATAAAACTGAAAGTTCCCAATTTTAAAATTCAAAAAAAAGAAGAAAAAGAAAAGTAAAATTCAAAGTGACTTAAAAGGTGACTTTAACCTAAATTCTGAGACGCTAATGGCTCAGAGCTCAGCGAAATTTTGTGTCTCCCAGAGACCACAATCTTGTGTCTACAAGACACTACAAAAACATATGTTCCTACCATTTACTCACATAAAAAATAGGTGTCCTGAGTTTGCATGCGTGATCTCAAGACTGTCCTTTCCCCAGATAAATTGTTTGTGGTCTGTATCTTGAATCCAGCTGCCTTTTGGACTGTAAATACCTTTCTCGAACTGTGGAATCTCAATTTGCCATCCCTCAGCAGAAACTCTTTCCATTCTTCACCATTGTTGCTTCACTGAGGAAAACCCAGAAATCTGCTAAGAAAGGCCTTGAACATCTCGGTATCCAGACAGGTTCATCAGGGAGAAGGCTGCTCTTCAGTTTGAGGCTTTAAGCCTCAATTATGCCATATTCTCAAATGTTTCTCTCTGCAAGATAATGAAGATAATATTTAAGGACTTTTATGGAAATATTATTGCATTTTTGCAATTAATTTCTTTATTATAATGATTTCACTGATTAACCTTTCATCTGTATATATTTTTCATCCATTTATTGTCATAGTCAATCAATCTTTTAGAGTTTATACATAAAGTATTTTAGTAGGTATTAATTGCAGAAATAAAAACAGGACCTCAAAACAATTTTTTTTTTCTTATCAAATTCATGGCTCTTTCCCCCCACAAATGTGACTGAGACACTTAAACTTTTTTAATTCAAATAACAAAACCTTACATTGCAGTCCTATAAATACTGACCTAGGCCACCAAAATCTGTCAGATGTCCTCTTCTGAACCATGGATTCTCACTCTCCTCCACTGCAGATAAGCTGTTGCTTGCTAAGTCTCATCATCTATTATGTAACCTGTTTTCATGCTACCTCATAACACCAATTACTTTTGTGAAAAACATCAAAAGTTTTAATTGAAGGCTGTCCTCCTGCTTTAATTGAAGGCTGTCCTCTGACAAATGGTTCCATCCATTTGGTTGTAATTCTTCAACTGAATCTTGATAATTTTAATGTTTTTATATTTATATTTATATTTATATTTATGATTCTATTGGGATGAGTGGCATATAAATTTAATGAATAAAATAAATAAATACACAGGAAGACACATGCAAAATATTATTTTGGGATATTTATTCATGTGTTAATATGTGTACACAGAGGGAGGAGGGAGGGAGGGAGGGAGGGAGACTGACTCAGTACAAGGACTTATTTAATGATCTTATTCTTTAATTTTAAATACCATGGATTTGTTTTAAATAGCAGCAGAGGTTGCATCAAAACTTTTTTCTTCAGTTTTGCCATTGAAGCTGTCACTCAGGTCTTAAAATTCAGAGTGGACGTTTGGCAGAATATCATTTAATGAGCTGAACTCAACACTTCAGAGCAGAACCCTCTGGAGACAAATGAGGAAAGCAACCATCACTACTTGTCTGACTTCACAGTTGGCTCTTTCATGTCTGAGCCAGGCAATTAAATAATGAATTTCTAGGAAATCAATGTTTTAGGAAATCTTCCAGGCAAATGCAGATACATACCTGACTAAACTTCAGATATTTTTTATTCACAAAAAGATTACTTATTTTATGCAAAACTCAGAAAATTCTATGTACATTGGTACACATCTCTAAATATTAGCTTTATGTTCTCTCCTCACCATGCTGAGGTAGTTCCAAATGTTCCTCCATATACCCAGGTTATTTTAGATAATTTTGTTCAGATTTCAAAAGTATGGAAATTGGTCAGATCAAGAGGTATTGTAAACTAGAAATCCATGGCCTCCTCAACCTCACTATGGAAATATAAAGTCTATGTACATTAATAATTTATAGCCATGATAATGGATAGGTGATACCATCATTCAGGAATTTGGAAGATCTCTGTGTCATGTCATTAATGACATCCTGTGAGTAAATTCAGCCTGGGACCTATCAACCTGAGTCAGCTGTTAAGAAAACTTTAACATCTGAACTGACTTATATTTTAGTATAACATATATCATTACTTAATGGGAAATTATAGGCTAGGGACTGTGCCACTGAGGATATAAAGTATTTATCCTTACAAATTGTAGCCTGAGTCTACAGCAGATAAAATATGTCAAAATGTCCCTTGAATGAATGTGTCCATGATGGATGACAAGACAGACCACAGTGTACCATATGCTATATTTTCTTCCTCAGTTTGCTGCAGCACTGAGTATGTTGTTGATAGCATTTCCTTTCCTACTCTACACAATTCTCCATTTCCTTCCCCATTCTAAGCTATGGGCCATAGTTCCCTCAAGAGATCTTATTATACTTTTAGTTCTGCACAGCCAAACAAAGATAAGAGACAATTTTTGAAGTTCAATATATCATCTCTTCATATTGTTCCGAGCGCAGCTATTGCTGCAGGAGAGTCATTGACTTCATATTATTAGACCGTACAAGCCAGTGGAACTCTGTTCTTTTGTTGAACTGCATTTCCTATGAAGCAACTCACTCCAAGTAATAAATTTCAGCCATTACCGTGTTGATGAATAGCATCTGTTGTTGTTTTAATAAACATGTCACACTTTATGACTTTAATTAAGTAAGTAATTAATGGGTCCAAAGTGGTACCATTTTACCTTAGCTTTTCTAACACTATGTCACTTCAGACATGCTAAAACATTTAACATATATAAACACACACACACACACACACGTGTGTGTGTGTGTGTGTGTGTGTGTGAGAGAGAGAGAGAGAGAGAGAGAGAGAGAGAGAGAGAGAGAGAGAGAGAGAGAGAGACTATATATAGATAGAATATCTGTCTATACTCAAGGGTCTTCAAACTTGCCAACATGACTGGAGGAGGAATTCTGGGAGATGAAGTCCACTAGTCTTAAACTTGCCAAGTTTGAAGACCCTTATTATAGATAGTCTATATGTATAGACAGATAGTATATGTCATGCCCTTGTTGGAGTCTGATTCTGAGGGGGAGATTGAGGAGCTGAAAGGGAGTGGGAGTGTGGCTCCGGTGGCTGTGGAAGAAAAAGGGGAAGAGCACAGTCCAGCTGGGCATTCAGAGGAAGACCCAGGGCCATTCCCTCTTCATCCTAGGACACGCAGGAAAAGAGAAGGGAGCAACATGTCTTATGGGAGAGGAAAAGGCCCTGATCCCTTTCATTAGTTGCAGCTGTGAGAACAGGATATAAGTGGGGCATTTTAAATAGCTCTTTGCTGGAAGCAAAGCGTGCTTTATCTTAGTCGAGGCTTATCTGGGTTTTGGCATCTTCCTAACTGTGGTTGCTGTATTATCTTGTGGAAGTCTGCAATTTATCATTCTGGCCTGCTGTGTTAATGACTCCAGTGTGGTTTGTGTTGGTTTTTTAAAAATTTCTAATTATTTTTACTTTTGGTTCGGACTGCATTTACTCTCTTCATAGACTGTTTTTGGAAGAGTTTGATATCAAGTCAAGGGTAATTGGACATTGAGGTCCAAGTTGGAGGCATTAAAGGGAATTTATTCTACTTTTGTGACTGTTATTTTTGTGTCATACACACACACACACACAGAGAGGTATAGTTTCTCAAGTCTTTTGAAAAATTCTACAAATCTTTGCCCTTCCTATTTGATAATGAAATGAGATGCATAAAAGCCATTTTATTTCCTGACAAACTTAACCAACAAGGTTTGATAATATATTACCTAGTCAAGGTGCTTGACATTAATGCAAGTAGCATCATGAATGGACTTTGCTGTCCTCCTAGACCAGAAGATAACATCATAGTTGTGATCTATAAATCTTTCCCTGCTCATTGCTCACTGTAATTTGTGCTTCTCTGACTTAAAATATCCAGACCCTATTTAGCATTGACAGCAGCTGGCAGAATATTAGTCAACTAAGTCACTTTTGGCTAAGAGTCATGTGCTTTCTCTTGAAATGTGTGGAAAGTGGACATTGTTTCCTAACCTCTACTTATCAGAGCTGATTTGCAAAAAAAAAGAGACACGTGCCACAAGAGGATAGAGAAAAATTACATTCAGATGGCACATTTTTATTGCATTCTTGGGCCTGGTGCAGTCAATGATTCTCATTAATTGTACACATTGACCTCCAAAGTCAAACTTTGACAACCTAAATTCTTGACTGATTGATCTCTAGCAAAAGTAATATTGATACATTTCCTAGGCAATTTCCAAGGGAAAAACTGAGAAACATTTCACAAATAAGAAACAGTGATGACACTCAGCCTCAGTTTAAAATGTATGTTGTACCATGTATCTAAGTTCTGAACCAGTCATGTCCTTCAGTTGCCCTTCCATTCTTTTTAGCTTAAAATTTGCGAGTCATACATACATATACACACATATACTGCTGGCAATCCATTGACTAAATTTTTTTTGCACATTGTAATTCTGAAAAATGTCTTTCTATTACTCCATAGATATTGTTTTCTAGTTTCCCCATTTTTAAAAACTTATTTTCTGATATACAGTATTATGTTAATACTGGAATGATGACAGATATGCTATTTTACCATTTTTCTCATGTAAAGGCTTCATTTACCCTCACTGACATGATAGCCAATCAAACTTTATTTTAATAAGCAATGATTTTATTCAGAAGAGGAGAGTATTTAAAATAATAACAAGACTACTAAAATTGTAACTATTCATTGCTAAAATACCAAAACAAAGGGAAAATGGCAAGTTTGAGAAGAAGAAAGTCGGTTCCTTGTAGATACAGCTGTAAAATACAAAATGTGCTTTTGAAGAAAAAGTAGCCATATAATCAAATATTTTCCAAAGGACTTCTAAAAAAACAACCAGGAAAGTTAAAGCATTTATTTATACAAATATTCTTCACAGAACCATTGCAAAATTTTAATTTGCCTAACAGAATTCTCACAATCAGACAGGTTAATTTAACATATGGACAAGACAGTTTTAAATCAGGTTTTGATGGAAAAAATGGCCTAGTTGCTTCCCTTTCAAAGATCAGCTGTCATTCTGAATATAAATTCATTTGGTTAGAAATATTATAAAGATATATTAGCTTTGACTGAGACCAGATTTTTTTGGGGGGTGCAGGAGAAATAGAAAGAGAGGGGGGGGGGGTAACATAAAAGTTGAATTACTTTTAGCATCCCATTGAGATATTAAAAGAGTATAATTAAATCCTTATAAAGTTAAAATACAGTGCTATACCAACATTTTTTCCAAGCATCCACTGTATTTAGGTAGGTCTTACTTCTATTAAAATGGGCATAGAATTGCAGACATTACTGTAGTATGGCAACTAAAATGTAAAGCAAAAGCAATTATAAACCAAAATAGGCTTATAATAAATGAAGATAGCAGTTTTAAATGAACAGGATTGTGGGGGAAAGTTGAGTTGTCAGAAGATTTACCTCAAATAACTCTAGCTCAAATTCCTTTACTAAGACTTTACTAAGATGAAAATGTTAAATTACAGTCAACCTGTACCTAATCTAGAAGCAAAATATCCAATTCTGTTGGGTTTTCTTCTACTAGTTATTTTCTTCTCTCAGTTAAAGGATATAGTATTAATGTTAATACATAAAAACACCTAAAACAGAATCTAAAAATACAAATCAAAATTATGGTCTTGTCTATCTCTGAACCTGCACACAAAAACATAACAATACTTTTAAAGAGTAGGAGGTTTTTTTAAAAGACATGTTTTCCAGCAAGCTGTATGTAAGATTGAAAATGTACAATTTTGTCCATCAGAAAATGATGTAGATAATTGCAAAACATAGTCACCAAACCGGTAGTAACACCGGTTGAATCCCACCCCTGAACTATTTCCCCTGAAATATACTTCCCCTTTCATTATTTCACAAGGAAATGGAAGTAGTTAGATGTGAAGTAGCTATCAAAAAGGAAGTTGCTTTTAATTCCAAAAGGTAGGAGAAGTAGAACCAGGCAGAAGAGCAAAAGAGGGATCATCCTGAAATCGTTACATAGCCACAAACAGAACTAAGACTTGCCTTGATAGTTGTTGGTCCTTATCTAACATCAGGGGTGGAACTAGAACTGGTTGTTAACATTCTAAGCAGTTCGGAGAACCAGTTGTTAGAAGAAATTACTGGCCTAATCCTGTAAGGAAGGCAGGAAGGAAACATTCTGGTGTTGCTTACAGAAACTGCCTCTCCATTAACCCTTATTACATTCTTGGCAGGACTAGACTTCCTGTCTCTGGAACTTCTCTGGAGTTTTTTTTCCTCCTTTGCTAGTACTTTGCTTGTGTGAAGTGACCATTCAAAGTTACAATGGCACTGAAAAAAGTGACTTATGACCATTTTTCACACCTACAACTGTTGCATCCCCACAGTCATGAGAGGCCAGGCGAGGAAATGAGTGTCTCAATGTGAGTGATGTTGAGTTGGCCATGCCCAGCCAATAACATGACCACCAAGCCACGCCCACCAACTAAGTCACACCCACAGAACCAGTTGTTAAAAAATTTGAATCCCACCTTTGTCTAACAGTAACAGGTGTTGACTATTAGTTGAGAAGATTCATTTGCATAGGCTTTAGCAATAAATCAATTAAATTGAACCTTCACATGTGGACCTGGTGTTTCATACCTGAAAATAGGAATGCAGATATTTCATTATCCAGTTCAATAACAACTGTGGAACAACAATTTCTTTTGCAAAGAAAAAGAAGTCAATTAATTGGGAAAGAATTGTTTAAAAAACACTCATGAAAACTTTGCAAAAAAAACCAACCCTCAATTTCTTACACTTTGCAAAATTTTACATTCCCCCAGGCTTGACTACCTGGTGCCAAAGTATGTGTAATTCCTCACCACCACTTTTCCTTCACTGACAAGATATTTTCAGTGAGTATTTGATATCTCTCATTCCACCCCCCCAACAACTGCAGTATCTTAGACAGGAAAGAGTACTGTCAGTTATTTTAAATATTTCTGAGCCAGAAAAATAAATGCCTAGCAATCATTTCAATGTTCTTTTCACTCCTCCAAATAATTATTTGACATAAATGGAGCTGCACCCATTTTACTGTAAGTGAAGGAGTTTGGGATTGAGGGGAAAACATCTTCCAAATGTCACTAACTGACAGAGGTAAGTTAGAAAATAGATCACAAGTTGCATGAAATTCTGACAGATGTAATTAGAGTTATATGTACAATTTAATCTTGCTGCCTGTTCCTTCAGTAGAGAGGCACATCAGTCCAACAAAAGTTTATTCCTGACTAAATTCCATTGACAGCTAATGGTGTCCAAATCCTTGGAATGATTATTGAAAGGTTCCATTGGCTGCAATGACAACTCTGTATGGTAAAGCAAGGCTAGTCATGATTGATTTTCTTCAAACCAAGTCAATGATCCATCACTGTTATATCTACCACACCTGTGAAATTTTGGACTGGTCTTTGAACAATTTTCAATTTATGGATGGGCAATTTGTGGCTTTTAGGATGAATGTGGTCCCAATATCCTTTCTTTGTAGATGATTATGTAAGTGCAATTTTCTATTTATTAAAAAAGAGCAATATTAGTATTACTTTTGAAATTAAGCACCCCACATGTGGACATTCCCCACCCAAAAAATTTCTCCAGATGATGTAAAGCTTTTCAATACCACAGACAATACTGCTACCCTTCAAAAAGATCTTGACTATGTATCAGAACGGTCAAACAAATGGCAACTTCAAATCTCAACAAATAAATGCTCTGTCTTACATATTGGCAAAAAAAAAATCAGAAAATAAAATACAAGCTGAATAGTCAAGATCTTGTTGATGACCCAAGCTCTGTAAAGGACCTTGGAATACTCACCTCTAATGATCTAAGTGTTAGAGCCCACTGCAACTACATAGCCAAAAAGGCATTAAGAGTTGTTAACCTAATCCTACATAGCTTTTTCTCTGGTAATATCACACTACTAACTAGAGCATACAAAACATTTGCTAGACCAAAACTCGAATACAGCTCATCAGTCTGGAACCCACATTACGTATCTGATATTAGTACAGTTGAGAAAGTCCAGAAATATTTCACAAGAAGAGTTCTCCACTCCTCTACTCGTTGTAGAATACCTTATGCCACCAGACTTGAAATTCTAGACCTAGAAAACCTTGAATTACGCCATCTTCGGTCTGATCTAAGTATGGTATATAAAATCATACATTGCAATGACTTACCTGTCAATGAATACTTCAGCTTCAACCATAACAACACAAGAGCACACAATAGATACAAACTCAAGGTTAACCGCACCAAACTTGATTGTAGGAAATAGGACTTCAGCAACAGAATGGTCAATGTCTGGAATACTCTACCTGACTCTGTGGTTTCTTCCCCAAACCCCAAAAACTTTAACCTTAGACTGTCTACTATTGACCTCACCCCTTTCCTAAGAGGTCTGTAGGGGGCGTGCATAAGCGCACCAACGTGCCTACCGTCCCTGTGCTATTGTTTCTTCTTTTTTTCTTATATGTACCCATTTCATGTATTCATAACTATGTATATATTTATACCTATTAACTTGTAAGCGATTGAGAAATCAAATAAAATCAAAAATCAAATCAAAACAATGTCTCAAAGATTCTTCTATAGTGTTGATAATACTTATGCTGAGTGAAAATGGAAATAAAGAAGTTTGCAAGCGATTTAATTTAAATGTAGGAACTGTACACTACAATCCGGAAAACCTGATATGGTGATGAAAATGTGCAATTTTTCAGCTGCTTTTCAAGAATATAAATTGGAGGTATTTGGGATGTGGTTCACAGCTTGCAAGATATATGTTATCCATATCTGGTCTGGCATAATGTGTGAACTCCCAACTGCAAGAATATCTCAGCCAGCATGAACACATATCTTAAAGATGCCAAGCTACATGAGGAATTCTGGGAAATATTGAAAATATTTCTCTCTCCCCACACCCCAGGTATTTTGGCTAAATCAAGAGTAGGATCCATATAAAATATATTGTTCATTTAATAACATTCTGGTTACATTCAACTGGCTCTTTTAAGAACTAAAGAGAGATGACAAAGTAGCCAATGAACATTCAACATATATATCATTTAAAGCTCTGTCAAAGTGAAGTAGTATATAAGTTAAATAAACAAATACCACTCATCCAATTGCTGAACAAACTCTTCAGTTGTGTTGTATAGAAAACGCCCAAAGAGCACACAATATAGTGTGATCTCTGATGCAATTATCTTGCTTTGCCTGACCTTGCCTTTTCCAAAACCAACTATAGAAAGCAAGATACAAGCATCCTGGAAGACAGAGTTTTCATTGTCAAAATGGCATATGCAGAAATGGTTCAATGTTTCTTAGTAAGGGATGGTGCTGCCAAAAAAGGAAAGAAATAACATCTAGGAGAGCTACATTTGAAGGCCTTTAATTTTTAGAAATCGAGAAACAGATGAAACTATTGATTTTGCTGCATAATGTGTAATCTGGACCTTAGAGTATGCAACCACTCTTTATAACAAAATGAAGACAAGTGAGTATAATCCTTATTAGTGGTGTGTACAGAAAACATTACATATGTTTCAATTTATCTGATGAATAATTGCTTGGATTCAGCATGGCAGACTGATATCTCATTGTCTAGATTAGTCTGTACTACAATTTTGCCAGTAGTATGTTACAATGTAGGTTGTACATATGTCACAATGTCTTACCAGTTAATGAATATTTCAGCTTTAACAACAACAACACAAGAGCACACAACAGATATAAACTAAATGTAAACTACTCCAAACTCGATTGCAGGAAGTACAATTTCAGCAACAGAGTGTCTGTAACTCACTACCTGATTCTGTTGTCACCTGCTCAAACCCCCACTCCTTTACTCTCAAACTAACCTCGATTGACCTCACCCCATTCCTAAGAGGTCTGTAAGGGGTGTGCATAAGCGTACAATTGTGCCTACTGTCCCTGTCCTATTGTCCCCAATTATTAGATTCTATTTCTTGTATTTAAACTTATGTTTATTCTTGTTTCTGTTATATTGTAAGCTTTTGACAAATAAATAAAATAAATAATAAAATAAGTAGATGAAATTGGTAACCATATTGGTAGGTACTGAGAACTAACTCTAGATGCATAGCTGAAAAGAGGTTTATGAAAGGAGGCTTTATTTTTTGTTCAGTGGTTATATTGTACATAACTTTTAAAAACCTGATGTGAGGTGGCAGCATCTATCTGACTGGCTGACCTCAAAAAAAAAAGTTAAGCAAAATCAGGCCTGCTTAGTTCTACGATGGGAGGTTACCAGGAAACCCCAGGACTTTAGTCTAGATCAGTGTTTCTGAACCTTGGCTGCTTTAAGGTGAGTGGACTTCAAGTTTCAGAATTCCTTAGTTATCTTGGCATCTTTAAGGTATGTGAGCATGCTGGCCTGGTATTCTTGGAGTTGCAGTTACCTATCTTAAATTGCTAATGTTGAGAAACACTGGTCTAGGCTGAGCATTTAACAATAATGCAAACATCAGACCACATTAAAAATAAGGCCAAGGCCACTTCAGGATTCTTGCCCTGTTCATGTAGGCATGAGGAAACAGCACAACTTGAAGATGTGTTTACTTTTGTATAGTTGCTCCTGCATTTCAAAAGGAGAAATGGAGTTTCTTCCGGAATCAGGTAAAAAACCATGTAACAGTGGAGTTCATATTTAGTCTTTATTATAGTTAGATAGAATGACTGACTGAATGATCAAGTAGTCAATTTAACTCCCCTTTCCAGCAAGTTCTTTCTCCCTCTCTTTCTTTCTGTAGCATTTCTGTTTTAGAAGGGAAGATAGAACTGGCATTTTAACAGCCATTCAGTTATAGCTATCCTAGTATTATCTCTCTTGGTATATAAATAGGGAAGAAATATGACTACTGACCAGGGAATCAGAGGTTTATGTCACAGTTTTGATTTTAAGACAGGTAAAGTGATAATAATTCCCATTCCAGTAAAATAATAATAATATCACAAATGAAATAGAGGGCAAGACAACACTATGTTCTGCACGTAAGAGCAAGAACTCAAGTGTTTGATAATGAATGTTTTACTTCTGGTCACACAGCTTTGGCACCATATATGAACCAAATCCCTCAAAGAATATATGAGTGCAACATTTTAAAATTTTCCTGATGCATCCTGAAAATAAGAGTTTTTCCCCAGAATTTTTCCAGAAACTGGATACAAATGGACAATTTGGAGAGGATCTTTTTAGGAAGTCACTATTCTAATTCAATCCTTTCTGTATTTATTGGAAAGTAATTCCCACCAATCTCAGTTGGATTTATTCCAGATTAACATTTGCAGAACTGCTGCTTCAGCTTGCAATAGAATTCCTCTGATATTTGACTTAAGTAGAGGAATATTTCTCAGTTCAGTGATATAAGAGAACTTGCTTTGCATGCAAAATGTCTCAGTTTCATTCTTTGATGTTCACAAGATACTGTAAGGTTGGGAAAAGCTCCTTTCTGAAACTTCGAGCATCTACCACTTAGAATATGTAACATGGCATTAGTATGGACTAATTACTATGGGCTGTTACTTAATAACACTTAAAATACTGATATATTATAGGCACCTACAAGTAAATCCAGACTAACTTAATGCTATTGATTAGACTGGACCTAATCCAACCCTGACTAAGTCTGGATTCAATGCAATGGAACTGTAAAACACAGACTTAAACTCCTTGAATTTCAATGTGGGTTGTAATTCAACAAGTCTCTCACTTTCCCTCCCTCCCAATCTCTCTCTCTCTCTCTCTCTCTCCCTCCCACCCCTCTCTTTTACATACACACTCACAATTTCCTTTTATTTCCTCATCCCGGAAAATGCCTTGTTAGAATGTGTTCAAGGGACCACTATTTCTCCTTTCATAATATAAATTAATTACTTTAAAGTAAAAGGTTATCTTACCAGCGCACTATAAAATTCCTGCATCCCATTTCAAACCAAAAAGTTAACATTGAATCATGTCAGAAACAGCTGGTGTTAAAAATCCATGATGCAAATTCATCAGGCTAAAAGCACTGCAAAAAGATTTGAAGTTACTCATCACCATGAAAATCTAGAAAGCTGAAGATAATCAGCAATAGCCGTTTTCTTCAGAAAATGAAATATATGTTTTTATTTTATTTGCCTTTTTATTGTTAATGTGTTACCCAGGGTTTTCCAAGCTTAGTTGGCAATACAAGTGAAATCTCATAAAAATATGGACTTGGTAAATGTGTACTTCATTCTTTATGTGTAAGGGGACATAAAGGGAATTACACAAACTAGAATACATCTAATTGTTATTCATGCTATAAAATACTGTAATTAAATTGTGGACAGAATCATTTCTGTAGAATTTTATTTAATTGTCAGAGGTACAATCAGTTATTGAAAGTCAAGGTAGAAAGGCAAAAGAAAGGTTGGAAGAATTTTTTCTGGCTCTAAAGAGAATTTTATAATTAAAATGCACTGCTTTACATCTTTCTGAATGAATTCTTCTCACAACTTCATCTTTGTCTCTCTCCATGACCCTTACAATAGTTTTCAGTATTTTGATGTTGTCCTGTCAGATCTGATGGCACAATAATCTCTTAGTCGGTACGAGTCATGCTCTATTTATGAACAAGTGTCTTTGGAACCACCTCTTCTGAGTTTTCACATGTCACCAACATCTACCTAAATATCCTTTTGTGTCTTTCATTTGGCCAAATGGGATATGGGAATATCCCCTCAGCTATGGTAACACTATAGGGAGTTAAACATTCACCCAACTCGTGTGTGCTTGAGTATGTGCTCTTTGTTGATTTAAGAAAGTGCTGATCTCTCTCTCTCTCTCTCTCAGTTCAATTCACCTCACAGGGTTGACATTGCAGGGAAAATAGGAGGAAGAAAGTGTTTTGGATATATTCACTGCCTCGAGTTATTTGTTAAAGTAATAAAGCTGGGACACAAATATAATAAAAAAAACTCTGAGAAGTCAGAATTGAATGGGCTTATTCATAGATATATGTAAAAGTGACATGGAAAGGGTGCTAACTGAATCATTGGGCTATATGTATCATCAAAAGCAAATTTCATTTGAATTACAGCCTCGGTCCAAGAGCCCCACAAAAGCTGGTCTGTAAGTACTACAGTGCTCCTCACCCCCCCACAGCAGAACAGTGATAGAGTTTGTCCATTAAAAAAGGCTCTCAGAAGCTTTCTCACAAAATAAGGGCGGTACATTGAGGTAGCAAATGAATGAAAAACATCAAAACCAAGCCAAGGTTTGCATGCATTTCCCTTTGCTATAAAGCTCTGCATCAAATGTAGTCCATGCACTTCACAGGACCATCATAAATTTTCAGGTAAGGTTGCAGATAGCATGTGGGATTGGTTGGAGATCTACTGTGGCAGCATATCTCCTTCTTCTTCAGTGTCTGATTCTAGAACCAATCCTGTATTATATGTCTGTGACATGGGGGCTGAACTTGTCAACTCCCTATGGTGACACGGGTCTTGAGTTTTCTTTTTTTTAATGTGTTATACCACCATGACAGTAGCAGAAATGTAAGGGAAAAATAAAGACAATTAAAAGGAAAACAAACAATGATTTCAGAAAATACAGTTTAGTGTTAAGCAACTTGGTCTTGTGCTTTAACAGGGGGGCAGAAACTAGAACACCACAAAGCAGGAAGTAGCAATTTATATTGATTAGTTGGGATTTTATTTATAGGAAAATTGCTTGCTTACAAGAGTGCAGCTGGTGTGGTGACTTAAGTTGATCTAGGCCAGGGCTGTCAAACTCCCAGCACATGGGCTAGATGTGTCACGTGATGGCCATGCCCACACCCGGTTTAGCAAAGGGGAAAAAAAGTCCCGATGCCACCATGATGACATGAGTTTGACACCCCTGATCTAGGCCAACATGAGGAAATTAGGACTGTTTGTCATTTTTAGGATAATCAATTGTCACTAACTGTACTGTTGTAAACAAAACCCTGATTTTTAATAACATATTAAGATGAGTTGTTCACATAGTAAATCTTTATTTATTTGAGAGAAACACTTCTGTTAATTAAATTTCCTCAAATAAAAATCTTATGAACATACTTTAGTATTTTAATTAATTAACTTATTGATTGATTGACAGCATCAACAGCTAATTGGTTGGCGACTTTAACAGGAATTAATGTTTGCCAATGGCTAACTATAAACATCAACTGTGACTAGTAAAAACACTACTCTTAGTTGCAGAATGAAAAGTTGAATAACTCATCTGCCATGAAGAATTCTCTTAATGAAGGTTGGATTTTTATTTAACAGGATTATTCAATGATTAAATAAGCAAAAAAAAAAAAAAACTTTGCAAAAGTGGCTAGGTCGATGAAGATAGGACTTTTCTTAAACTACACTTTTTACACGCTTGTAAAAAGAGGTGGGATTTTGTTACCTGATTATATCTACCATTTTGGAATCAGTCATGATCACCAAGGGCAGCCCTGATGCTTTGGGACTGGGAGAACAGTAAGAATTCTAGATGGGTAATCAGGTGTAAAGAACAAATCATGTCTTCTGAGCTACTTTGAAAGTTCTACATGTAAAGAGAGGAAGCTGGAAGAAGTGGGCTCACTCTTTTGTTTTTATAATTTATTTTATTTTATTTATATTAAATTATTACCATGGTAATAGTGCAATATTTTATCTATTGTATAATTTACAAGATACCCTTCCCTTTATACCATCATGCAAAACACCTTACAACAATCAAAACAAAAGCAACACCTTATGAAAATATAACTCACCCACTTTAATGATTGATTTTAATTGTATGGATTGTGTTCTGTTTTAATATGGCACATTTTAAATAGTATAATTAAATCAACCTTGGGTGATGAGATAAACAGAAAGGCATGATATACATTATTAAATAGATAAACAATTAGGAGCTTGACAAAAAGAGATGACTATAAGTACTTTTATCATGGTCACTGATGAGAATTGTAAACAAAACACATTAAAAATAAAAATAAAGTAAAAACAAAACAAGACAGTTGGTGGATTTGTTAGTGGATAATAAAAGTCTGTTTAATTTTTCAGGCAGTATAACAAAATTCAACTACTGATCCAAGAAGACTGAATCATGCCGATCTGACAATAACTTCTGTACTTAAAAACAATCAGAATTTCCCAAATGTTTTACTACATAAGTAGTCATAACACTGAGTCTTAAAAAGAGGATATGATACCACAGGACATGTGGTAATTTCAACTGCCCCTTGTCACAGCCTCAGTTCATAATAGACTTGTTTCAGCCCTCCAAAACTGGTGTGGGAAGATTATTGAAATATGCTAATATTAGTGTTTTGCTTGACTAGTGTCAATTAGTCCAGTATGAAATCACATACAGAGGAATTTATTCAAATTACTATTTATTAGCAAGATTTATTCTCCCAACTCAAAAAGGAAATTAATTGCAACATATGAATTATGATGGGGGCCTTGGTGCTCTCTGAGCTTGGTAATTTTCTTGCAGACATCTGATAATGTTACCTAGTTTGGTAATGAAACATCTGTAAAAGAACCATCAAGCTTAGAGCCCCAAGAACCTCACAGTTCAACCCTAACTACAAATATTCTCTTCTATCAATACATATCAGTTATCAATAAATAAAAAATGGCTGGAGCTTTCAACATCTGATCTCACCTACTATTTTAGGTGCCACCAGCTTAAAAATTCTTAATATAGATTGAAAGCAGGTAATGGGTCTCTTATGTTCCATGGTTTTACAAATGTGAAATCTATAGCTTAATAATTTCCAAAAGCCTCCCAAAATGTCTGAAATTGACAGCAGTATTTTGAAAAATAAGCAATGTGTGCCCTTGGAAGTGTCCCACTTTGTTGTTAATCTGATATGTATTTTACTTACTATAATATATAGGACCACTTGAAAGAAAGGGAGGGAGGGGAAATCAGCCAGAAGTCTCCAACATAACAAATTCCAGGCGAGCATGCCCAGACCTCAATATTCCTCAAGGTGAAGCAATGACATAAAAATTATGACCTCCCTTATATTTTATTTGTTTTCCCCACACTAAAATATTGCTGCAGCCTGAGGCATTAGTGAGAGCAAACCTCCATTATCGCTCCAGAGAGCTGGCACTTTGCTCATTAGGCTTCTAAGGTTCTGACAGAGTGACCTTGTTTAGTGGAAAGACACAGATGGAGTCTGTCAGTAAATCTTGTTAATGTAACAAGTATTTCCATCCTTAGATGAGCATTGCACCTGATACAAGCATTTCTTTCCCAAGTAAACAAATTCTCCTTCTTCCCTATAGATAGATTCCCTCCCAGGCCTGGCAGCCTAAACACTTCATGCCATCAGGTGCTTTGCTATTTATTTGTTGTCACAAAATGCATCTTGTTCTCTGTGTGTAGGCCACTTAGTCTCTTAAAAGAAAGCTGGTGGTTGACTTTAAGAGGACAGAAATTGGCTTTAAAAAAAGAACTGCTCTCAGTCAACACAACAAATTTATTTCACTTTATTCTTGTTTAATGGACTTTAGCTCCACCCTGCAAAACATGATGGTCCTATGAGGGGTCATTGGTGCTCTCTGGTTTTCTTGCAGGCATTTCATTATCCAAACTAGGTAACATCATCAGTGCTAATGACTAATGACATGTCTGCAAATAAACCATTAAGCTCAGAGAGCACCAAGGACCCCTCATTTCAACCCCGAGTTACAAATATTTTCCTTTAATGAGGTCCTATTTTCATTCTTGTGTACGTTTACATTATTTTACTTAAGGATTTTTGCAAGGGTCTCATGATTGTGATAATTAAAATATCATGATAGGATTATGTCATCTCCATCTAGCAGTTGGCCAGACTTTTGGGCAGGAGAATCTGAGTAATAGTATGTATAAATAAAGGTAATAAGCAAGGAAGCAAAATCTGCATGAGGCCACTGGGTAAACTCATCCATCACGATGGGATATCCTAAGTATTCTAATGCATCTCAGTTGTGGATAATAAAGGTCTGGATGGGGAACAACAGACTTCAGCTGAAACCTGACAAGGCTGAATGGGTTTGGATTTAGGCTTCTAGGACTTTGCTATCATTGGTGCTGGATGGGGTTGAACTGGGGGTCCCTTTGGACACACAACTCCTGCAAAGAGCAGGTGGCACTTGTTGCTAGAAGGGCCTTTGAATCACTTCCTGTGGTGCACCAGTTGTGCCTGCTCCAAGAGTGGGAGACTCTGCTCATCATCACTTGCACTCTAGTCACCCACTCTTACTACATGTAGTATCCAAAAGCTTCAGACAATGCAGAATGCAGTGGTACTGTCAGTTAAGTGTGATTCAATGGTGGTATTCAGCCGGTTCACACTGGTTCAAGAGAACCGGTAGCAACAATTTGGCTGGGTCACCAAACCAGTAATGACTTCTGGCTGGCCATGCCCCCGACCTGGTCGCCTGGTTGCTGCTCACTCACCCCTTCTGGCTGCTTGATGTTTGCTCACCTTTTCTGGCTGCTCAATGCTCGCCCCGCCCACCACCCTATATAAGTTGCTGCACCATATGGTCCAGCTAATCACCTCACTAGTTCCTTTGCTGATGCCCAGTCAGCTCAGCTCACCAAAGGTAAGCAATGCATGCCACCCGCTGGTCGGGGGCCGGGGCCCCAAGGCCCTGGAGCCACCAGTTGGGTGGGAGAATGCTTGATTCCCTGGCTCTGGCCTTGCCCCAGAGCTGCCACTCACTCTTCCTTAAGCCTGATGCGTTGCTCATTTTCCCCTCCTTCAGAGGCCCTGGCCCTTAATCTCCTCGCTTCCTCCCCTACAACTGCCTCTTTCATCATCTGTGGCCATTCCTCTCACAGCTGGCTGCCAGGGAAGGCAAGCCAGGGCTGAGAGCCACTGGGCTCCCCACCAGCCCGCATCTTGCTCCCCTTGTTGTGAGATGCCTGCAGCCGCTGCCTCTATTTTTTGGTGTGAGAAGCCTCCCAGATGATGCCTTTTTGCCAGCTGGAACCGAGTCAGCTGGCTGGAGGCTTCTTGCACTGAAAATGACCAGCCTCCACTTTTCGAACATGCCCAAAAAGAGCTTCATTGCCACCCTGTTCTTCGCACTGGCCATGCACATGCACCCTATTGCCTGCTGTGCCAGAGGGACTTGCCTGGGCAAGTACCTCCACTCTAGCAAGTCCCAGCTGCTGCTTCTTTGCCAGCTGGAACTGAGCCGATAGCCCACATGCCATCTCCCTGTGCACATGTGAGGCCAGGACCTTCTGCGAGCAGACAGCATGTGGGTGAGTTCCTGTGGCACCGTGAGATGCATTGCACATGCTCTGTGTAAGCCCAAGAAGGAGGAGAAGACTTGGGTGAACTTTTCTGCCTCCCTTCACTTTGCTCCGATGCAGCTCAGAAGGCAGCCACCCCAGCCTGTCTGTTTAAGGTACTTCGATGTGGAGGGAGGGACCAAAAAGGGACAGGCAGGGCACAGGAGCTGCCTTCTGACTCCTGGCCAAGTCCCACCATGTCACCGTCCCCCTGCCAAGAAGTATCCAGCTGCCCCTCTTTGCTGGCAGGAGAATCCTCCAGCCGCCGCTCCCAGCTCAGTTCTGGCCAGCAATGAAGTGGCAAAAAGATGTACCGTATTTGCCGGCGTATAAGACGACTGGGCGTATAAGACGACCCCCCAACATTTCCACTCAAAATATAGAGTTTGTTATATACTGCCGTATAAGACTACCCCTCTTCCACACACCTTCCACTTTTGCACTTTTCTGCTTTGGACAATTTTGAAATGAGCTAATCCAATTTTGAACCAAGAATATGCAAATAGCTATGGAGTTTAGAAATGAGTTTTAAAATATTTTTCATTGCTTACCATTAAGCGTAAAATATGTTGTAAATAAAATGAGAACACAGGAAACGTTCTCTTCTCAATACAGCTGATCTCTCTCTCTCTCTCTCTCTCTCTCTCACACACACACACACACACACACACACACACACACACACCAAAACCCAGACACTGAAAAGGCTGCCAAGGAACAGTATATTCAATGCCTTTCTTTAATCAAGAAACAAGGAATTCCTTAGAATCTTTTTTTTTCCCCAAGTGGCCCTCTTTAAAAAAAAAAATGGAGGTAACACTTTCATTCAAAAAGTCTCCCAGTATCTGGAGTCGCTCAGACATATTGAAGTGAGGCAGGAGAGTAAGTGAAATTTGAAATGATCCAGCTACCGTTTTCTTCCCTCCCGCCCGAAGGCCATTATCTCCACGTCAAAAACGAACGAGGGGAGGCAAAGAAGCCAAACACGCTAAAAAGGATCTCTTTATTTTCCTACACAAGGTCACACCTACTTTTCCGCATTCAAAGGACAACCTCTCCTCATCACCACCACACACACACACACACCCCAATACCCGCAAACAATGTTCTGGGCATTAATCACCATTGCTACATTAACCTGGTAAATTTATACCCTGCCTCCCCCAGTGTTGCTTTGACGGCAGGATTTCACACAGCGGGCACTCGCCGCTTCTCTTCTCCGCTCTCCCACCGTTCGCACATGTTGGAAGCACCGTAAAACCTGATAACCCACCCGGGCTCCCCATCCTTAACTCTACAGCTGCCCGCATGCAAAACCTGCGTGCAAAAAAAAAAAAGAAAAAGAAAAGTACGCCGCACGTGAGGATCTTCGAATCCTCTCCTCCCCACACCGCTAAGAAAGGAAGAGGGGGAAAGGTTGCGCAGCGCGTGGCGAGTGACACCCGCCACACACACACACACACACACACACACACACACACACACACACCCCCCCCAGCCTCCCTCCCGGCTGCAACTCAAGCTCGAAGTGGGAGTCGGAGTCCTCCTGGCATATAAGACGACCCCCACTTGGAGGCATGTTTTTCAGGGCAAAAAGTCATCTTATACGCCGGCAAACACGGTAGCTGTAGGCTTCTTGCAGCAAAAATTACCAACCTCCAGCTTTGCTCCACTTCTCCAACACGCCGCCACAGCCGCATTCTAGGCACCGGCCATGTAGGTCAACCCCATTGAGCCTGCTGCACCGGAGGGACTTACCCAAGCAAGTCCAAGAGGAACGGTGCATCAGACAATGGGGTGAGCCTGCATGGCCAACACCTAGAACGCAGCAGTGGTGGGTGCATTGGAGAAGCAGAGCAAAGCCAGAAGTTGGCGGCTGTAGGCTTCTTGCAGCAAAAATTACCGACCTCCGACTTGCTTGGGCAAGTCCCTCCAGTGCAGCGGGCTCAATGGGGTGGACTTGCATGGCCGGTGCCTAGAATGCCGCCACAGCGGCGTGTTGGAGAAGCGGAGCAAAGCTGGAGGTTGGTAATTTTCGGTGCAAGAAACCTACAGCTGCCGCATCTTTTTTTGGTGGGGTATGGCTGCAGGCATCTCGTGACAAGGGTGAGATGTGGGCTGGTAGGGAGACCAGTGACAACAATGGCTCAGCCCTGTCTTGCCTTCCTTGTAAAGTCACGGCCATGGGACAATGAAAGTGGCAGTTGTGGGGGAGGAAACAAGGAGATTAAGGTCTGGGGCCTCTGAAAGAAGGAAAACAGGTGAAGGGAGAGTGGGTGACAGGCAGGAATAGGCCAGGCCTTTTACAAATTAGACCAGGCCTGCCTGGGCAGAAAATAGGTAGATAGGTAGAAATTCATTTTTTTTTCCTACTAGGTTTCTGGTATGCCTTCCAGTCCTAGCAAAGCTCTGTGCAACAAATGAGCATGCCTGAGGCAGCAGCAAAGAAATGGAGCCTGAAATTCAAGTTGTCCATGTTTCATAAAAAAAAATTCTCAAGTTATTTTGTGTTGCCATTTATATTGCTGACCTACTCACCTCTCTCTCTCTCTCTCTCTCTCACACACACACACACACACACACACACACACACACACACACACGCATGCACGCACACAACTACCTTCTGAATTCACTTTAATCCACTTGTTCTACTTTTGTTATTTTTACAGTGCTTCATCTGCCCTGGGATTTTTGAAAATGTCTTGAAGACAAGATAACCCTTTCAGTTCTAACTTCCATCCTTCATGCTAAATGTCATTGGAGCTGAAATATTTGAGGGTCTGCACCTCCATAATTAACTCCTATCTCATTAGGTCCAAGAGGAGAGGCTTTAAAGAGATGATTTTGTCACCAAGTTTGAGGATCTTGCTCGCAATGGTTACTAATTATTTTTGTGAATGTTTTACTGTTACATGTTTCATATTGTTAGCCAGAATCATGAAGCCAAGATGGTCCATCATATAAATTGAAATGATATAAATATAGATGATAGATGGATGGATAGATAGATAGATAGATAGATAGATAGATAGATAGATAGATAGATAGATAGATAGATAGATAGATAGATAGATAATAGATAGACAGACAGACGGATGGATGGATGAATAATCACTAAGGATAAAGGTATAGGCAGCTTGTTAAATGTTTACAGCTATATTTTCCAGTTTGTTGTCATAGTCCATAGGCCAGTTCAGCTGCGTCTGATGAGCACTTTAGCACAATTCAGTGGCAACATAACGCATCTTAAGAGTCAGTTTGGTGTAGTGGTTAATCAACAGACTAGAAACTGGGGGACCATGAGTTCTAATACTACTTTAGGTAAGAACTAGAAGCCAGTTAAGTCACTGTGGGCCAGTCACTCTGTCTCTTCTCTCTGGGAAGTACTCAAGGATAATCTACTTCGTGCCAGGAAAACTGCAGGGACTACCTGTATTCCAGGTAGACGGCTGGAGTCAACACACATATACACAAATACGGCATGTTTCATTTTTTTGTTTTTGTGGGGTGGGGGATGCTTTGTTCCAGGTACAACTGAGCAGCAGTTCTTTGAGTCTACTTTTTTTCAGTGCTGCAGGCAACTGAAATACAGCTCCTTATCAAATATAAGAACAGCCATGCATCATCATACAAGAAGACAATATGCTAATATTATTCTCATGTGAGCTGGGGCTTCTTTTATCACCTGAAGTATAGACGGAAGTTATGTTGTAGTGATCCCACTTCACAAAATATACAAGACAGGATTCCTTATTGAATAAAGTTTCTCAAAAGGAAGATGTTGTGTATCACTTATCTCTTGAACATTAGCCATGTACTGTATTTGAACAGAATATTTCTAAGTTATTATGAAGACAGGACTATGATTTACTGATTCATACAAAAATGCCACACAAATTGCATCCACTTTACTCTTGCTTGCTTGCTTACATATTTTACTGAAGCAAAAGGTAACTTTCACACACACACACACACACACACACACACACACACACACACAACTGGCCATACTTCTGAAGTTTGATCTACATCAATCCTTTTACTCTCATATGCAACACAATTGTGGAATATGGTGCTGCTGATTAAAAGCAATTCCTAATCAAGAGGGAAAATGCTGACTAGTTTATTCTAATCAATTTGTAAATATGATTCTGTGATGAATTTCAGCAGCCCAAATTTTTCTTTGATTGGGTAACTTCTGAGCCACTATCAGCATTCTCAGCAAAGTCACTTTCAGAACAAAGAAAACACTTTAGCATATGAAGTTACTTGGTTGGTTAAGCGTATGCAACTATAAGTTATATAATTAATAGTTTAAGTCTAGAACAATAATTATATTCCTAGAGTAGATCCCCAAATATGTCATTATTTGTTTATTTATTCAAGTTCTTCTCATCCCCCTTCCCAATTCATATCATCATTCACACTGTGCTGTGAAGTAGTTTAGTTGGATAGTTCTAGGTCAACCATTGAAATTAATGGCTCAGTGGAAATTTAATTTGGGCTGTCCTAATGCATAGGGTGAACTGATATTTAATTTGGGTTTTCCTAATGCATAGGGTGAACTGATAATGCAACAAAGATATTACACTTAAAAATGAGAAGGTTTAAATACTGTGGGATTTTAGAATACAAACTGATGAAGTCTTGGTTCATAACCCACCAGATATAACAGTGGTTAAAAAAAAGTGTTAATAATTGATGTGGCAATACTAGGTGATGGTAGAATAGCAGACAAAGAACCAAAGATCACAAAATATCTGAAAATAAAAATTCAAATATTATGGCATAAACCAGCCATGGTGGTCCCAGTGATCCCAGTGATCCCACTGGATGCCATATCAAAAATTCATGGATAGCACTTAGAAAATATGCACATTGACAATTCCCATCCGTCAATTGTAAAAGACCACACCATTTGGATCTGCCCATATGCTATGCTAATACATTATGACATTCTAGGTTCTTGGGAAAAACTTGATGTGTATGAAAGCCAACAACTTAAACAATTAGCAGCTGTGATTCCACATTATTGTGTATTTTTTTTGTCTTTTTAATGAATCCATAATCCCTTGCATCGGAGTGGAGTTGGGGCAACTGAATGGAGCTTAGTGTTTATTGGCCAGATGCCCTTCCTGTTGCCAAGGCAAAGTTCACAGCTGATATTTACCCATTGTGTCCAAAGAGAAAAATACCTGCTGCTACCTAGGATCCAACTCACAGCCTCCTGATTGTGAGGTGAGAGCTCCACCTCTAGGCCACTGCACCACTCATTCCACATTATTGTGTATATAATGTGTAAATAAAAAAATCTGCAAATAGAAATAGAATGGATGTGACCAAATAAAGCCAAGATACACCAATAGTAAAAGGTGCCTTGGCTGAACTGGAGCACCACCTGGACACCATTGTCATTAACAAATAAGTGTCATTCAATTGCTTGGAATAGCTTACATCCTGTGATGATACCAAAAAAATATCAAGACAACACCTGCCTATTCCAGATCCTTGAGAAAGAATAAATCGATGGCCAAAACTACCAAGCCCAGTCCCAACTTCTGGCCAGCTGTGCAATGAACCATAACAATATTGTTTAGCTGGTGGAACCTTGAACTCTGTCTGATTGCATGGAAGAGACAGAAACTATTGGAGACCATCAGATTTTGAGGGGAAAGTCTTGGATTTTTAAAACATTAACTGGGTGAAAGATTTACCATCACTAGAACATGTAACAGAAATTGTGTAAGTAATAAAGTATGATGGCTTAATGTAACTGGGAAATATCTATCTATCCCTGACTTCATTTAAGCAGTATTTTTGACAAAATGCCATTATATCACTTTTTATAGCTTTGAACTAAGGGGAAAAAAACACATCCAATATTTTAACATCGATTTTTTTCAACTTTGGCACACATGTTTTAAAATATGAAGTATATGAGATATTGGCATGTGTATGTCCTATTATTGTAAGGGCTTACTAAGGCATTTTTAAAAGGACATGACATCCACCCAAGGGCAAATAGAAGACTGGGTATTACTAAGTGATTTTTACTTGAAAGTCTTTCTCTTTCTCCTTTCCTTTCCTTTTCTTCCCTTCCCTTCCCTTTCCTCCTCATTCCTCTTTCCTCATTCTCCATTCGCCTTGCCTTGCCTTGGTATATTCTTGCTAAGCCCAAATTTAAATCATGATTAGACCAATGTAGGATTTATCAGTGTATCATCAATACTATGATTGCAGCAGAGCAAACTTTGGAAAATGAAAAGACAATTTTAACATAAATGAATGGTATTGCCTAAAATCTATTACTGGAGAGGAGGCTGGTTCTGTTTAGTTTTTAGTTGCTACGTTTTATGTATTATAGGAAAACTAGGTTATATGTGTTATATGTACTACCATGTATGTGTTTATCACAAATGATTACCCAGACTTCATTCATAACTTCATAAAGTCAAATTTCATTTCCTTTTTTCTTTCTGCAAAATGCTTTACCTTTAACACCGCCATCACATTATTAAAGCATTTCTACCTCTCCAGTCCTGCATCTCAGGACATAAAAAATTAAGATTAATGAATATTGGAGCGAGGTGGACATCAAACAAATTTAATAATAATAAATAAAATATTAAATATTTTTGTAGCCATGATTCATGCAAGTGATATATTACTTTTAATTAAATTGCTTCAGAGAAGTACTTTTTAAAAGTTTCTGAATAAACAAAAAGAAATATATAAGTAATCTAGATTTTTTTCATTCTTCTTTTAGGATCCATGATTAATAGTTAAAATATTGAATTCCTAAATTTTATATGGGCTAGACTGGACAGCTAATAGGTACATTTTGAGACAAAATTGTATGTGTTTCAACACTTATTTCTATTTTTCTGAACCATAGCTATTTTGCAGAAAAGGCCTTTTATTCCTCTGTGACTACAATTAAGCAACAAAATGTGGTATCTGCAGAACCTGATTACTCTTAATTAGTTAAGAATATAATTATGTTTCAGATGTTTTTTTTCCTTTTCCTCCCCTCTGCTCATATCTTTTTAGGCATTTAGTAGGGAGTTTTAATTTTCTTGATTAGTTATATTGCACTAGAGAGTAGTTTTGTTTATTTTTGCCCAGGGTTTTGTGTTATTTATATCAAGATGTTGTTGAGTTTAAAGGGCAATTTGATACAATAATTGTATGACAATAAATCATCACCACATGCTGACCTTTTCTCACCTATCCCAGGATGAAACTTCCTTGCAAATGTAATGCTGTGGAATCAAATTCAGACTTCTATCTGAACTAAAAAAAATGATCAGAACTCAGAAGACACTTTTCTTCCAGATGCAATAAAATATAAATAAATCAGTGGAGCTGTATTTGCCCAAAGGTCTTTATCACAGGAGAAAGAAAGGAAAGGTCACATCCAACTGTTTCCTCCTTGTGTTAACTGTATTATAATTTTGCCCTACATTAGTTTTGTCATCAGCAGTGTTTCATACCCTTAGCCTATTCTAAGGCAGAAAATGTAGAAATGTACACTGTATAAAAGAAGTATGTTTTTTTAAAAAAAAAAAAAAAACACAACATATTCAGCTTTGCATTTTAAATCCACATTTTGGTTTAATCATCACCATTGTGAAGTCTGATGCACATTTCTTCTTTTTAACTATAAAAAACCCTTGTTACTGCCATGAAATATAAACATTGTTAATAACCTTTAATGGATCTAGCCAAAATTAACTTTAAAAAATATTTATGGTCAGAGTAATTCTTTTATTGTAGAAATATAAACTTACATTATGTCTATGTTCTCTCTTAGGTACATCATTCTTCCAGGGGGAAGACGAGAGAGGGGTTCAAAGCCAAAAGTAAAAAGCCAAAGCCAAAACTTTTTATATCTGGTGGGAGGGAAATGTGCAGTGATGCATCATGGAACTTGTATGCTTAACATGAGGGACGGCAATATCAATGTTTTCTTATGTAATAAAGCAGTTTGACATTTTATCTTAACAATTCCCCTTCTAAGGTCGAACTGATTTATCATTGAGGGAACATTAACATAGATATTATCATACACCATTTATATAATTATACACAGTTTATTTGTCAGGTATGAATGTTGTTTTGAGGGAAGAGGTTTGGTCAAAATATCTGCAGTTTGTTCCTTAGTCTTACAATGTACAGCTTTTATGAATCCTATTTCTGACAACTATCTCACATGCTTGTACTTAATGTCAATGTGCCTTGATCTGTGGCCTACAGCATCGACCTTGGATATATCTATTGCTGCTTTATTATCCTCCTGAATGATTATGGGGTATGAAGATTCTTTCCAAATATCCATCAATAAATCGTCAAACCAAATTAAGTTATTTGCGGCATTTGATAAACAAACAAATTCGGCTTCTGTAGTTGAAGTTGATACAAGTTTTTGTTTTCCGGTATACCAGTGGATAGGACTATCATTCAGAAAAATAACATACCCTGAAGTACTTTTTCATGTTTTGACATCTCCAGCCCAATCGGCATCTGCGTAACATTATGTCTATGTTTGTCAGACTGTGCTCCTTCTAAATCCCAAGAAAGAAATACTCAGACTCCATGGTGTAGAGCAGAATTATTCTTTTACTGGAAATTGAATGGTAGCAACAGAATCAGTTCCGAAACTGAGATATTGGCGGGTAAAATGCATATACAAAGGGATAGAATTGCTCCCCCCCTCCAAAGATCAAATGATTCTTCCAATTAAAACTTCTGAATAGGATCATGTGGTCATCTCCAGGTGATGATGAGGCTACTGTCAGTGACCTTGACATATTTTGATAAAGTTCGCAGCTGCGCAGAAAAAGGACAGAGGCTAGCGAAGAAATGGAAAGTTAAAACAAAGAATCCCCCTCCCTTTCTTAACCCAGCAAAGGAATGCAAAACACCTCCTGCCTTCTTCCCCTCCAAGATTCCCCCCCTCCCACCGTTTCATGACAGCCGAAAGAGAGAAAAAGAGCATAGCAACAAATAAGCAATAGTTAGGGGTGAAGATATCTTGATAATTAGGGGTGAATATATCTTGAGGCTGACATTGTTCTCTCTTAGGTACATCATTCTTCCAGGGGGAAGATGAGAGAGGGGTTCAAAGCCAAAAGTAAGTACTTTTTATACCTGGTGGGAGGGGAATGTGCAGTGATGCATCATGGAACTTGTATGCTTAACATGAGGGACGGCAATATCAATGTTTTCTTATGTAATAAAGCAGTTTGACATTTTATCTTAACAATTATGCATTCTTATTAATATCTTATTGAATTTGGTAACCAGAGGGAAAAACTAACTATCTATATCCTAGAAGATATCAGGATAGGTTAAGCTGTTGAAAAAAAAATGAAATCATTCTGAGTTCCTTAGAAGTTTATACATAATATTCACATTTCTAGATGGCCTGAATCCATGTATGACTATATGCTTATTCGACTTTTCTAACAATGTAGAATAAAAATATCACAGCTTACTGAAAATTAGATCCAAAACTACATTCATCAGCATTATATTTTGGGCTAATTTGAATGTACCTCTCACCCCTTATCTAGATGATAGATTAAGGAGAGAGAGGACTTGCAAATTTTCCCTGCTTTGTAGCAAATAATATATATTTCCATTATTGTTGGTAGTACATTTTCTCATAGCTGATCTCAAATCATAGAAATGGCTTGTCCTTGCCTTCTTTTAGGATCTTTTTTGACTATTCAGTCTGGCTAATAACCGGAAATTCCTGGATGATCCTTAATCTGAGTACTAATTCAACCCTGTTTAGTTTAGTAGGTACTGCCAACTGTTATAGCTGATTTCCACTTAGATGTGTAGAAATCATGTAGTAATTTGCACAGAATGATATTGATCAGACCACCTGGTACTTTGTCAGGGGTAGACATCAGTTTGAGTCGATGTATGTAACTGTGTGAGGCTTAGTCTGGATCAGGAATACAGTGTGGAAAAGTTAACAGAATCATAGATTTGGCAGGAACCTTGGAGGTCTACTAGTCCAAACCCCTGCTTAAGCAGGAAACCCTATACCATTTCAGACAAATAGGTTTCCAATCTCTTATTTAAAATCTCCAGTGTTGGAGTACCCACAACTTTTGGAGGTAAGTTGTTTCACTGATTAATTGTTCTGATTGTCAGGAAATTTCTCCTTAGTCCTAGGTTGGTTGTCTCCTTGTTCAATTAAAATCTGACACTCATTACATTAGAGCTTTGTTGTAGAAGAAAAGTAGATTCTTATAGGTTAGCTCTACCCATGATCTTCAAAAACCTCAGCAAAAGTTCAGTTCAGATCTCTGCCCTTAGAAACAATGGAAAGGGCCCAAAAGAGGACGAAGGGGGGGGGGGGTGATTGCCAGAGACTGGTACCACACCCAATTAAATACTTTATTGGCTAATGCTTGCTTCAGCCATGCATGCCATTTGGCCTCCAAATGTGAGGAATATGGCCTTTAACACAGAAAAGTTACCATTAATTGTTCTAAGATATATGAAAAGAAAAAAGAGGACAAAGATACTATATATTTACATTAATATGTAATATGGCCCTTGAACTGATGTAATCCTATAAAATTAGTAGACTGAATGTTTCTACTCATGCCTGATACCGATATAATTACAACCAAATTTCAATTGTAGTATTAGATATGTTTCCATATTTTGGAGTGCTTCCCCCCGCTTGTGTTTATAGCCCTTTACCCTCTGTTTCTCAAGTGCTTCAGTAAATTGACTGAAATTACCCTTTTTCATATGGATGCAATGACATGGGTATAACTCCTCCATCTTGAAATCTGGGATCATTTGAGGCTATTGTGCAATGAAATAAATGCACTTTTCTTTTGTAACTGTTCTTGTGAAATGTCCTACTTTCCAAGCAGAAAACATACTTTAAAAGTACTCACTGAATGGAAACAATTATTTTTTTAGGCACTTTTTAAATTTCATTCTCAGAACTAGACATAATAAAGTTAAAATGTGGGGTGTGAGAGTATAAAAATATGTGCACAGATACACAAATATGCATGAAACCACAGAGTAAAACAATTTAAGCATCAATTCAACAAAACAAGATCAAAACCTATGCGATTTTACGCGGATAGATATTACAATTTCTAATGAAGCTGATCTGTGGAACATTGTGAGGGAAAGACAACTTTAGTTTATATCTCATTGGGAAGTATTTTTAAAGTTATTTTTAAAGTTAAAATTATGCAAAATAATGATGTTGTTACTTGTAATTATGTTCTTATTTTCTGAAAAACATGAACTGCTAGGAAATTGAGTAATGTATAAGGGTAGAATAAAAAGTAATGTCTCCACCTCCATGACTTTAGTTTAAATAGGACTACTTTAATAAACTAAAAAAGAAACCAGTTCTTGAAACATGCTCTGTTGTCACTTCTAATTATTTTTTCACATACTGTTTGTTACCTGCTTCTCCCAATATTATACAAGCTTCCTAAAACTATAACACGAAATCCATACTTCATCCCTTCAACCAAGTCCTGACAATCATTTTCACCTCTTCATCAACCAAACCTATGAAGATATTCCTTCAATTGTGTGAAAACCTGGAAGTTGCATGATGCCAAAACTAGATTGCATGGTAGATGAGGTAAAACAAGGAAATACTTCTTGTACGGATTTCCTTGTGTCAATATGTTCTGATTTTTTCTCCTACTGCTAGGTGCACCGATCTCATTTCCCAAGCTTTTCCTGAATATTCCCAAATTCTTAAGAGACTTTGTGGGGCACAAGCAATAAGAAGAAGTTCAGAATTCCCTCTGCAGAACAGTTATAAATACAATGGATATAGCTTGTATGTGCAGGCTTATCTTTATATTTCTATGTTATAGTTAGCAAGATTCATAAGTTATATTTAATCATCATGCCAATATGTTTCATATTGAAATATATATTCATTGTATTGAAATAATGAATGCACACACACACAGAGGAACACACAAACATATACAATCTAATCTCAAGATTCTTCCCTTTGTCTCATGTATTAAACAAATCAAAGTTTAGGATCATGAGCCTTGCTAGGGGTACTCATGTTATCTCAAGAGCTTCTTATAACTTAGGTGGTTGTTCATTGTAAGATGAACTCATGGCAAGTAAAGAAGCTCATTATAAACAATTTCCAAAGATATGTGATATGTATAGGTCTCTTCAGTTTTCTACTAAGATGTCCTTTGAAATCCATCTTTCCAAAATGCAAAGATATTTTTTTCAGTATGAATTGCAATACTCCGAACGATGTTTTAATCTCCTTTATTTAGTGAAAGGTTGGGATAAATGTCAACTATTTCTATTCAAAAGGATAAATTGGTGAAATGAAACAGACATTGTGTAAAGCATGAATAGTGGCTGGTTTTTATTTCTATTTGGCAGAAAAAAAGATGCTAAATGATAAGTCAGTTGTAGGGTTTGGGCTTTTTAAAACCACAGCTATGTTAAATAATTATTCTCTGATTAAAGAGCTTATTTATTTATTTGATAATCCATTCACTGTATTTACATCCATTTTTTTTTACCAGGAGCTCCAGGTTTCATTCATGAGAATGTCCTTTAATTTTGCTTTCTACAACAACAGCACTGTGAATTGCTATTGCTATTGGCTGTGATTGAATAGAGACTTGAACCTTAGCTTTTCTGGTCCAGGTAGAAACCCTGGCGGCCCCCCCCCCCGGGGGGGGGGGGGGGGGGGGGGGGGGGGGGGGGGGCCCGGGGGGGGGGGGGGGGGGGGGGGGGGGGGGGGGGGGCCCCCCCCCCCGGGGGGGGGGGGGGGGGGGGGGGGGGGGGGGCGGGGGCCGCCCGCCGGCCGCCCCCGCCCCCCCCGCCCCCGGGGGGGGGGGGGGGGGGGGGGGGGCCGCCCCCCCGCCCCGGGGGGGGGGGGGCCCCCCCGCCCCCAACCATGAAACAACCTTAGCGTTGTTGTTTTTAAATGTCAGTGATGGGAATCAAAGCACACTGCTTGATAACTCTATATTTTAAGAGCTGTTACTGAACTATATTATGTATCCTTCATAAAGGCCAGAAATATAAGACTGCCACAAATGGTTTGGTAGTCTTTATTTTTTTTCATTTTTGTCCATTGATTTAACATTCAGTTGAATAAACAAAGTTTCAAGTCTTCATAATATATCTTTTTCTTTGGAACACCTCACAAGACTGAATTCTTTCTATATATCATCCCTTGACAAAATATTCCACATTGTTGCCAAGATGAGAGACCTCTGGATCTAGGTGTGACCCTCAGGGATAAAAAAAATAAAAATTGGGTGTTGGGTGTGAGAAATAACTTGGGACAACAACCCTTGAAAAAGTTGTCTATCTCTTAGAATAGTGACATTATTAATGCAGATCTGACATAGTTCATTGTATAGTTTTGACTTAATCCAGTTCATCTACCCCCAAAAGTAAAGCTTTAAAGCAATACTGGCGGAGATTAAAAAAATACTTATTTTATTTCAGCAACCATCTTCTGATAAGAGATAGTTCCTTGTTTGTGAAAGTGAAAGTATTTCTCTTGTGGCAAGATGGGTGGCAAACTAATTTTATAATTAAATAAACTTTAAAAAGGTCATGCTATCTTCTGGCAAACAGCATTAATACTGAGCCCACAAGTTCTTAAATAGAATTAGACAGTATTTTATTTGGGGGAGGGGAATTCCTTGACAGAACCAGAAGCAAACAAAGTGTAATAAAATTGCAAGTGATATGAAAAGCTTTAAAATTAAAAGGAAAAACTGGTGAACTAATAAGCACCATTCTTAGGGAAACCAGCTGAGATGTGATAGTGTGGGTGTTTCTGAAAGACATCTTGACTTGGAAGTCTCACAGATAAGATGACACAAAATTATATGGTATAGGAGAATAAGAGACGGAAAGCATTTATATATTATCTTTCTGGTTATAATTTTTTTCCATTATGCTTTCCAAACATTGGAGCAATCCTCACAGAAAGCCTTCAAGGGCCAAAAATGACTTACACAATAATTCCATGTCCCCCCCCCCCCCATTTAATTACACTCAAAAATAAGTTATCTTCCCCTTAGAGGAAAGGAAGCCTGTATTCCCAATTTCAGTCTTCATAAGAGGACCAAATAAAACTTAATTAATAAATTAAGACAGGTTTACTCCAGACTCTGAGTAATTGATTTTGCTTGTATAACAAAACATAATGATATGTCTTTGCTAGGACAACTTACTATATAGTCCCTTGTAAAAGAATTCACACTGAATGCAAGAAAAAAGTATTTGTTGGATATTTTAAAATGGCTGAAGCTAAGTTGGGAAACATGATAGAAGCACACAAAAGAGTGGATAATAAGACTAACATTAGATAAATAAACTGAGAATAACAGCAGAAAAGCTATGTCAACAGATGTGACAATAGGCAGAGAAAAATGTTGATATGATAGGATGTTGAGATAGGACGGAATTACAACAACAGCAACAATAACAACAACCAAAAATATTCTTTCTCAGGGACTTAAAACACAGGTGTCAACAGGAAAATATTTGTCTCCAAATATTATGAAAAAAGAATAAACAAAAGGTAGACTAAAAATCTCCATTCCAAAGTTGCACCAAAATCCAAACATATATTTATTCAGACTACTTCAATGTTCATGTTACAACCCATTGTGCTTGAGGAATTTACAATATTGGATATAGCTTGTGGATATATTTTAAAAAATACAAACAAAACAATTTAAATATGAAAAATATACTACACAAAAGTCCAGCAGAAACAGTCACAGGAGGAAAATAAGGTACCGTATTTGCCGGCGTATAAGATGACTTTTTTGCCCTGAAAAACATGCCTCCAATTGGGGGGGTCGTCTTATATGCCGGGTCGTCTTATACGCCGGCAAATAGTAATTGGGAAGCACTGCGGCTGAGGCACTTTGCGCACCGTGGAAACAAATCCCGTGAAGCCGAAAGGAGCAGCCAGCCTTCTCCCAGCTCCCAAGGAAACGAGGCTCGCACCGCCCGAGCTCCGCTGAGGTATCCGGCTGGGGCTGTCAGGAGTTGTTACCGCTGGCGCGGCTCCGCGCGGCTCCAGTCCCGCGTTGCCTCGGGAAGGAAAGGCAAAACCAGGAGCCGCTGCTGCCATTGCAAGCGCCGCGCGGCTCTTCCTTTTTGCCTTTCCCTTCCCGAGGCAACGCTGGGACTGGAGCCGCGCGAGCCGCGCCAGCGGTAACAACTCCTGACAGCCCCAGCCGGATACCTCAGCGGAGCCCGTGGTGTGAGCCTCATTTCCTTGGGAGCTGGGAGAAGGCTGGCTGCTTTCGGCTTCAAGGGACTCAGCTTTCCACGGTGCACAAAAGTGCCTCAAAAAAAAAAAAAAGTGCAAAAGTGGAAGGCGTGCGGAAGAGGGGGCGAGTATATAACAAACTATATTTTGAGTGGAAATGTTGGGGGGTCGTCTTATACGCCGGGTCGTCTTATACGCCGGCATATACGGTAATTAGTTTTCATAGAAAGCATGATGGGGAAAATCATAATTCTTCCAATGGTATCAGTGAAATGTTTTGATTTGTGTTACAGTTGGATTGGATTGTGGTGGAGTATAAGATGATAAGAATCAGTTTGGTGTGGTGGTGAAGGCATCAGTCCAGAAACCGGGAGACTATGAGTTTTAGGCCCACGTTAGGCACAAAGCCAGATGGGTGACTCTTGCAGCCCTGGAAAGCAGGCAGTGGCAAGTCATTTCTAAAAAAGCCTTGCCAAGAAAACTGCAGGAATTTGTCCAGTGCATCTCTGAGAATTGAATGCAATTGAATGAAGAAAAAGAAAAGATAATGGATGGGAGGAGAGAGAGAGAGAGAGAGAGAGAGAGAGAGAGAGAGAGAGAGAGAGAGAGAGAGAGAGAGATAAGCAAGTTCCTGAAGCCAAAGTTCCACTGTTGAAAAGCACATTATGATAGAGAGTATTACTGACAGATAATAAGATTTAATGCCATTAATTGTTAAGACTGAGTGAGATTTACTATGTTAACAAATACAATTATGTCAAGTATTTAGCAAGCATTTCTTAAGGTCCAATTTCAGGGGCATCTTACCTGGAATAAAATGAAACATGGAGACATATCATTTAACTGTAGTAAGTCACAGTTGTTGGTTGTGCTAATAGTCTGATTTAATTAGATTTGAGAAATTGATAAAATAATTTACATTAATGTTGAAACTTTGCCTGCAACAAAGATTAGTTTAGAAGCTACTTTGAAAAATAAAAATAAGTGAACTGCTCAGGTTGATATAATTTAAGTGGATATAATCCATAGATTTTATGAACAAGCTGACATTTCTTATTAATGAACAAGAAAAATGACAAGAAAAAACAGAGTTTCCAGAAGTAGAGGCTTTTTCACATGTGACAGACTGACAAGTCATAACCAAGACTGTTATCTCAGTTGCTGTATTTGCAATGTTGCAATGAAACATTTTTTGTGTGAATGAATAAAATATTTAATAGAGGGTAGAAGGGATCATCTCTTTATTATAGTTTTATCCTGCTCTTTTTTTAAAGAGAAATTCAGAGTGATGCACAGAAACTGGGCAATAATCTTCATCCTCCCAAATATTCAATAAAAGGGTTAACAATAAAACTTTTGGCTGTTAAGCCAGACAATAAAAACAATAGAAATGCAATAAAGAGCTATCAAACAATTATGGGAAAAAATAATTTGAAAGGCAGCCTGGTTCTCGATAAGTTATTATGCTGAGATTTTGGAGAGCCAGCAAAGGTGCAGAATAAATGAAACACAGCTATTTTAGGAACAAATGCACAGAGATTGAAGGAGATGGGGTAAATTCTTACAGAATAGCCAAAGAATATGTTTTACTGCAGCTTAAGATCACAGTGCTAGCATTAAATGAACAGATATAATTGTTAGAACAAGGTCAGTGTTTGCTTTCTAATCATCAAAACACTGATATTGTTGAGTCTGCTTCACTGCTACTACTATTGTTAGTTCAGCTCCCGACTTCAAAGTTCCATTTTTTTCAAAAGACAATCTTGCCTTCCTTTAACAACCAGGGACCATTTCTAATCCCTGCTTTGATCTGAATTTCAGAGATACCAGACCACTGGTCCCAAATGCAGTTTGTCACAGGCTATGAGTTAGACAATGTTTCTTGAACCTGCTGTGCAAACTCATGTCCTGACCTCTCGTTACAATTTTGAAAGTGGTTTTCTTTTGCAGTTACCATCTTCTTGATGTACTCAAAAAACAAGTCTTCAGATGGAGGAAATGATAAGTTAGCATAGAGCAACAAAGCTGATTTTGGCAAGGTGGGCATTTACTAGAAGTTCTCTAAAATTTGTGGAGCTCAGTGAGAAACGGAGGGAGGGGGTGGATTAAAGAATCAAGTTAGAGTAAAATATAAACCAATAAAGGAGAGTATTTGTAGTTCAGGACTGAATTGAAGGGTCCTTGGTGCTCTCTGTTTCCTTGTTTCTTGCCGACATTTCTTTACCTAAACTGGGTAACATTATCAATGCTAGTAAGGAGTGAAATTTGCTCTCAATTTATATTTTACTGGCTTGCATGAACCACAGCTAGCAGTCAGAAGCAGTCATGATAACAATTATTTAATTTTACAACATGTGGACGGACTTAATCATATTTTCAGCTCGGAAACTGTGACTTGGAATCATGACATTCTGACAAATCAGCCATCAATAGAAACAGACACAAACAATTTCTACATACTGTGCAACAAAGACAATCAACAATCAAAAGGGGAACAAAAAGACCAAAACACCTCCACACCAGCAGTCAACATCCAGATGAGCATATATTAACTCCAAGATTAACATTTAGACCAACAATCAAAAAGTAAACAATATTCCAATTAAGGAACTGCCAAATAAGCTAACAGCAAACAGCCCCACCAAAAAAACTCCAAGATCCCACCAGCACTGACAGGATAAGCTACAATAATATAAACTGAGAGCAAACCCTACTCCTTAGCAGCATTGATGATGTTACCTAGTTTGGGTAATAAAATATCTGCAAGAAAGCAACCAAACTCAGAGAGTGATCTGAGGATCCTTAAAATAGAACCAAATCCTTAGAGTTAAGAGGGATACAAATATTAAGTAATACAAATTCAGTTCAGTTCAGTTGGATACAAATATTAAATAATGCAAGTTAAGTTAAATTAAGTTAAGTTGGATACAAATGTTAAATAATGCAAAATGGGAACTTCTTTTTAGCATGTGAACTTCTAGTATATCTGAAATACCTATATATTTGGCCAGTAAAACTTTTTTTGAAATAAAAGCTTGATCTCCTGCCTAAAATCCCTTATAAAAAGAAATCTAAAACAGAATCTTTATACCTTTAATATAAAACCAATTAAATTTCCCTCCTGACTGTGATCTGTGGATCTCATCACAGTTTCTGAACTGATCTCATTATCTTTTAAATTTTAATCTACTCTTTTCAGACCATTCAACTGCTGACAAAATGAATATGCATTAAACATAGGTTCTGGAGCTTTTGTGATTTGTTTATTTGTACATTCTATTATGCTTGAGGATGACTAATATAAATATGAAATCATTATCTTCTTTTAATGACCCCATAATCCCTTGCAGCGTGGAGTCTGGGCAACTGAATGGAGTTGAGTGTTTACTGGCCGGATACCCTTCCTGTCACCAATGCGATGTCAAGCCCAGAGAGAAATATCTGCCTCTATCTAGGATCGAACTCACAACCTCCTGATTGTAAGGCAAGAGCTCCATCTCTAGGCCACCACACCACTCACTAATATAAATATGAAATGTGTCCTCTAAATTAGACACATGGACTGGTTAACACTAAATTGGCCATACCATAAATGCAACAGATAACAAAGATACCCTTTATTCTCATTTTATCCAGATTTCAGCTTGGTAGCTATGGTACTTCAGAAAAAGATGTGGATTTTAATTTCCCTCTCTAAGTTTTAAATTTTAGGGACATGGACAAGTAATCTGCCAATTTCATTTGCACAGAGTTTCTAAGTTTTCCCAAACAATTAATTTTGTGTCTGTGCTGCTTAGGTATTCATACTTGGCCATATGTACATCTCATGTTGGATATATTTCTGTATGCTTTCTTTCCCAAATGCACTTTTTTCCATGTTTCTCCTAGGAAAAAAAAAGTGTGGATGTGGATATTTTTCTTTATTGTGAGCAATTTTTTGAATAGCAAACTACATCTAAACATTCTGAAGGTGCATATCTAAGGAGAATGAAATCTTTATGGTCCAATGACCATAATAAAAATAACGGTGCTATAAAAAGACTCCATATGTAAGTGCAGGAAATGTTAATCATAAAGCTAAGTATGCATTTTAACCATGTGGCCATGTCCTCTTATATATAGCATAACAAAATTTGGCTACGTTTAATATGACAGAATCATAGTTACAAATTTATATATTGTAAGTGTGGGGTTATCAATGCTATAAATGTATATCACCATAAAATGGATAATATAATAAAGTGTGATTTACATTTTTATTAGCCCTTCCACTGGATAGACCTTAACCAAATTGAAATATCAATCCCTTTCATGAGTATTTTAAGAGTATTCTTATACATCCCCATTTCTCCTACTTAGCCAGATTAAAAACAGCAAAATTGGACTGAGAATTCTGATAGATCCTCATTCATCTTAGTTTTAATTGGTGAGCCAAATATTCCGCCTTTCACCCATTATTTAATACCAGTAGAACATTGTAGCTTCTGTTGTACAAGAATCTCAGTCACACTCATGAATGAGAGAAAAAGTATTCATTTATATACATCTTTTCTGCTTGTGGGCTAGAATAGGAATTTGCAATGTTCTTAAGCTGGGGACTGTCCCTCGTCCATGTATGATAAGCTAAAAGTACACATTAAAGTAAAATAGGAGGAGATAAAAGAACATTTTTTTAAAAAAATATCACTTTTATGTGATAATTTTGTAATAACTTTACACTTCTTTGCTACTAAAAAAAATAAAGTTCTATACCATATTCTAGATGTTCTGGTAGTTATAAATAAGGTTTGGGGGGCTAATAAATCCCTTAAGCTCCTGGCTATATGACTCTGCTTTCAACAAAACAACATTAAGTTTGCCTTTTAGTCAATTATTTGCATCACAAAGTTTGCATTCATCTATGTCCCAATCTTTTACTAACTTCAGCAGCCTAGCTTGGGGAAGCTATTTTCCAAACATTATGAAACTTATTTCCAAGTAGAAATTAAAATTTAGATTATATTGTATCTTCTCACAATCCATCTCATCGATCCAATGCTAATTTTGCAAATAAAATTCATTTGTGCAAATGTGTCTAAGTTGCATAATTTATTTCCTATGGCAGAAGTTAGGCTACTGATTTGTAATCTTTTAAATTTAGCATTTAAGAGCCAAGGAATTTAGTCTTCATTTCATAAACAAATGGAAATCAGTGAATAATAAAAGAAAAACACAGGCTGCATTATGTTTTAAAGCCAGGATGAATTAGTGTAAAACACATTGAAATAAAGCTCAGAGTTTTATACTTAATCTAATTTTCTCTTCCCAGTTACAATCTTTGGAGAAAGCATATATTTTTATACCTCTGCTTCCAAACTGGTGCATTTCCATTCTTAATGACAAATTTAAATGCAGAAATATATCAATGTGGAGAACATTACCTTCTATACTGGACTGCCTAAAATGTCTCCAAATCAGTTATCATAATCTACAGGTGTATTTTTTCAGCAACATTCTTTTTTCATTTAAAAAGTGCCAAGTACATTAATGCTAACTTATAACAAAATGAAGAATGAATGATGATAGATGAGGAAAATGATTATGGGATGAGAGGGAAAACAGACGACTTACTTGGCCTCAGTTATGCAACTGATGTTTACTTTTCAATGAGCTGCATAATTTTGCATTGGGAAAACAGTAATTAAAATATAATAAATTGCTATTCAAGAATGGCACAATAACTTGTCCAATTTGGTATTCTCCAGATGCATTTGGAGTGTTTATTGGAGGAGTTCATCAAATTGAGTCTAGGCAAGCAAGTGACCTTTACACAAATGGCACCCATAGATTGAAGCATAGACAGCTGATTAGTTAAGCCTAAAAACTGAGGACTACAGAGTTGAATCCTCCTAATATTAACAATTTGGATGTAAAATTACATGAGTGGACTTGTGAAGCCAATATAGCTTAATTTAACCTACTATGTACAAAAGGTTGAAGATAAATAACACATTGTTGTGGGCCATGCTTAACTCTTCAGAAAGAGATGGAGATACAGGTAGAAAGATAGTTGAGTGGCTGGAGTGAAAAGAATGATTTGATTGGATTGATTTGATTTGGGGCTTCTAGCATTTCAGTTTTTGGAGCTATCACCCTTTCTCCATCTTTCTGATTGTGAGAAATCAAGAGCTATCCCATTAAGCTCTACAATTTCCTCAGGAATATTATTATGCAATGAGATTAATATTGGAACCTTGATATCCCTAGAAATTTATGGAGAGAAAACTTGAAATATATCCTATTTTAGGGGTACCCCAAATGTTCTTTTTTTGCAGTTCTCCCTTATCAACAATCTTTTATCTTCCTTTTGTCCTTTCAGAATATTTTCTCTACTTTTGTTTGGTATTTTTTCCTTTCAGCATATTTAAGCAACATATTATTGTATCTCTCCAAGCTTAGAACTCAGGAAAGCACACTGAATTATGTTGTCAGTAAAACTGTGAATTATTGCAAAAGATATAACCTCTTCCTCTCCAGTTATCAGCTCAATGGATGCCCTTATAACTCTTGAGTTCTTTAATTCCTCCATGTACTTTATTGTCAGACTGATTGGCAGCAACAAAGATATAACAACAAAACAGAGATAAATCACAGGAAATAGAAACGAAAGGAGATAACACAAATGCAATGGGAATATGAAGTGACTGATCATAGTTATGATAAATCTGATCAATTGCATATCATTCAGTCTCAAATGATGTTTCATTGTTGCATGTATTTACATAGATATATCTGATTGAGGAAATGTACTTACCATTGAAGGTCTATTTTCCTGGAAGATGTGATAAAATGCTCTAATTACTCAACATTTCTAGGCAGGGATTGCAGAAAGCAATCCCTGAAGAAATTAAGTAATGTGGAGGCAATTCTATGTCTAAGGAGCTGAAAGAAATCTTCCTGCTCAGGCTTAAAGAAATTGCTCCCTGGGGATGGGCATCACTCCAGACAAACTAAGCTTCTTCATTATTTGAGGTATATTCTAGAAATGGCCCAGAGGGATAAAGAATGTGGTTCAAAGTTGCCTATACCTACTACCAATGCACAGACTGGTTTGCGTCTTTGCTTATGACACTAGGTGTTTTTTCTCACTTCCATTTAAATGTGGGTCAAACATGCCTTAACATCATTTTCCTGTGAGGAAAATGATCTGATTCCACACTATATTGAAATAGTCTTAAGACATGCACATGTTAAAATGGCAACATTTCCTCCCAACCTTCCTCATTTTAAGAAGGTGTTGCCACGCACAATCTGATGCACTTTTATTGACCATTCTATCAGTATCACAATCACTTAAAGTAAGCCTTGAGGGTCATGTTCCATATCTCTGTGCCAGTTGGAGACTAGGTCCTGGCCAGTCTCCTCCAGAGCTCTTTGATTTTGGGCAGTAAGATAGTCTGGTACTTTCATATCAGGGTCTTTTCCTGATCCAAATCTTCTCTGCCAGATCTTTTTGCTGATCCCCAGTTCAAAGTGTTGCACTGATTTGAACCATAGTTGACTTGTGGTAGTGGTAGGGGACAGGTTGCACAATGAAGGGGGAAGGACAATCAGTTCTCCCTATTGCATCATGGTACAACTCTTCTGGTGCCTGTCAGCTACTGAATGGCCCACTTTTGAATCAGCACTACATTCATGTAAAATAAAGACATTAATTATCAGTGCAAATCAGCCAAGGATGGGATTCCCAGCCAATGCACATGTCCAAAAAATACTTCGTTAAAATTAGAACAAATTTTGATAGAACATTCATTCATTCATTCATTCATTCATTCATTCATTCATTCATTCATAATATTTATGTAGCTGCCCATCTTATAACCAACCCAACACTAGCTAGTTCCCAATCAATGATCTGTTCTGATCATCTGTTAAAATATACTTTTTCCCAACCCTAGCTCTCAATAAGAAAAGTTATTATTGGATGCTTCCCTTCTGGTTGGGAATGTTTTGTGGGGAAACAACACTAGTGTATTTCACCACTCCCCACCCTTGATATGCTGTGTGCATTGTAAATGAGGATAGCACCATTTGCCATCACCATTTGCTATCTGTTACTTCTGATAAAAAAAAGTAATTAGCTTTCACCATGTGAAATGTAACGTCTCGAGTTGCAGGCTTGAGTTTACAAGACAAAAACCATATTAAAATAAGTTGATTTAAGACAAGGAAAGATGTTTATCCTTCTTTCCTTTTCTCTCTTTGATCTGCTAAAGAAAGCTGTCTTTAAAATGAAACTGAGATTTCAGGAATTGTTTAAGAGTAAACAATTTAATCCTTCTCATTAGAAATACGATGGGTGGTTACTCCCACGTCTTATTTCTAATGACAAATTTATTTAATAAAGCTATAAATTGCTTTCATTGATTTATTTATTAAAAATAATACATTTATTTCTTATCCAACCTAACCTCAATCAAATCAATGAACTATTTATTTCATTCACTGTCGTAGGATTGCAAATATTAATTCTTAGCATTGTGGGATTACAAAGTTTGAAAAAAAATCCTGCTATAAATCTTGAAAGGGAGATAATAAATGGAAGATGATGATGATGATGAGAGAGAGGGGGGGGGGCAGGCAGGCAGATGGCACCATTTTTTCCCAGCATGCATGTTGTGGGGGAGGATTGATACACATAGGGCTATTCTGGGTATGGTCTGAACTAATATAGATAATTTTAGATGACTCAAGCAAATAAGAGAAACCATATATTCTACAGCTCCAGAAATCCCTTTTGTCTTAGATGGTATTCTCCAGCTTGTTGCATTTCGCAAAGATGAATAGGCTATCTCAATCATGGCAGTAACTGTATATTTCACAAACTGAAAGAAAACAATGAGGGTGAATGAAGGTTAACATCAATTTTCCTGAGCTCCTACTTACTTGCCTCCATGATTCTTTGAGATGTTCTATATAAAGCTGTACAGCTATACATTTATACAGCTGTTAGCTAATAGAAGAGAAAGAAAAGGGAATGACTGAGAAGAAACTGGAGGCTTTGAAAGGAAAATTGCCTGAGAAAAGCAGACAAAAGAAAGAAATGATGCAGAGCTAGTTCTGGGACAACCTCCATCTAAGTCAGCCAAACAATAAAAAAAACTTCAATCAAATCTCCTATTCTGCAAAGAAACTGCTAGTATATCATTTCTTGTTTCAAATAGATATGAGTCACTTGGAAAATGGAAGAACAGCCATTATTTGAGAACTCAAAGAAGTTCTAGTTGAAAACTTGGTGTTAAGTCTGAGGCTCTGATGGTGTGGGTGAGCCCATTTCTTCACCATGGTTGTGCTAAATGCATTTTCTCAGCTGCTGTGTTAATGTTGCATTGTTTCTATTGCTTTTAATTTGGATTGCTTTGTACATTTTTACTGTGTTCCAAATGTTACCTGCCCAGAGTCATCCTTATCAGATACACAGCCATATAAATAAATACATAAATAAATTTAATCGAGAAGTCATTTCTTCTCAGTTTCCTTTCAAATTCCTTCATTTCTCCCTGCTTTTCAAAGAAGACAAGAATATATAGAGACACAACTAGGAGAGACTGTTTCACTGGGATAGCTGAACTGAACTCATGGCTAAAGAATGTTTTCTAACAGAGGAAGCAATAATATCACTTTTTAAGTAAGTACATATTTTCTAAGTAAGAACTAGGAGTATTAAAAAGTTATTTTGAGGGGGGATTGCAAAAAGAATGTTGAATTGAAGCTCAAGTGATTGGGAAAATTGATTTGCAATTTTGAAAAAGAGGGCTGAAGAATTTCAAGATAATGCAACCATAAAAGTTAATAATAGTGTTCAATTTAAATACTCTTACCTCATTGTGGAGATGAATAGTGGCATTTCTGTTCATCATAAAATTTCCTCAGGTATAAAAGAAGTTACCCCACCAAAGTTTGCTCATTCTTTGTAAATAAATCAAGTGGCTCAAAGTGAAGCCTTAGCTTATTGTTTTTCAAATCATATTTGAGTTTTCCATGATGGACTAGAAAATTGTTTACTTAGTTTTTTTCCCTTCCAGGCTACTTAGTGTTTCAAAAAAACATTCCTTTTGCAAATAATTATTCCTCATGGTTGTCCTTGAGAGAACAAGGTTTTGAGCATAACATGCAGAAAAAAATGAAATAATCATACTGTTGAAGCCCACGTAGTCAGTGCCTGAGGCATGTTACCCAAGGTTGTTCTACATTGTGAGATGGACATGGTCTCCAAAGATGTTAGGATTTGGTATTGTTTTCTTAACTTCTGCTTAAAGCTAATCTTCTTCCCTCTGAGTTTGGTCCTCTTGGTGTTTCAAGAGCATTTTAAGTCAATATGGTTTAAAAAAACCTGTTAACAAACCCTAATTAATTAATTAAATTAATTAATTAAACTCTAATTAACTAATGATTAATGTAGGGGGTGTGCATAAGCACACCAACGTGCCTACCGTCCCTGTCCTATTGTTTATTTTTATTTTTCTTATATGTATCCATTTCATGTATTCATAACTATGTTTATACTTATACCTGTTATCTTATACTTGCTTGACAAATAAATAAATAAATAAATGAATGAATAAAATTCTCATTAGGAGACTTTACCTACTAGGGTTTGAAAGTGCCAGACATTTTCTGAAGCAGCATATCTGGAATACTGATTTTCAAATGAATTGAAGCTTGGTCCTTTACAGTTCATGGGATTTCCCCCCACCCCCACCCCCAGTTTATATGTACCAGTTCCTCCCTTATTATTATTATTATTGTTTGCAGCTTAAGACCTTTACTCTGACCAGGTGGGATTCATTGCCCTCTGCTTTTCTTGGAATGTTACAAAAGCATCCTCTTTATATCAAGTTATAAGTCTTTGTGAGGTTGCCTCAGAAGACTCTTTGAGCCATATGCTTGTCTTCTGCTCTCTTTACAGGAAATCCCAGGAGATGTTCATCCATGGCATCCTGATGAGTTTCCCAGGTAGAAAGCATAACTTCTATCTGTCAAACAATCTCTATGACCAGGTTTCAGAGGTATCCTCTAAGATTATTCAATTTTGTGCCTCTATAAGTATATCCATGTTTCACTGTGACTGAAGATTTCCAATAATACTGTGTGCTTTTCTTTTATATATACATACATGTGTATACTTATAGTACACATATACTTATTTTATTCTATTTGATTTCTGATTTCTATTATGAGATTAATTGTGGGTTTTTTTCCAAGAGTGTTGTTTAAATCAGCAAGAGCATGACACACATATTATATAAAAATAAACCCTGGTATTTATTTTAATCAAATCTGTTTTGAAGTGAAATTAGTCTCAGTAACTAAAGCTGAACCCTGCTGGGCTCATATATTGAAAAAATAAATGGTATTGTTGTGTAAAAATTAGCTTGGAATTTATTCTTTCTTTCAGGAATTTATGCCATATTTTGTCCTGAATACCTATGAATGCCTAATATTAATCAAGATTATAAACTCCAACAATTTAACAGAACTATAAATTTTCAACTAATGTCATTGACCTTGATGGTGTTGATATACCCTTTCAGAACCTTACTATCAATTTGAGGGGCTCCATCCATAGTTCTATGTATATGCAAAGCATTACAATTAGAACAACAGCAATAATAAACCTCCTGGTTTATTTATAAAAATGTAAACCTGAATTGGTGAAATAGTTAAAACATGAAATTGTAGATGTATACAGATACATTCTCACATATATATTTGGACAAATACTGTTGTCCAAAATTTAGCAGAATTCTGGTGTGAATTCCAGGGAGATCAGTTAAGCTATAAGTCTTCAGTGATTTGTATGATATGACAACAGAATCCTGTTCTCCTTTCCCTCTTTAAGGATGGTCATCCTGAAGGTTCCAAGGCTGATACTTATAGCTTTATAGCCCCTGTTTTTCCTCTCAACCCACCATTTTTATTTTATTTCTCTGCCAATTTTTTATGGAAAATTAGATCAAATGAGTACATGAAGCTTCTGGAAGGCTTAATATAACTTCAGGAAAGAGCATATTCAATGCTCCAAAATTCAGGGGTGAGGGGGGGAAGAGAAAGAGAGGGGGGGGGGGAGAGGAATAGGCTGAAAATTCAATCCTTGGGTCTTATTAGATTATTATAGATCTTGGTTGATTAAAAACAACAGTAACAACCACAGATTTGTAGGGCAGATGATTTTTCTTAAGGGCCACTAGATAGGAGACATATTGATATTTTGAAATCAGTTGGAAATCACACTAAGAGGCATGCATGGTACTATTACAATATCTAGTTATAAGGCAGTTCAGTAATGTATGAAAATGGGGAAGATAAATTTACTGAAAAACACTTCAAAGCTTTGTTTGTAAGAAAAGCAGAGAAAGCAGACAAAAATGTCAGCCAGTTTTTTACTTCCTATAAATACCTATTGCAGTCAAACGTTTAGTTACCAATAGACTCAGCCACCCATATAATCATTTTAGGACATTATAACATGCACAGATGCTAAGATTTATGACAGGGATTCTTTTCCTTTTTTTCCCAGAAGCTAAATGATCCATATTTATGGAATGATGACAAATCTGCCACCTCGGCTGCTGTGATTGTTGCTGAATACATTGATGTGTTATTATTATAGGAGGTGCAGTGAGGTCTCACAATTTCCGTTTCACTTACAAATTATTACAAATTATTCATACACTTACAAATTATTCTTTTGCTTGATAGCAGACTATAATCTTATACACCAATGCTCTTACCTGCTGAGAACCAAAGCTTCCTGGAACTATACTTAAAATACCTTAAGGGCTTAAACAAACTAGCAGCAGCTGAACAGACATGTTTTCAATAGTATGGCTTTAGTATTATTTATTTAGTTTAAAGGTTTCTCCATTACATACTACTGTAGAAGGTACAATAGAAAGCAAGCAAGCAAGAATGAGAGAAGCTTTAATTTTCAAAAGAGAAAGTTGTGTGTGTCTATGTCTCTGTGTGGATTACAAACACACACACACCTCTCTATTAATATGGTTTATTTGCATAGAGATTACATTTATTCTGCTTTTTTGTGAATGATTGTACAAAACATCAAATTTCAATAGATTTGCAAGCATAATTATACATAATGGTTCAGTGGTAGATGCTGAGTTTGTCAGCTAGAGAGTTCACAGGGTTTGAGGCCTGAGTGCCACGCAATGGGGTGAACTCCCATTACTTGTCCTAGGTCCTGCCCACCTAGCAGTTAAAAAGCATGTAAATGCAAGTAGATTAATATCATTTTGTAAACAGAAAATAACAGAATAATATTACACTGTATAACATTAAGAAGACAAACATATCCACAATTAGTGCCACCATCAATGATATTGGACATGGTTAGCCACTGCATCCATTTCCTCTAACTTACGTAGCCATGGGAAGAAGGGCATAACAGCAGGCACAGATAGAGCAAATTGTGATCTATTTTTTTTAAGAAGCACTGCGAATTCTGGAAATGTATATAAAGATCATCCTGATTAATTTCTTTATTTTCTTCCTCATGGTATCATTTATATCTTTACTTTTGCTTCATGAAATGAAGATGATATAAACATGACTCATGACATTGTCACCTTGCAACAATTGGATTAAATCTTTCACTGAACTCTAGGGCTGTGGGGTTCTTGTACTGTTACCAGTCCAATATTTTCAGGACCATTTGTCTCAAAGAGATAAATCATGTCAATTCACATAAGAATTTATAAACCCTCCCCTTCCTCATATATAGAGAACAGCAAAAAGAATATTTTGAAACTCTTTGGTACCTTCCATTTTTGAATAGCATATATTGTTATGTGCTAACATCACTTTTAGCAGAGGTCTTCAACCTTGGGTCTTTAAGACCTGTGGACTTCATCTCCAGAATTCTCAGCCAGCAAAGCTGGCTGAGGAATTCTGGGAGTTGAAGTCCACAGGTCTTAAAGTTGCCAAGGTTGGAGACCTCTGCCTTAAGGTATCCTTTTTGAAGAGGAACCCTGCAATTAAACAAATTTTCTAGGAAGTGAAGGAATTCTATTAATCTTCCCTTATATGGTTTGGGGCCTCTTGTTTGGTGCTTTTCAGTCATGATATTCAAGAAGAAGTTACTGTACGTTGCTTTTTGTTTGCATAAAGGCTTTCTATTGAAAATCTTCTAGAAATATTTCTGCAGAAATGTCCCTATTTTCATATCTGTTAATCCAGGGAATTATCCAATATTACCATTACAAACTATTTCCCAGTTACTACCAGATCTACAAGTAGAATAAGGTATTTTTCCTTGAAATTTGTTTTATACTCCCTGGCACTGTATGATACACTGCAATTTCTAAAAATTGTGCAGTACATATAAAAAATCAATTCATGCTTAGAGAAACAAAGTAGCATTAAGTATATATTAATTGAAACAATAGAGAGGAGGGGGAGGGGAAGGAGGAAGAAAACCAGCAGTAAGGTGAATAGATTCAGTTTCAGTGGCATTGAGAGAATCTGAAAGACGAGATTAGCAACAGACCATTGTGAATAAAACTCCATATATGTGGTTGCTAAAAATCAACAATGATTTGATGGCATGTTATCAATTAATTAATCAAAAATTGAATGGTTGATTCATACATAACAATTAAACCAATTACACAGAGTCCAGTATCACTAAACATATTTCTGGCCACTATGGAAAACCATACATGAGTACCGCAAAATTAAGAAAAAAAATAAATATATATATAATATAATATATATATATATATATATATATATATATATATATATATATATATAGTAGTATAGGAATTCTAAATTCTATCCCAAAGGCTTACAAAATCCGCATTTGTAACACTGAAAATGAGAATTTAAAAAAATCTATATCCACATTTGAAAAATAAATAGTTTGTTAGACATCACCCACTGGTTTCATGTAATTTTTAAGCAAAAAAATAGGAGGAAGACAGAGCCCTGAGGCTCTGAGAGCTTGATTGATTTCCCACACATACCACTCCAACTGCAACTAGCCTAAGAGGAAGGAGGAGAACCACTCTGCCAAACTCCTGAATCAATCCAGAAGGATACTATGGTCAATGGTATGAGAGGATCCTGAGAAGTCAAGATGGAGTGGATGAACTTATTCCATCCTGAGTCTATCAAAGTTCATCAACAAGCATGACCAAAATTGTCTCAATACTAGGTCTGACCCTGAATCCATACTGAAATAATTGCATATGATCTATTTTTTTTAGAATTACTAGGATCAAACTTCTCCTAAGTAATAACACAAGAACATGTCTCAGGCAATTCCATTAACCATGAATAATTGGAGTTCAACTCAGTGTGGACCCTCAGAGGAATAGTTCTCAGGATTTGGTCGGGGGGAGGGGGAAGGAATGGTAACATTTTAAAATGTAATATTTAATATTTTAACCTTCTTCCAATTGGCAGCAATACTAAGTAGACCCTCAGGAAGCATAAACATTTTTCTTTTGCCTAACATCAGTTCCTGTAAAGGTATTCAATAAATATAAAGTAGGATTAAGTGACACTTTTACATACCAAACTTTGGTCAACATTCTTCTATAGGTGCATGTGCTCTGTAAAGAAAAATAGTTCAACTTTTCCTGTCAGCAGTTGGATGGAATATAACTGAAAATGTATACGAGCTGTGGTGGCATGCATTTAGACCTTATGTACTCTAACTGATATAGACCAAGCTACCTTAGAAACCTCTATCACGATCCATTGTGTATCTGTAAAGGTTATATTCAAATATCCCATCCAGCAAGAATGCAAACCATTACCACTTGCAAATGAAGTTCTACTCAGATAAGAGTAGATAGCAGCTGAAGTTATATTCCTTGGCCTCCAAAAATAAAATAAAAAATTCAATCCCTACTAAATGTAAGTTAAATAAGAAAATAAGACTGATTGTTTCATATTAATTGGTTTTTTAGACTTGTAAATGTCTTTAGCTTTAACATGCCATCTGTAATTGCTTTATCATTAAAAAACAACTGTAAGAAAGATAGATGGTTTCTAATGGGGAAAAGGGCATAAAAGCTGACCTAAGGTAGAACAGAATGTAAAAGAATTATTAGTGAGTTACTTTGGTTTATTAAGTAACTTCATGAAAGAATGAATATTTTCCAAAAAGCTGTGGTCTTGTGTTGATTCCATTTCTATCTATCCCTTATCCTGTAGGGATAACCAATCAATTGTTTAAAGAAAAATACATGAACATAATTGTATACATTTGGAAATTCTGCCTTCCATGTACAGCAATTTAATGTTTGTTCATGAATTAAAAATAGGAATTCTTATGTGTAAGCTGAGCACATGAAGAAGCAGAGTTTGGATAAGTTCACTAGCTGCTGCTTCTCCAATCTTATTATTTTTGACAAATGAAGAGTAATTGTTGACTAGAAAGCACATTTTCATTCCAAATGGGTTAGAGAGGTCTTCATCCTCTATTCTCCATCCATAATCTTTCTCTTTTCTCATCTTCAGTCATTTCATTTTATTCATTCATTCCTTTCAATCATCTTCATGTATTCAAGTTTGGTCTCTGAATCTACAGCTTCCCAGTTACTGAATGACTTAATATCTTTCATCAGTTTTGACTTCTGTCCATATTAACAAAATCTGGAGGACCAGTTTTCTTATCTCTTATAGAAGCTGTATGGTGCCTTCTGTGTTCAATAATGTGTATGGATGGCATTATTACTTGCCATCACAATGCCACTAGACGGCACCAGATTTAATTGTATCTAGATGGAGTAAGCATTCTGCATATAATCTCTTCTTGCTGGAGAGAGAGTAAAATTTTTGTATAGCTTCTCAATTATAGCGAAACTAGTCATGAAGAAGAATCCCCAACCTCAACCCAGCAAAGGCCAGGCCATCAGTCAAAGAGGCTAGGTTAACTCTGAAGCTCAACTGTCTGAGCTGAAAATTTTATTTATTTATTTATTTATTTGATTTGCCAATTGTTTACAAGATAATAAGTATAAGTGTATACATAGTTGTGAATACATGAAATGGGTACATATAAGAAAAATAAAAGAAGAATAAGAGAAACAATAGGACAGGGACGGTAGGCACGTTGGTGCGCTTTATGCACGCCCCCTACAGACCTCTTAGGAAAGGGGTGAGGTCAATAGTAGACAGTCTAAGGTTAAAGTTTTTGGGTTTGGGGAAGAAACTACAGAGTCGGGTAGAGTATTCCAGACATTGACCACTCTATTGCTGAAGTCGTATTTCCTGCAATCAAGTTTGGTGCGGTTAACTTTGAGTTTGTATCTATTGTGTGCTCTTGTGTTGTTATGGTTGAAGCTGAAGTATTCATTGACAGGTAGGACATTGCAATGTATGATTTTATATACCATGCTTAAATCAGACCAAGACGGCGTAATTCAAGGTTTTCTAGTTCTAGAATTTCAAGTCTGGTGGCATAAGGTATTCTACAACGAGTAGAGGAGTGGAGAACTCTTCTTGTGAAATATTTCTGGACTTTCTCAATTGTGCTAATATCAGATACGTAATGTGGGTTCCAGACTGATGTACTGTATTCGAGTATTGGTCTAGCAAATGTTTTGTATGCTCTGGTTAGTAGTGTGATATTACCAGAGAAAAAGCTACGTAGGATTAGGTTAACAACTCTTAATGCCTTTTTGGCTATGTAGTTGCAGTGGGCTCTAGCACTTAGGTCATTAGAGGTGAGTATTCCAAGGTCCTTTACAGAGCTTGGGTCATCAACAAGATCTTGACTATTCAGCTTGTATTTTATTTTCTGATTTTTTTGCCAATATGTAAGACAGAGCATTTATTTGTTGAGATTTGAAGTTGCCATTTGTTTGACCATTCTGATACATAGTCAAGATCTTTTTGTAGGGTAGCAGTATTGTCTGTGGTATTGAACAGCTTTACATCATCAGCGAAAAGAACGCAATTGCTCTTAATATGATCACAGAGGTCATTTATGTAGAGTATGAAGAGAGTTGGTCCTAGAACACTGCCTTGGGGGACACCACTATTGACAGGTACAGAATTTGATAGGACGCTCCCAATTTTGACCATTTGTTGTCTGTTTGCCAGAATGCTTCTATCCAGTTATTCAGTTGTCCAGAGATACCATAGGATTTTATTTTTAGGAGTAGTTTGTCGTGTACCACTGAATCAAAGGCTTTACAGAAGTCTATGTAGATTGCGTCTATTGCTTTGCCCTGGTCGAGTTGTCCATATGTTTTTGCAGTGTAAGAGTTGCAGATTACAGGATAGTTTTTTTCTGAAACCAAATTGTTTATTGGAGAGTAGGTTGTTTGTCTCTAAGTGGAGGATGATGGATTGGTTAATAACTGATTCCATGACTTTACAGGTGACGCAGCATAAGGAGATTGGTCTGTAATTTTCAACTAGGCTTGGGTCTCCCTTTTTGAAGATGGGGATGACTGTGGCTTGTGACCATAGGTTAGGCAAGGAGCTGGTCCTGAAAGATTTTTCAAAGATTATGCTTAGAGGTTTGGCTATGGCAGTGGATAGCTTTTTTAAGAAGTAGGCACATATTCCATCCGGTCCAATAGATAGAGATGGTTTTAGATTGCGTAGTGCTTTTTCAACATTGTCTTCTGTAAAATCGATATGTATTAGATCATTGTTGTTATCTGTGGTATCGGCTAGGAAATACTGGGCATGATCCATTGCTGTTTACAAATACTGAGCCGAATAATGTGTTAAAGATGTTGGCTTTAATGGTGTCGTTGTTGCAGTCTTTACCATCAGGTCCTATCAAGGGTGGGATAGACCTTGAGTCTTTTAGTTTGTTGTTTACAAAATTGTAAAAAGCACGGGTGGAATTGGTGCTTAGAAGGTTTTCCTCTTGTTTAATGTGATAATTGATGCATTCGGTCTTTATCTGGTGGCATAAATTTTTGTATCGGCTTTTGAAATTGGCAACGTGACCAGATTTGTTTTTCTGCCAGAGTGATCTCTTTTTGGATTGAAGTTTCTTATTGTTATGGGTAATCTGCTTTTTTGTTTTGTTTTGGGAGTTGTTGTTGGTACATATAGTTTGATGACTCTTTTGACTTCAAGTAAAAATATGTTGTAATGGTCTTCAACCATTACAATCAAAATCTTCCACTCCTTCCAAATATTGAGGGAAAGAACAGTCTGTTCACTTCAGCATTTAAATAGCAAGTCATATATGTGCATCTTCCAGTGTAGATGAAAACTCCATGGTTTATACAACAGCATTTCATAAAGTTAAAGAATTATCTTCAATGTCTTGGTCCAGCTCATGCTCTTGTTATTAAAGGCTATCAATCTAAACAAGTTGCTAAGGATGGAAAGTCGCTCAGTTTTGTGCCAAGGAAAAAAATACAGGAGAGAGAAGAGAACAAGGGAGTTCATTTGCAGTAATGAAGCTGTAATGGTGGATAGGGTATCAGAAGCATCACAAATCAATTTTGACCATGGCAACATTGATGTTTTCAAAGAAATAATGGAATAAAATAGCTTTGGAATATATCAGGTCCATCTCCTGGTTTTTACATTTAAACAGGTAGAAAAAAAATTATGGCCAAATTTCTGTAAATGATCACAGGGCTGTGTAAGAGAAGACAGTCAAGATTCAGTGAGTGAATCCATAATTTCACTTGGCAAAAGCAACTTCAGATGATTGAAAAAAACACAACCAAGCCTACCAAGTATTCTGTTACAAATTCAGCTAAACCACTTAACAGCATTTTAAAAAAAAAAAAAAACAGCACTTGCTGCTTGTGAAACAAAATGGAGCCCTTGACTAATTCAGAAAGGAGAATATTATACATCTTAAGAAAAAACTGAATACAATACTCTTGAATCTGGATTTACTGCCCAAAAAGCTATTACGTTGCAAACAGACACTACTTCTAGCTGTAGATACTTTGGGGATTCACAGCTCAAGATATGCAGTATGCCTGAGTGCAGGCAGCAGCAATACTATAAATGAGAAATCTTGACTTTTAATATAGATGTGGTTTCATTGCACTCCTTTACATGAAATATGCCTCTGCATATTCACAGGCACACACAGGCTCAGACATAAACAAATATACAATCAGATCGTATACACTCATCCCAACTCCCATGCTCATGACTCATCTTATATTAAAGACTCATCTTATATTAAAGATATGGTTGCCAGGAAAATGATAGGAATATGTTGAATTGTTCTTCTCAAATTCATCCTTGTATATATTGGTTGCACTTGGAAGTATATGAAAGACATGGAAGAAAATACAGATCTATGGAATCCTTGGTGCTCTCTAAGCTTGGTTCTTTTCTCACAGTTGTTTCATTACCCCACTAGGTAACATCATCAGTGCTAGAAGGGATTGGGTTTTTCTCTCTGTTTATATACAAATGGCTTGCCCTGTCAATGCTGGTGGGAGTACTGTTTCCTTCTTCCATCCCTAATCAAGGAACTACCAAGAAGGAAACAGTGCTCCCACCAAGACTGATAGAGCAAGCCACTTCCACCCTTTGGAACATGTTGCACTCCCTCAGAGTGAAGATTGGCTCCCATCCTCCTGAAGACATGGCTCTGCCAGTTGGCTCGGGACCCCAATGGGGGAGTATCATGCTGGAAGTGGTTGATGGACCACCTCAACCTCACCTCATCCCCTGCGCACCCTGTTCCCTCCCACCCCATTTTTAATGCCACAGAGAGGCATACATAGATAGTGTATGTATATACCTTATGTATAATTCTGTAGTTGCTTTTAACCTTGTAAGATACCTTGTGGCAAGATGAGCAGCAAACAATTTAATAAAGAAATAATTAAAAATAAAAAAGTGAATGTTCTAAGACAACAAACACTATTAACTGCAGGAGCTCATAAGTCATCAGATTGGTAATAAAATAAAATCAAGCATTATTCAAGTTTATAGAGGATGCTATCCCAGATAAGAGGAGACAACATGGCCAGGTAATAATGGCTAGGAGAGAAACAGAAAAAGTATTCATTAGTACAAGTATTCAGAGATTTCTGGATGTAGAACAAGTTCACACATATTGCAAATCAATGTTTTATGTCAAATATTCCATGCTGTATATGAATATTCCAAATATGAAAGAACTTTAAATGATGTTCATATTTCAACTGTAGAATATTACATTAGATGCTAATTATATTTTGCCCATAACTCTTGTATATAATTGGAGTAGAAAAAAAGGAACCTTCAAATTAATATATCCTACATCCGATAAAGCCCTTCCTCTATTTTATCTACTATTGCTGATAAGAAAGTTGTGCTAATTTCTGGACAGCATCACAATACCAATTAGTGTCCCCCTAGTGTCTTTCATACTCTGGGATATGATCCAGAAAAACATTTTGTTTTATGAGATTTACTTGGCTGGCCTGGTAAAGGGGTTGGAAAGAAAGATTATAAAAATACAAGCACAAAAAAATGTTGGTGCCGACTTGCTGAAAAAAAATTGAGATTAATATAAAACTTTCTTGCATGCATACATAATCCATACAGAACAGAGCCAGAAAATGTGGTTTATCAAATTTAGAAAGAAGGTGCATTGAAGAACCTATTAAGGAAAAGATCCGTTGCGTTGTCCTCCCGAATGTCTCTCCTTAGTTATAATCATAAAATGAAACATTTTTAATGTTCATGTAAACTTATCATGCTCAATTACAGTGATTTATGACACATTTAACAAGGCCAATTTCACTTGGTGAATTCCTGTGGGCAAATAGCTGTTGCAAATCACGAACCTGCCGCAGCTATTCCTTACATAATTCAGATGGCATCAAGTTCAGTTACTTTCCAGTTATTGTAGAAATTTTAAATGCTTAACCATAGCAAGGCTTAGTTGGGAGGCAGAGGTGATAGTATAGAACTAAATAGCAGAGCCAGTGGAAAACACACAAATATATATATGGGTCCTCTTTTTTTCTTTGTGGCTTTCCTTCTTTTTTATTTTTTTTCTTTATTTATTTATTATTTTGTAATATGAAATCAATAAGGAAAGAAAAAGATTGATAATATTTAATATATTTAAAGGATACCATAACTCAGCATAAAATCCAAGGGCAGGACTGGTTACAACCATTAACTCATGAGGTAATCATTAAATGTTGAGTTTGGCTTTTGTTACTGTGATAGAAATTTTAAGAATGAAGGCTTTATTTTATTTTATTTATTATTTAACTTTATTTTATTTTTATTTCAGTCTTAGACCAGCATAAAATAGTAACAAAACAGTTTAAAACAGAAGTAGGAATAAGCAATCTTATTGATAGAATAATGAAGGTAAAAATAAAATTGTTAATATAAAATTACAAAGTTATTAAAACCCAGGAGAGGTTTATAAAATTACAATCAATTTTACAATGATCTGAATGCAATGGTAACAACTAGAAGAGATAACTAAATAGATAACTTTAAAAGGGCATTAAAAATGTTAGAGTTTGTAAAATGATTTTGATAATGTAAAGATATACTATTAGGCAATTATGATCCAAACAAGTACCACAAAGAAATAGTGAAATAAAACATAGAATGATATGAGTTTATTTAAAAAGAAAGAATAAAAAGGATAAAGGTAGTGGCCAAAAATCTGACCAATTCAGTACTTGACCAAAAATCTGTCTAATTCAGTATCACATTCATGCTGTGTTCTTTAGGCAGGTGGCACGCAAGTCTAGGGAAAGCAAACACACTTAGTGATCAAAAGCCATCAGTAGTCTAATCCCCAATATATTTGCCAGTTCCTCTTAAACAGTCTCCTAATTGGTAGTCATGATCATTAAGGTTGCACAAAGCTTTGCAAAGGGGATGATGAAAAAAAAAAGACCTGCCTGAATTGAATCTCTGAACTGACTAAAGACTTTTACCTTCAAATCGTCACATCACTTTGGAGATAATTAATTCAGTGATTCAATGAAATTCAGCTGAATGTCTAGGCTTGCAAAGCAGTTGCAGTTTTCCTCCGTTATTTGGACAAAGGTGATGAGTAGTTGAGTCATATTATGGGTTGTCTGAATGCTGATATGAGCTATGGGCCAATAGGTTTTATCATCTCCATAAATCTTGTCACTCAGACCTTTAAGAAGTGTTTCTCTCTTCTGCTAGAATTTGTTTCAGAATGAGGGAAGGATATTGAAAAAGACACTCTCAATTACTCTGTTGCACTTTTTTGATCTGGTTTGACCTTGTGTGATCCTCTACCTTTGTTCAAATGTCTACATGCTTTTCATTCATTAGTTCCTCAACTTTCTTTTTTTCTGATGTGATTTTATACAGCCCTCTTAAACTAGGGGATTCCCTTGTGAAATCATTCAGGCTCCAGGTGAAAATCTTCTTTTGTCTAAGGTTCTAGAACTGAGGGAGTTGTATCACTGGTGTGAGTTGTGATGGAGTAGCTACTTTAACAAGGATAGCATCAGAAGATAGGTGCAGCCATTGTCTAGGAAGATAATATACAGGTAAGTTGCCCTCTTGTCCTGTTGTATGTTATACTGCTAGTCAACAATAATGGGATGAGCAAAAGACTGAGAATTAGCAGTAGGCTACAGTGGAAAAGAAGGATCCATTATGCTAAATGACTGGAGCAAAGTTTCTTCGGGTAGCATTCTTATGAGCAGCAACAGCAGTAGCAAAATGCAGACAAAGTGCTACAAAACCTTTTATAATTATCATCATAATCAAAGAATTTCCTTCTCTACAATCCTCAGTGTCAACAAAGAGGGTGGTTTTTTTTTTAATTGAGGCATGAGGCATCCAATCAAAATAAATATGGTGAATAAAAGCACCATAAAGGGTGCTGTTTATGGACTCAGTGTGAAGGAGGTGACCATCTGGAGTCCACAAAGCTAAATGTGGCTCAATCCATCTATGTTTTCTATCTTTACTAGTTTTAAATCAGTAAGGCAGTTTTTGTGATATTTGGAATTGAGTTGATGGACAGCTCTTGTTCCCTAAAGTCAGCTCATTGTGTCCAGGATATTCCAGCATTTGTTTGTATTGTCACTCTGCTGTACACGGATCAGCTGCTTGATAGCTTGTTTGTTTTGGGTTAGGGATGATATAGGAATTTCCATCTATTTGACACTGGCTTTGAAACTGTGACTGCCTAGACCAGGGGTGTCAAACTTGATTTCATTGGGAGCCACATCAGGCCTGTGTTTGACTTTGGGGGGGCCAGGGGGGGCATGGCCAGGGTGGGCATGACCAGTTCAATGTCATTCATATCCAGGGCACAGGTGGTGGCCAGAGCCCTCTGACTGTGATAACGGAGCTCGGGAAGGCTGCATAAGTTCCATTTTCAGTGGCAGAGGCACTGCAGGACAGTCCTTCTCTGTTCCTGGGGTGGCCCCGTGGGCCAGATTTAAACACCCTGCAGGCCAAACCCATCCCGCAGGCCTTGAGTTTGACACCCCTGGTCTAGACTATACATTGATTCAGGGCAACCTCAGATATTCAGATGCTCCATTGTGGCCAATAGTTGCAGTTTTACTGAACTGAATCTCAAAGCATTTTGAAACTACCTTCTAATCTTTGAATCAGTTTGATTCTTGCCATCTTAAAAGCTCAAGTTTGAATTGGATCTTATCTATTTGCATGCCCCTAACTGCATTCTGTAGTTCAATATCAATTGGAAAGAAAGTTTTATATTTATTTTTCTTTTAATAAAATATTTAATAATACCAGGAGAATAAAGAAGGTTGACAAATGCCAGTCTAAAATTATGTTTCTGCTTTAAAAATATTGTAACTAGTGTCAAATAGTGAAAGTTTTTCATTTTTTTTCTCAAGCAATTTTCATTCAACTTGAATAATTTACATAATTTTGTTAAGAAGAGACTTTGGCTTAATTCTCATGGGTGATAGAAGGTTCCACAGAAGGGTGACAAATCATGAATCTCAGTAACATGGAGTAGATTTCAGCCTTACATATTCGTGTGTAGCATTGTGAAATAATAATAAAAAGTTGGGTTTATGTTATGATAGCACAGCACACATTTCACCATTTTGATGTTGTTTCAGATTACATTTGTGATATGTGTTTAGATGTGAGATGATTGTGTCTGTGTGTGAATGTTCTATTTTTCATTGTATATCATCTGCAGCCTTTCTGGATCTCCCTGCTTTAATTAAATCCTAAGGAAAATGAAAGGATTCTTCATGCTGGGTTGTTTCAGATTGGGAAGTATGAGCACTTGTGGCAATGTAACAAAGGAACAGAAACTCAGCAGTTACATCACCTCCAGAAATAAAACAAGCTCAAAAGTATCACAGTCTTTTTGTGAACGAGTAAAATTATCCCAACCCTATTCTACAATATTAGTTTTAAGATCAACTCATAAATATGCCCACTGGCCAAGAAGGTTGGAGACCACTAATATGGATCTTTGGATGAGCAGAGTTCTGCTGTGAATGCTTCTACTAATGTATAGTATATCTGCGGTTAGAAACCATTTGTGCTTTTAAATGTTGAATGTTCCAAAGCATATCTCAGCTGCTACATATCATCCAACCCACAATGGTGATGCAAGAACATGTGTGACAGCTTTTAAGAAAGCTCTAGAGACTGATTCTACAAAAGGCTAGCTCACTGAAGCAGTCAAATCCAAATTTATTGCTGTCATACTAGACTACTTCTCAGTCTACCATCACCAACATACCTAGGGAGCTGTATTTGAAAAGACAGTTCCATATGAGAGTTTCATTAGAGTTGAGATTCCTCAGTAGGATTGGGAAAGGGGCTAAATAAATGGCAAAAGAAACTTGGAAAACCTGCAAAGTGACTTTTTCAGATAGCGAATGTTTAGGTAAATTTCTATAAGTAAGAATTTATCATTACTAGAACTTTGAAAACTCACAAAGAATAATAATAATATTAAGAATTAATCTTTGACCAAAATCAGAACAAGGACAGTCCAATACTTATATATATATTTTCTTGAGGTGCGTACCAGTGCATTTAATTGTACCTAACAATTAAACTTCAGTTTCTCAACCTTGGATACATTAAGATGTGAATTTCAACTCCTTGCATGTTGCTTGCAGAATTTTGGAGTTGTTCCACATATTTTAAAATAGCCAAGATTGAGAATTAATCAATTCAGACCTATTATCATGTGTATTGTGCTGCACTTTGGTTGCATTTCATTTATTTAGTTCTTATACTCATTTCTATGCCATTACCATCAAAAGGACTCTTGGCAACATACATAGAACCACATACAATTTCAAACATCCATGATAAAAAAAGATGAAAACACAGCAAATACAAGAAAGGCCCTTTTTTTCTCTTTTAAAAACAAGGAAGTTGTGTTGCAGTACCCTGCAGGGAGTGGTTTTTCAAAATTTCACCAAAGGAAAGTACCTTGTAAGCATTTCTGTAATGATACTATCATCAAATATACTAATGTTGCATATAAGCTAATTGACATTTAGTGCCAATGCTAGGCCAAAGCAATTGATAATCCTGTAAGGGAATTTAGATATGACCTCGGGGAAGATATGAGAGAGCCATTTAGGGAGGAAAGACAAAAGAAGCCATTAGGGAAAGACTTGGAAAAAAGATTACACAATCTGAAAGTAGAAGGAGTACAGGAAACTCAATATAACTCCAATTTAATTTTGTTTAGTATAAGATGGAACCATGCAAAATTTATGTAGGCTTTAAAAAAATGTTTAATAAAGTGGAGAGAGACAGTTTGATGCAATGGGTAAAGAATCAAGCTAGAAAACGGGAGACCTTGAGTGCTAGTCCCACCTTAAACACAAAGTCAGCTGGCCCAGTCCCACTCTCTTAGCTCTGGGGTGCAGGTAAGAGTAAACCATTTAGGAGGTCTTGTCAAGAAAACTGCAAGGTCTTGTCCAACCATTTTGCCAAGAATTAAGATTCATTTGAAGATAAATAAACAAACAAATATTAAAGTAGCATTCCCAGAATTTACTTCAAAGGCCTGACAAATACATTAGAAGCCATAATTTGATTGTTCCATTTCATGATTTCCAAATATCTTGACTGAGATGGGGGGGGAGGGAGGGAGGGAGGGAGAGAGAGAGAAGACATTTCATCAGTTTATTTCTGTGAATATTGTTCTTGTGCATTAACTTGTTCACCTCTAATAAGAAAGCATCAGTCTTGCTTGCTTTCTCCAGTGTAGAAATATATGACATTTTTGTAATTATTCTAATTTTAATCTCTCCTAAGATCTCTGGATATTTTAACATAAACAATAAGTATGGGTGAGATTCCACCGGTATAACAACCGGTTTGTGCACTTCACTCAGCATGTGTGCTCCACATTTTTAAAAAGCCCATACTTCCCTTCAACTGCAACCTCTGTGACTCAAACAACTGAGGAGCAGCAAACCTCTTTGCTGCGCGAATCAGCTGTGTTCTAAGCAAAGCACATGAAAGAGCAGGGGTGGGTGAGAGGGCCCACATACTCATTGCAGCGAACCATTTTGGAGCCAGCTGATCATCAGAACAAGGGGTTCACCTGAACCAGACTGAACCAGTAGAATCCTATCCCTCACAATAAGTATTCAGGAATTTCTTCTTTGTAGAATTTCCTCATTTGTGACATATGAGATACAAAGAATCCTTCTGAGATAATGGATTGGGTTACGAATCACCAGATTGTAGCAAAGTGCTCTAGGACCAAATCTGGTCTCAAGGATTATTGAAAGAGTGGTCATTGGTTGGAAACAAAGAAAATCAGAGAGGAATGCAAAATGCAAACCATATTTCTTCCAGTAACTTTATCAATTATTGAAGCAGTCCACATTCAGTTAAGAGAAAAATAACAAAGAATAGTAAATGATGCATGGCAAAGTAATATATAAGATGTAAAATTGGGAAGGTCCTGGTAACCTTTTCTCCATAATTAAAAGCCAAACCCACTAATTATTCAAAACGTATCTCTCTCACATTGGCAGGGTACATTCAGAGCCATCTTTCCCAACTATAATCTACTCATCCTACAATGTCTAGTAGGAATATCTCCAGGTGTCTGCTTCAGAGAAATCATGATGCAAATGACATTCTCAATGGTAGACCACCCTCTCTGGAACAAGTCTAATTCTTAATGGGGATTTTTAAGATCATGATTTCATGGATAATTTTACATTAATATATTATAAACTACCTTGACTTTTTTTGGCAGCATAAACTTTTGTGTATTATTATAATATATTTACATTTAGGGACAAACAAATAATAGAAGAGGTTCTATCTCCAGAAATTTTGTAAATGTAAATTTGACAGGAAACTAACTGCCACAGAAAAATGCCACAGAATGTCTCCAATGCAACCTGTTTCAATTCAGAATAGAACTCAATTTGCTGCACTTAAATGCTGACAATTAAACTTTTTCTAGCTTTTTGTCAATATTATGTAAAATGAGTTGCATAAGATACCCCCTGCCCCCTTCTGCAAAATTACATGTAACTTTGCTTACTTAATTCCTCAAATAAGTGTTTAATTCCTTCCAAATTACTACCTTTAGAGATTCCTTTAGAGATAAATGTGGACATTTTGCAAGAGACCTCAAAGAGGCCACTATGCATAGGGATTAGTCAAGTTCTATGCATTTGTTGTAGCAAGTTTGCTTAAATGCCCATTTATTTAATCTCTGTCATTTGTCACAAATTCCCTGGCACGGTGAATGATATCATCTCTCCTTACTAATCCCAGTTGAGAAGAACACAAAGCTGGAATAATCCTTTATGTGTACCTTAGAAATTAACAACAACAAAAAAATAATAACAGCAAAGCCAAACACCTAATCTACTGTAACAACATCAAAAGCCACCTCTGTTGATTGTTAAGAAAAGGCAGCTCAGATAGAAATAGACTGCTTGAAATGCAGCTGTTTTAGACCTTTAATACTTTAGAACTCTATATATAAGCCTTACAAGCTATTGAGGACCCATGCCTAGTTTTTCACAATAGAAAGGTAACAGACGGCTGAGAAAGGTAATATAAAGTGCCTCCTGGAGTACTCTTATTAGACCTGAAGAGACCTTTCTCAGAAGATATTTTCCAGGGGAAATCTGATTTCTTGCATTTTAAAGAAAGAATCGCATTTTTTTCTGGAATTTTCTCTAAATATTCCCCAGAAAGTTTGGGTGATAACTTTCATTGCCCCATCTCACTTTGAATGCAAGATACAATGTACAATGTACAAAGCACAAATCAGAAGTTTGCACACAAGTAGTGCGTTCTGCATGCTGCTGGCGAAATGCTGCACTATCTAAGTGGCATGGAAGGCCACATATATTCTCCAACCACTTGTCCATCACCCACTACAAGTCTAATTCCCATTTGAGGTGTAGAAAATTATCACCCACTCCTCTCCTAGAATAATGGAATGTATTCATTACTATGTTTTTACTTATATCTATTATCTTGTAAGAAATTGACAAATAAAAATAAATAAAATAAAAATAAAATAAAGAATGAAATGTTTTGAGAAACATTTTAAAAAGCCAGGATAAAATATTTCCCATAAAAGAGGGGAGAAAAACCTTAAGGGAGACAGAAACTCAGAGCCTCAGCTCTGTGCCCCCAAGCAGATATTGGGGTGGTAGCTTTTAGAAATGCAGATTTGGTAATCCTTTTTTTAAAAAAAAATTTAAAACAAAACTTTATTAATGTTCAAGATATTTAAAAGTTTACAAAAGGTAAAATGTTAAAAGAAAAAAATTACAAAAGTTTCTATAATAAGGCTTGTGTCGACATATTTTCATATCATTTCTTGGCAGTACATTAAATACCACAGATATACATAGAATTTGACAGTTTTTTAAGTATATTGTCTATATTAATTCTCAATTCTTAATTAATGTTAATAAACAAACCATATCATCTTTTAAGATCTGATTCTCATATGCAGACAAGGGAATATCAGATTAACAATATATGCATGCATGTCTAAGGGGAACATCAGGAATATTTATAGTCTATATGCTGTAAGTTATTCCATGGCTATAGCAGAAAACAGGAGTCACATTTCTATCATTCATTACATATTTCTGTACATTTCTACAATAGACCTATATAATTTTAAATCCTAGTCTGAATATCTATCTAGCTCTTATTTTCCCCTAGCAGTTCTTCAGTTCCTACTACTTGTCCCTCATTCTGTTTATTTGCTTGTATTCCAGATTTATTTCCCTTGTTTCTTCCTTTTTAAATCCTTTTTGTGACCTTTTTATTGTACTTTACTAACCATTGATACCAAATGTTCCAAATTAAAAAAATATCCTGAGTCTTCCTTTTCCCTTAATTTCAGCATGAGCCTATCCATATCCGCACATTCTAAGATTTTGTGGATTATAACATTATTAGTGGTATGGTAGGCATTTTCCAAGTCTTTGCCAATGCAATTTGTGCCGCCATTAATATATGTATAAACAAATATCGAATTTTGGGGGGATACTTTTCTTTGATGATTCCCAGGAGAAACAATTCCAGCTTCCACTCCAACCTGCAGTGTGTAATTTCCTCCAGCCAGTATTTTGGATTTCTGGGCATAGCCACCAGACATGGAAAAAGGTACCTTGTGTTTCTTTGCATTTCCAACAGTTCGGGTTTAATTTAGGGTACCATCTATAAAACATTTTATATAAATTTTCTTTAAAGGCAACTGACTTTGTTATAGAGAGGTTTTGTGATGACCCGTAGTCTCTCAAAATAACCCAAACCCCAAAACATACATTAAAGTCCGGTAAAGCCTTCAACTTAACTTCACTGTTTTATTAGGCACAGTTTAAAGTCACAAAAGTAAATAATGAGGCAAACAGAACCAAAACAAACCGCATTGATGAGAGTTCTGAAGCAAGCCAAGATAACTAATTATAAACTTCAGGAAAATAGCTGAGAAAAGTCCACGGGAAGAACACCAGCAAAGATAAGCCTCTTTCAAGGTGAACACTAATTGACTTCAGCAATTCTAACTGCACAGTTGCAAACTTATATACATAGCTCCCACCTGCAAGCCACGAGGAGGATCATGGTAATCTCCTCTTGAGTAGACCTCACTTTTCCTTGATCCTCTCCTCCCTGTGTGACCTAGGATGGATAGGTGATGGGCCTGGATCCTCCTCTGACTGCTCAGTTGGCCTCTGCCCTTCCCCAGCCTCCTCCACCACCTCTGGAGCCACACTCCCACTCCCTGTTGGCTGTTCCTCCTCTTCCTCAGAGTCAGGCTCCACCAGGGGCATGACAGATTTTTTTTGCCATACTTCTTTCCAATCATCCAGTTCTATACTGTGTCCGAAATTTTTTGCCCAAGCTAGCGTTGCTCCTTTTACAATTTCATCCTCTAATTGAAAGTTTAGTAAATAATTATATAATTTTGTTATCATTTTTTGTTCTGGTCCCAATAATAATTTGTCTAGTTGCGTTGTTTTTATTTCAAATACAAATTCTTTTAAATCTTTTTTATATCTCATCTGTATTTGGATGTCCGACCACCAGTCTATGGATATTCCTTCCGTTTCTAGTTCTTGGACTGTTTTGAGCCTTCCCTGGTTATCTAAAATTTGGTAGTATTTGAGTTTTTTGCTGATATCCATAGTATTTGAATGGAACATTGCCTCCATAGTGGATAACCAATCAGGAATTTTGGTATAGTGATTTTTCTTTATTTCCTCCCAGGTTTTGATCAACAAGTTTTGTAAAATAAAATATTTTATTTTGTAAAATATTTCTATTCCTGGAGTCCCATATGAAGGCATGCCACCCTATTTGCATATCATATCCTTCTATTAATATTCTCTTGTTCTCTAATTTAATCCAATCCTTAATCCATATTAACGATGCTGCTTTGTAGTAATTTTCCCAGATTGGGAGTCCAAAGCCACCTTTGCTTTTACTATTCTGTAGATAAATTGCTTTAATTTGTGCTTTTTTTCCCTGCCCATACGAATTTCATAATCATTTTATTTAGATCTTTGAATTTTTTTTTAATCTAATTTAATTGGGATAGTTTGGAACAAATATAATAATTTATGTAGGATATTCATTTTAATTGTGGCTATTTTCCCTAAGAGCGAAATCTGTAGTTTACTCCATTTTTCCAGGTCTTTCCCTATTTGTTGTATCATTTTTATATAATTGTCTTTTTTAAAGGCTGAGCATCTCGCCCTTAACCAAATATTTGACGTTTTTTAACAATTTGGAGACCTGTTGCTTCTTCTAATTCCTTTTTATCTTTTACTATTAAATTTTTAACTAGCATTTTAGTTTTATCTTTGTTAATTTTGAGGCCTGCTACTTCACTGAATTTCCCTATTTCCCTTAATAATATTGGGCCTGATTCTAGGGGGTCTTCAATTACAAATGCCATGTTATCGGCAAAGGCCTGTAATTTATATTTTTCCTTTTTGATTTGTGTTCCTTTTATTCCCTTATTTGATCTAATTCTTCTCAATAGAGTTTCTAATGTTAGGATGAAAAGCAGAGGTGACAATGGACATCCCTGCTTGACTCCTTTCATTATTTTAAATTGTTTCGTTATTTCCCCATTTATTTAAATTGTTTCTATCATTCCTTCAAATTTTTCTACAAATTCCATCAGTTCCAAATTCCATCAGTTTAATCTGTTGTATCATAAACTGCCAATTGACATTGTCAAATGCTTTTTGTGCATCCAGGAAGACAAGGGCTACTTGGCTCCCTGGATGCATTTCATAGTATTCTAATATATTATTATTCTAGTATTATTTCCAATTTGGCATGCGGGGAGGAATCCATTTTGATCAGGGTATATTCTATCATTTAATATTTTCTTGAACCTATCTGCCATTATACTCATAAAAATTTTATAATCGGCATTTAAGAGAGATATCTGTTTGTAATTTTTAATTTGATTAGCCTCTGAGTCCTCCTTTGGGATTAATGTAACATAATTACATTAATAATTAGGGGCGTACATAAGCACACCAATGTGCCTACCGTCCCTGTCCTATTGCTTCTTTTATTTTTTTTCTTATATGTATCCATGTATTCAAAACTATGTTTTTACTTATACCTATTATTGTTATAATTTATCTCCTGATCTCTTTATCTCCCCTATTAATGTATTGTGGGTCCTCCATTTTTCTTTATTTCTTTTTGCTGTGTAAGCTATTGTAATTCGTCTTAGATATGTCTTCATTGTATCCCATAGGTTTTGCAGTGAGGTATGTTGTTTTTTATTGTTCTTAAAGAATAATTCCAATTCTTCCAATTTTTTTTGAACGTATTCTTTTTCTTTTAAAATTTGTGGGTTTAGTGTCCATCTATTCCTTTTCCTCGCTTGTCCTTTCCATGTTATTTTAAGTGAGTTATGGTCTGCCCAGGTATTTGGCATGATTTCTATTTTCCAAATGTCTTTGAGTAAATCTCCATTTCTCCAGGCCATATCTATTCTTGACCAGGATTTGTGTGGGTTGGAGTAGAAGTTGAATTTTGTTTCTCCTGGGTTCATTTTCCTCCATACATCTAATAAATTCAATTCCTCTGACATTTCAAAAAAGGTTTTTGGTAGTGTATTTCTTTTCTTTTTGCGCTTTTGTTTGCTGGTGTAGTCTTCTCAAATGTTTGCTATTGCATTATAACCTCCAATTATACATATATTCTGATTTCCTATTTCAATTAGTTTATTATGTATGGTTTTATATAACTCTCTTTGGTTTTTATTAGGTGCACATATCCCTACTAATAATATACTTTTATTTTCTATAGATACTTCCACCATCAATATCCTCCCTCTAATGTCATTATATATTAATTTTGAAACTATTTCTTCCTTAATATACTGTATATTGCTACCCCTCTTTTTTTTCCTCCACTAAGGTTGTATATAATCTTCCTAATTTTTTATTTTGTAGATATCGTTCATCCCGCTTCTTAATGTGCAATTTTTGGAGGCATACTATCATTCTTCTGTTTCTCTGTTTTTGTTAATAATCTCCTTCTTTTTGTTGGTATGTTTAGTCCATTCACATTAATCGAACAAAGTTTCAATCACCATTCCATTTTTATATCTGATCTTATTTTTATCTTTAATTTACTCTAGTTTCTTCTTTGGCTTCTGGTTCTAACTCCTCCTTCTTCTTGGTCCGCTGTCCTCTCTAGGGAGTCTATGGCATCTGGCATAGCTGGTATACACCTATAAATATCATCAATTTCATTTATCTTCTCTTGTCTGTCTCTTTGTAGGGCGTCTGCCATCAATTCAGCCATCAAAATTGTTAGGTCTTCCTTTTTTGATTCTTCTACATTTTGAAATTGTAAGAAAAATGAAGCTTGGTCCATTTCAAGATGGATGAGGGATTCTTCCACTTCTTTATTGTGTTCTGCAATCTTCTGATCCATTTCCTCTAGTTTCTTTTCTGTCTGTTCCATTTGCAGTTCAATTGTTTTTATCCTCTCCTCATTTTTTCTTAATTGTTTCTTGAATAGACCCCATTTTATCATCTAGGCTACAAAGTTCTACTTTCATTTCTCCCATCTCTGATTTTATTTTTTTCATTACCTCCATAACAGATTTCATTTCCACATGATTATTCATCATGGTTTCTTGTAGTTTGATCATCGTTTCTTGGATTGTCAACAAAGTGGTTTGATCCATCTGCATGTTAAGTGTTGTATTTGATTTCTCCTGAGCCAGCATATCTTCAATTGTTCTCTGATAAGATGTAGCCGGACTGGGCATCGATATTGATATTGTGGTTTTTTTTTCCGGTCTTAGAAGTTGTAATACTAATCATCTCCTTAATAATCTTATGCTGTTCTCCTATAATCCTATAGATATTCTCCCAAATTACCATCCGAGTCTCTATGTGGATTTTCTCTCAATTAAATAGTCTATCCAACAGTTAGTAAACCCAGAAAGTAAATCTTATAAAGCTTAAGGTGTCAATTGAACAGTCTGGCTATTGTCTCAAAATTATTAAATTTCTTATTAATATTATATCCATCTATCTATATCTATATCTATAGCTATAGCTATAGCTATATTGTTTTTAATAATCAATAAGAGTATACTAATAGAGGAAAATAGATTTATAATTATAGTAGAAATAGACAAAAGTAAAGATTTTGATATATATAGTAATTAATATTAATCTAAATTTACAAATTCATATAGTCAAGTTCTCTATTGTTTATCATTTGTCAGGCTTGCTTCTATTTCCTGTTCTTCAGTCTTCTTCTCTCTCACAATGGCGGTCTCCTGTGATCTGCACAATCATTCATCCACTCTCTATTTCTCCACATACATCATTCCAGGTCTTCCACCATCGGAATTCACAATCTATCTCAGTTTCAAAAGGCAGTTTTCCTAAATAAAAACCTCCTTCACACCTCTTCTTCTCATCTAGTCCTTTTTTCTCCTTTAATCACTCTTTTCTCTTTTCTCAAGCTGCCATTTTACTCCCAGAGCTGGAGGGTAAAACAAAAGTCAAGCCGCTGTCACCTACTCTCCACACTCACCCCTTCTGCTCTGGAGTCTTCATTTTTTAGTTGTTTCCAACTCAGTTCCACAGTCAATCTTCCAGCCTTCGTTGTATTGATAGCTCGCCTGCTGCTACTGTACTGTGGTCTCTTTCTCTTCTGTCTTCTGTCAGCTCGTCGCACCTCCAGGTCTGCCCTGTCTGACTTCTTCCCACTCTGAACTTCGGGCTCTCTTCCTTGCCCAGCCAGGAACCACAACCTTCCAGGCTGCCTCTGAAAGTTTCCCCTTGCTTTGCTGGACCTTCCAGGTCCAAATACTGCCCCGAACGGCCTCCCAGAGTGGAAAACTTGGTACAGGGAGCAGAGCAAAGTTTCCCTGCACCACCACGACACGACATCACAGGAAGTCCCAGATTTGCTAATCCATTCAAGACAGGATATTTTGAAACAAAGGCAGAGTGATAAGATTAGTCCTCACTCAAGATCCAAAGCCATGAAGCCATAATAGGAATTGCCCAACACCATTTCAGAACATAAGGTATTTTTTTTTTAAACCACTTTCAACTCCATGTGTTCATCTGCACTAGAACCACAAACATGTGGTTCTGTTAATCAATAAATGGATCCTATTTCCAATCAGCCTTCAACCTCCATATTGACTCCAGTTGTCAGCTTTGAAATTCAGCTGCCACATTTTTTTTTAGAGAGTTAGAGGAGTTGAAAAGTTCAAGGTTATTCTGTGTGTCGTATTAAGAATTTCCAGTTGCAGTTAATTGGTTCTTGTGATTTATGAAGTGTAGAAGTGGGAGGAGAGAAGGGAGGGGAGAAGGTGGGTTCTGTGTAACACGTGAAAAAACGTTCACTTGGGAAATTGCTTTTGATATGCCAGATCTGTTCCTAATAAATCAATTGGAGAGATAACGTCTTGGAGTGATTGATATCATGGATACTTTCTGGGTGCTTGACACCAGTGCCTTTTTCCCGGCTTGGAACAGAACCAGATGGATATTTCTTCCAACAGAGGAATTAGATTTGTAGCATTTCTGGCTTGAGGTGACAGAGCTTTTGATTCTTCCGCATGCTCATTTGCTGGAGAGCTTCAGAAATTTCTTTGCAAGCAGCTCTCCTTGCTCCTTGATGCTATGTATAAAAGCATCAAGAATCTAATAAGATCAAAAGGACAAGATAAGAAGCTGCTTTAAATAAGGAGCAGCCAATACCTCACAAGGCACTTGTGGCATTTAGTTGGCCCTTAAAATACTTTGTGATTTAAAGCCATGGCAATAACATTTAGTCCAAACAATCCTTAACAGTCCTTAAAGCATATTAAATCATAGCTCCTTGGAGCTGGAAAGTGTTATTTAGGTAATCAAGGCCTACTCTCTGTTCAGCAAGAATCCAATTAAAGCATAACGATCAAATACTTGCAAACATATAGTGTCTTGAGGGAAGGGGGTGGGAGACTTTTCAATTTTTATCAACTGGGACCCAGGTTTTGTTTTTTTTAATATATATATATATATAGATAGATTGACTTGGGGATAAAGAGGTTAAAAACCAAAAGAGTCATATAACAAAGATAGAAAGAACAAAAGTAGTATCTTAGGTATTCTTAAAGATGAACTTAATTTTATAAAAATTCCCACTTCTTGCAGGGGAATTCCTTTGTCTACAAATAAATAACTGTCATAGCTCTGGGAAGATGAATGTCCGATAGCCTATACTCTCGTGATCAATGTCATCTGAATATGGGTTCATATCATCTGAATATATGCCATTGGTTACATCTCCAGAAGTTTTAATAAAGACCTATTGAAGGGAAAAAAAGACATAGAATGGAAATGTGATGTGATGTGGTCACTGACATATGTCAGAAGTTTTTGGAAGTAAAATTTTCCAACCGTTTGTAATAGTGTGTCTCTAGTAATGGCTGATTTGTCTAAATGCCAAGCTTCCAGAATTTCCAAGGATTCTCTAGCACTTTTGGATTTGGATATGGTAGTAATAGGAATTTTTATCAACATCATCATTACCTCCTCATGGAGAACTTATAAGAGTTAGTTGTATTAATTACAATCCAATTAAATTGTACTTTCCCATTTGTCTCCTATTTTTTCCATTCAGTGAATAAACAGAAAAGAAATGACTTTTTGCTTAGAATTAATTAATGTTTTCTAAATATTGGAATGGGGCTGACATTCTAATGTAAATTCTCAGAAGATTTCAGAAACTAAATTTCCAGAGAATTTCAATCCTGTTCTCGTTTGATGCACTTATGATCTCTTTGACTCCCTCTCCCTGGGCCACCTTCCTTGTGTGTAAGGGAAAGGTTCCATCGGGAGTAGAAAAATAAAGCAAAATAAGGCTGTACTGTGCTGAAGGGACTATAAACCAATGACATTTAAAAGTCATATGCATAAATTGTTGAAACGTGATATTCAAAGTAAACCATTAAATGGTGCATGAAGCAGGTGTTCCTAACGCATTCTCCTGAATGGAGCAGAGACATGGTAAAAAAAAGTTTTTAACCAGCTATTATCCAAGATAGTATAGTGAGTATGTGCAAGAGGAAATCAATATATTCTAGAATTTGTGAAGTACAGTACTTTGCAACTTAAAAGACAATATATATTAAATTGCTCATAGTAAGTGAAGGCCATCTCTGGTAGAAAACAAAATGCTTACAAACAGTATTTGGACACAACTGTATAAGTTTATATATACCAGGACAAAGGAGTGTGAAAACAGTGCAAAATTGTCATGAACTTGTAGACTATTAAGAGGCAATAGAACTTCTTCTAAGTCAAGTTAAATACAAATTGATGAAAGCTATCTCAATTAATTGTTATAGCAGTGGACTTTTTAAAAAATGGAATTCAGGAAACCTAATGGACACAATTGGAGTATGGTTTGTCCTCAGGGCATATAATAGAACAGGAATGAGATTAGTATATCCCTCAGGCAAATTTACTCTGGATCACCGTTTGAACCATTATTGAAAAGTAATCTCTTTATCTGCTTGCTGCATTTTTCTCTGTGAGAAAATGTAGGGCTTAAACTCACCGAAAGGGAAAATTATTGAGGAAAATATCCATCACAGCACAACTGTGTCAAAGCATCTTCAGTAATCAAATAGTGCCATTACATTCCCCTATGTCTATTTTCAAACTTTCAAATTCTCGGTGGCAAAATGAAGGAGCAGACAATGGGAAAACATTATTAGAAATTGGAATGCAATTGTTTATCTCAGCTCAACAGATTTTTAATCTGTAGAGATTGGTCTGAATCTTTTTGGTTTATATGTTTTGACCAGTTTTCTAATGTTTGTAAAGTTAGAATGGACTTCCTTTCCAGTTATTTTTCTCAAGGTGAAAACATGTGTAGAGAATTTTAATGTCTGCTTCACTAAACCCATTGTCTTCTAAAGATGAATGTCTCAATGGAAAGGAATTAGACTTCAGAAAAGTCAAAGTATGCTGTAATGTTGGCAGTGGTGACAGAAACATGAACAAACCCCTCTAAGCTTCTAGAGAAACTGAATAATAAGACATGTTTCCTTGTTTGCAAGGTGTGGGATATTGCACAATGTTTGGTTTTATTTATTTGTGCCATTTGACAAGGTGCCAAAGTAATTTACTAACTGACTTTAAAAAATCTGATTAATTAAAAAAATATAATACCCTTTGTCCAAAATAAAGCAAATATGAGGAGAGGAGAGGAGAGGAGAAGGGGGAAAGGGAGAAAGGAAAGGAAGTCATCCTGAATTCATTCTGTATCAAGGCTCCAGAATACAAGAGTGGGAACAAATCTATTCTCATATCTTTTTGTTTCCATAAGTTTGGTGTTCTCTGCTGAAAAAGAAATTCTGTACATGCCTTATCATTGTCACTGCTAGAGTATTCAATTACAGAGACTTTCTCAAAAATAGAGGTGCATTCAGTCATAAAATTAGGGTTGGATCATGATTGCATGATTTGATATGTTGACCTCTAAGCAGATTTGGAAGCTGTCCAATCCAATTGTCTCTTCCACTGGTTAACATGGACATCAAACAAATGACTATAACACCTTCTCTCTTCTTTTGGTTTAATATGGATGGAATTTATGTACAAAATAGCTCCTTGATGAAGAATAAAGCTTAAGTGTAAGATCATTAGATTATTAAAATTGTAGAAATGAAATTTGCAGATATATTTGCTTCTTTAAAGAAAGAGAGCATGCTGAATTTCATGTTAATGTTGTCATGTACATTTATGCATATTTGTATGTATATTATCAGTGGTGGCCTGTTGGATGGTCGGCGAGGTACGGGCGAGCCCCTAGCTGTGACCTCTGGGTGGGCCTGCCCACCCGCTCTTGTGCTATGTTTTCCCTAAATAAATAACTTTTCCCCACCCAGGCTACCCAAGTGAATTCCGCACTGCCTTGCTGTGCTCACCGGAGCTGCCTGAGTCAATTAGCTACCTGTTTGAAGCTGCATTTCAGTCCCAAAGTGGAGCAAAGTGAGTGCGTATGTGCAACCAACGAGCCCCTTGTCAATGAAAGTGCAGCCTGCCTCTGTATATTATATATATTTATACACTATTTATTTTATTTATTTTATTTTATTTATTTGATTTGCCAATTGTTTACAAGATAATAAGTATAAGTGTATACATAGTTGTGAATACATGAAATGGGTACATATAAGAAAAATAAAAGAAGAATAAGAGAAACAATAGGACAGGGACGGTAGGCACGTTGGTGCGCTTATGCACGCCCCCTACAGACCTCTTAGGAAAGGGGTGAGGTCAATAGTAGACAGTCTAAGGTTAAAGTTTTTGGGGTTTGGGGAAGAGACTACAGAGTCGGGTAGAGTATTCCAGACATTGACCACTCTATTGCTGAAGTCGTATTTCCTGCAATCAAGTTTGGTGCGGTTAACTTTGAGGTTGTATCTATTGTGTGGTCTTGTGTTGTTATGGTTGAAGCTGAAGTATTCATTGACAGGTAGGACATTGCAATGTATGATTTTATATACCATGCTTAAATCAGACCGAAGACAGCGTAATTCAAGGTTTTCTAGTTCTAGAATTTCAAGTCTGGTGGCATAAGGTATTCTACAACGAGTAGAGGAGTGGAGAACTCTTCTTGTGAAATATTTCTGGACTTTCTCAATTGTGCTAATATCAGATACGTAATGAGGGTTCCAGACTGATGAACCGTATTCGAGTATTGGTCTAGCAAATGTTTTGTATGCTCTGGTTAGTAGTGTGATATTACCAGAGAAAAAGCTACATAGGATTAGGTTAACAACTCTTAATGCCTTTTTGGCTATGTAGTTGCAGTGGGCTCTAGCACTTAGATCATTAGAGGTGAGTATTCCAAGGTCCTTTACAGAGCTTGAGTCATCAATAAGATCTTGACTATTCAGCTTGTATTTTATTTTCTGATTTTTTTGCCAATATGTAAGACAGAACATTTATTTGTTGAGATTTGAAGTTGCCATTTGTTTGACCATTCTGATACATAGTCAGGATCTTTTTGTAGGGTAGCAGTATTGTCTGTGGTATTGAACAGCTTTACATCATAAGCGAAAAGAACGCAATTGCTCTTAATATGATCACAGAGGTCATTTATGTAGAGTATGAAGAGAGTTGGTCCTAGAACACTGCCTTGGGGGACACCACTATTGACAGGTACAGAATTTGATAGGACGCTCCCAATTTTGACCATTTGTTGTCTGTTTGCCAGGAATGCTTCTATCCAGTTATGCAGTTGTCCAGAGATACCATAGGATTTTATTTTTAGGAGTAGTTTGTCGTGTACCACTGAATCAAAGGCTTTACAGAAGTCTATGTAGGTTGCGTCTATTGCTTTGCCCTGGTCGAGTTGTGTCGTCCATATGTTTTTGCAGTGTAAGAGTTGCAGATTACAGGATAGTTTTTTTCTGAAACCAAATTGTTTATTGGAGAGTAGGTTGCGGTGACAGTTTGCCAGGGTGTAGCTAAGGTATATTTTCTTATGTACTGCAATGTGTGTCTGTATCATTCACATATTTTGATAATCTTTTGTGGGGTTCTTATTTTAATAAGCCTGGAATAAAGTCCAGAAAGTATGTAAAAAGAAAAGGATTAGAATATTTAGTCCTGAATGATTTTAAAGCACATATACCCAGACCCACTCAAATTCACCCATCTGTGCATGCAAAATTCCTCTAATACTGTTGTTCATGTGAACAATTCCTGTATGGTAAGAAATTAACTTGAACTCCTCAGTTTTACTATAATGCTATTTTGTCTCCGTGTAACAAAGATTGCTAGAGAGCAGAGGTGGTATTCAGCAGGTTCTGACCAGTTCTGGAGAACCGGTAGCAGAAATTTTGAGTAGTTCAGCGATCCAGCAAATCCCACCTCTGACTGGAGATTTTACAGTATCCTTCCCCTGCCATGCCCACCAAGCCACGCCCACAGAACATGTAGTAAAAAAATTTGAATCCCACCACTGCTAGAGAGATAATAATAACTGTTATCAGTCTGATAATAGATGTGCCTGGAAGCTGCAGTTTGGATCATGATCCTATTGTGTACAAACACCAAGATGGAATCAATCCACTAAATAGAGTGAGTTCCACAAATATATTTTAAAGGAATGCATAATCAACAGCAAAGCAAATGTAAGCTTTTCTTTGTGAGCTATGTAGCTGATGAAAAGCATAAGAGAAAATACGTAGCAGAACAAATATTTGTGCAGATATTTTAAACTCCACCTACAAGGATACTGCCTAGCATCCTTAGAACTCTTGGACACATAGATTTATTTTGCCATGAAGAGATCAGAATTGTTGGGCTCCAAGTTTAGCCAGAGCCCATCAGCTCCAAATATGCCTCGCAGCAAGTCAGCTGACCCTCTGCTGCTGCCGGATCTGTATTTCTGCTTGTGTGCTGGCTGATGGCTTTGGAATGACTCAGCAGAGCTAAGGATGGATTCTGCAACAACTGCAGGGCTGCTGGAACTGGCTCTTTTCATGTATTGATGTGGTGCATAATGTTAAAGGGGGTTGGGGCACATATATGTGGTAATTAAGACATGCTGAAGGTGGCACCAGGTGGGGATCAGTTAGTGAGGGTCAGAATAGGGTAGGGATGTAGACATGTTCTAGAGTTAATAGCATTTAGGGGTAATGGGTTAGGCATGGCCAGAATTAGAACTGTGTATAGGCCTGGGTATGGTGTGGTGTGTCTCATGGTAATGGTAATAAAAGGAAAGGGAGCAAACTCAAACCCAACGCTAACCTTGCCTGGCTTTTAGCCATTTTTGCCTGAGTGTTTGTTGTTTGATGCTATATTGAACAAACCATCGTTGTCCTAAAGAGGAGTTGGAGTCTGGATTCATTTAGCCAGTCTTTTTCATCAGGGTGCCTTGATCTTGTGTACTTACATTTTTAACCAACATATTTGTTTTTTGTTAATTTATTTTAAAGCCAGCTAATGCACCAAAGTCTTTTAATTTATTCATTAAGTGTTAAATTTAATACTGAGGATCTTATAAAATCAAAACTAAATCATCAGCAAAAGCCCTCAAATTGTAAATCTCTGTTTAAATTTTCAATCCCATTATTTTCTCATCCTATCTAATGTCTGTGTTCAACACCTCAAGAACCAGAATAAAAAGCAACAAGGACAGAGAACATCCTTTTCTTGTCCCCTTTTGTATCTCACATGATTTAGTTAGATTGTCATTAACAATCTACATGCCTTCTGAGATTGTATGTTGACTTAATCTCTTGAATAAAATTCTCCCCAAAGTGCATGTCTTCCAAAAATTTTAAACATAAATGGCCAGTTTAAATTACAATTGTATGCCAAGGAGGTTTCCTAATTGATTTCATCTAACCTGCCAATAAGATGTGTTTAAAGAATCATCTCCAAATGTTTTGTTAATTTACGCTTCTTATATTTTGTAAAGAGAACCAGGTTGGTGTAGTGGTTAAGTTAAGGCACTAGTTAGAAATTGGACAAACTGGACACATTGTGTCTTGAGCAGAAAGTCAGCCAGTCACTCTCACTCAACCCCACAAAGAAGGTAAGGGCAGCACTGAATCCAAGATTCAGTCTCTGTCTCTGTCTTTCCCTCCCTCCCTCCGTCCCTCCCTCCCTCTCTTTCTCTCTTCAAGATGATCACACATATTCTGGTGAATTTATCATATTTTATTTTATTGCTTTCCTATGGATGTTTTCTCTATATGTTATGTTTTGCAGTTGAACTTATTCTGCTATGTTTTGCTTTACAAACCCTTTCAGTTTTTATCTCATTTGTGTATTCATTACTATTGATTCGATAATCTTTCTATCCACATTTAATCTAACAATAGCTTTAAAAAAAAACCAGATTTCTTTTCTGGAGAGGCTGGAATAAGTCAACCAAACTTGTTCTACTTAGAATCCATCCTTCTATGAACTGCTGGAAACAACAATTTTAAATTCTCTCCCACCTTAATCACAACCCACTATGGAATTCATTCTTTCAACACAGAAAGGATAATAGAGCCAATGCATTTTAACTGCACTCTTAAGTCACTAAGCAGTGCTCTAAAATGGTGAGATTTCCCTTCCATTGTCTCAGGTGATTCACGGTATGCATTTTCATTAGACTGTAGTTATTTTATGTGTATCTGTATACTCCTGCTCTGGTTACATGTTAATCTGTGCCCTACTTGAAAACATACAGCCAGGCTGAACACATGCATCTGTAATTGCCAAGGCAGCAGGTAAACAATGCCAAAGTGGTGAAGGCAGTGCATTCAAGTGCAGACAGTATGCTTGCATCTAATAAGCACAGTGGGGAAACAATTGGATTTGAAAGGGAAATTAAATGGGTTGACCTGAGTGCACAGGCATTTATTGTTCAGCTCAGAATTTTCTCTGCCACAGTTATGGCAATTCTGTCTTGTAAACTACCAGTATGAAGGCACACTAGAATTGTGATTGAGCATCAATTAAAGCAGGGAAGTCACAGTAGGAAATACAAACACTTTTTAGAAAATCAAACTCAATCAACTTGTATCTTCAAGCTGTTAAATTTTGTTTGCTTTTAATCTCTTGTGTTTTTATCCTAGCATGATGCTGGTTTGAAATCTAACTTATCAATTCTACTGCTTGATGAGAGCACAAAGCAGACAAATTATACAATGATCACAAAGGCAGATAAATTAATATAGGCTTCAATATTGTGTAACCTCAAATAAAACCACCATTTGTAAGAACATTGTCTTCACTATTAGGATGGATGGATGGATAGATAGATTTTTAGCCTACTTTCTATTTCCATCTAACAATTTCAAAGCAAGTATTAGTTGAATTTGGCATTAATATTATATATATATCATCAGCATTATATACATATATACATATATATAATTAATTAATGTATATATAATTAATATACATATACATATACACACATACATATATACACATACATACATACATACATACATACATACATACATATATATATGGTATTCAGCTTTGTTCGGGTATTTTCCCACGTCATTGTAGTTGTGTTTTTAAAGTTGTAGCAACGTTTCGGCAGAATCTCATCTGCCATCATCAGGCTTCTGTATTGTGTCCGTCAGACGGACACAATACAGAAGCCTGATGATGGCAGATGAGATTCTGCCGAAATGTTGCTACAACTTTAAAAGCACAACTACAATGACGTGGGAAAATACCCGAACAAAGCTGAATACCATATATGTAAGTACCCGCGAAAACTTATATATGTATGTATGTATGTCCTAGAAGTGTTAAGAGAAGTGTCAAGAGAAGAAACTTTGATTTTCTCAGGTGTTATGAAATATCCTCAGAAACGAGATTAATTTTGTGGCCTCCCCTGCTAATCTCATTTCCAAGGCAGTGCAAAATCCGGTGATAACCTTCAGGCATCCTCAGTAATTCCCCCTTTCTAAATACTGTATAAATAATTCACAGGAGAATCCACAATGATTTGGACTCAGTTTAACTGTCACATTTAATACATGTGGATACATCTTTCTTTACTATGTGTATAATTGCAGTGTTGTAGCTAATTCTGATCTGAAAAACATTATGAAACAAATGCTAATTACTTCCGCTTGTTTTTGCTGAATGGATATTGTTTGGATACATATCATATCTCAGGAAAAGAAATCCATGGCCAAATTCTCTAATATCCCTTCTTCTCAATAAATATGTCTCAATATCTGTGATAAACAGTAGTGGTAGCAATAGTCACAATCATACAGGTTTTATCACAATCATAATAATATATCCTCTTTATAATGAGTAGACTTATGGAGACCAAGCAATAGAGTACCTTCAAGTCACAAATCTATCACAAGATTGATATCAGCATCCAGCATCTTTAGGCAGCTGAGAGGCCCCAACCAGTATGAAGGTTTCACTGAGCACATGATTCCTGTATCCCCATCCTGTCAATTACCTATGATAAATTAGAACTTTCTTTACTGCCCCACAGAAACTCCCTTAGTCACAATTGTTGAAAATTGTTGTTGAGGCAGGAAGCAGACATCTTTCAGGATAAATCTTAAAATGGGAAGGGAGGGAGGGAGGGAGGAGGGAAGGAAGGAAGGAGAGGAACTTTCCTCAAATACAAAAAATTGAAAAGATCCAACTCACCTATTTGTTTCAACCCATTCACTATCCATAGAAGATCATCTCTGGGGCAGCTAACCCATTAATGGAAAAGAAACACAATAAGGAGTAAATGTTACACTTACTTCAAGCCATGCAAACAACTTGATCTTGTTTAATTGAAGCTGATATGCAAAAATTAGAGAAACAGAGAAAAGAAGGAAAAGAAGGAAAGAGACAGAGAAATACCAAGCAAGCCCAGAGAGCATGAGATTGTTTGCAGCATTTCCTAGTCTATAATCTTATTTCCAACACTATCAGGCTAATATTATATTATTATAATAGGCATAAACACATACAGAAAGAAAAAAAAATGATATAATAGATCTATCTATATGATAATAAGAACATTTTTTGACATTTAAGCCATTAAATGAAAAGGGTATCTTTCCTGTCTCTAATGTGATTGTTAAAGATTTGCCTTGTAAACTTCCCAAGATATCAACCCATATCTCAAAACGGAATGCAGATAATTCAGATCACAGCCAAAGCAAAACAAATGATCCTGGTGATGAGCCATGTACGTGAAAGCAAAACAAAAGGATGTCATGGGTAATTATAAAGATGCATCGGGTCCTTGGCTACTTTTGACAAAGCCGTTTGAGTGATTTATGGCAGATGCTTGTTTATAAACCTATTTCTGCTGAGATACAGTTTTGCTCATTCATCATGCTGCCCACTTCTCATTATTAGATCAACGTCACTTAAACCAAACTGAAACACGGAATTTTGCAACCTGAACACAGCCATGAATGGTTTCTATCTCATGCCTGTTTATTTATTGATTTGTTTGTTTTGCCTGACCTGAGAAGCAAGGTTTTTATAACAGTGCCCCCTCAGTAATTCCACAAGCACAAAGCAAAGGAGTCAATGTGTTGGAGGTCACCTAGCAGCAGACAACACTTATTTCAACATTGATTTCTGTTTATTGTCAATGTCTTCTTGTTTTATTCCTAGAGTTGTAGTGGGTCCCTGATGGCATTACCAGCTCGTTCTTTTTATATTCACAGTCTAAAATACAATCAATAATTCCTCTTCTTCTCCACTATTTTGGAGGAAAAAAGGGGGACTACACCATGACAAATTATAATAATCCTTGTTTTATAAAATATTTAAATTGCCCCTCTTATTCTGATTCTAAAAACTATGGTTCTCTTTTAGTGTCCATGTTGTCTTCTTATTGTCAGAGCAGTTGTGTTGAGGAACCATCCAGAATCTATATTTTAGTGAATTATTACTGTATATACTCGAGTATAAGCCTAGTTTTTCAGCCCATTTTTTGTGCTGAAAAAATCCCCCTCGGCTTATACTCGAGTCAGATTCCCCTCTGAAAAAAATGGTGTGGAGTCGCGGCCTCCGGCGGCAGCGACTCCCAACAGCCCCAGCCGGGAAGGAAAGGCAAAAGCGCTTTGCCTTTCCCTTCCCGAGGCGGCGGGACTGGGGCCGCTCCGGCGGCAGCGACTCCCAACAGCCCCAGCCGGGAAGGGAAAGGCAAAAGCGCTTTGCCTTTCCCTTCCCGAGGCAGCGGGACTGGGGCTGCTCCAGCGGCAGCGACTCCCAACAGCCCCAGCCGGGAAGGAAAGGCAAAAAGCGCTTTGCCTTTCCCTTCCCGAGGCGGCGGGACTGGGGCCGCGCCGGCGGTAGTGACTCCTGACTCAGGGGGCCTCCGAGGGAGGGGAAGAGAGTGACTCCTGCCTCCCGCTGTCATCATCATCTTCTTCTTTTGGGTTAGTGAATCAATTAAACCTTTCATGATAGTGAGATCGTTTCCCAAATTAATTATTTTTATTTTTGAAATTTACCAGTAGCTGCTGCATTTCCCACCCTCGGCTTATACTCGAGTCAATAAGTTTTCCCAGTTTTTTGTGTAAAATTAGGTGCCTCGGCTTATATTCGGGTCGACTTATACTCGAGTATATACGGTATATTCTTCATCACAGGGAAGAAGGAATTTGTCATTATTTAGATGTTACCGAATTACAACACCCTGCTGTTCATCCAGTCTGGTCATCAGTGAGGGATGCTTAGAATTTGTTTGTTTGTTTGTTTGTTTGTTTGTTTGAGAATTTATATGACCACCCACTCTCAGTGACTCTGGATGGATTATAAAAAATTGGAAGCTGAGACATTCCCAACCCCTGCTTTACAGACTCCTGATACAGAATGATGCTAGCTAGTAGATAGGCAGACCATGGAGTCTGAGGTTCAAATCCCTTCACACTTTAGATGCTTGCCATGTTATCCTTATCAACCATGCAGGGATTTTGAGAAGAGCTGTAAAGTACTGTGATGAGTGAAGAGTTATTATCAGGAAGGAAAAAAAAGCAGTTATTTGCTTCCTTCAAACGTCATGGAAACAACTAGATAGTCTCATATAGATAATTGTTCCAATAAAGTAGCTTAAAAAGTGTACTTTTTACTGAAGACTACGAAATGGAAGACTACGAAATGGAAGCACAAAACAATTTGTAAACCAACCGGCACACTGTATGTATACATATGGAAGATGGCTTGATGTTTTTATGGTTTGTTTGTTTATGTTTGTTTTTAAAAACCAATAAAACTTAAATAAAAAAGTGTACTTTTTATTGAAAACCAGAGAGAATTATTATTATACAATGAGGATGAAATTAAATTGGAGAAGTTTCATTTCATAAGAAAATAGGGTAAATTTCCAAATAGCTGGATTTTGTGTTTTTTTTTAAAAATAGTATCTATGCATAGTTGTGCTTTTTCTCTTAGTCTGGTGCACTAGGTACTGAATTTCAGCTCCTACAGCTACATTGGCTTGGATTCCTAGGAATGAATTAATATGCCTGCAGAACAATGATTTGAGACAAGTCCTTCCCAATGTATTTGAAATGCAGTTCCCCATTCAGCCAGAGATATTTATGTAGAAATCTTTTTGGGAATATATGCAATATTTACATTACATTATATTTTGATATTATATAATCTCAATATAATGTTTGATCTTACATAATCTCAATGTAATATTTATATATTTATTATACAAATTTTGAATCTTGCCTTTTCTCTAAGGAGCTGAAGGTAAAATATGTAATTCTTAATTTCATTTAACCTGTATTTTTAAAATTGGGCAGCTCACCATTTTAAAGCAGTTGCTCCCCCAATATAATTTACTGCATATTAAATTTACAAACAGATATATAGATACACATGCACTGTGTGTGTGTGTGTGTGTGTGTGTATACAATTCAATGAGTTAAATTAAAACATCATGTCAACAATATTTAGAAATTAAGCAGATTAGTAGATTAAAAGACTTGGAAAACTCAAAAAAAGAGAGAAGTGTTTGTCTGCTGTTGGAATGAGAATACAATTGGAGATATAGACAGACTTCGCTATGCAAGCCATTCAGAGCCAGAGGATTGTTAATGCGAAAATTCATTTTGGGACAGCTCCTCACCATGCCAGAAGAGTTGGAGGCATCTAGAGGAAAGAGGTTGTTAGGGAAAATGGAGAAACATACAAGGCAAAGCATTGTTTCAGATACTGTGTCCTGAGGCTTTATTGGTTAATACCAAATAAGATGTGAAGCTATTACAGGTAGTCTTTGACTTACAATTACAATTGAGCCCAAAATTTCTGTTGCTAGGTGAAACATTTGTCAAGTGAGTTTTGCCCTATTTTATGACCTTTCTTGACACAGTTGTTAAGTAAATCATTGCAGTTGTTAAGTTAGTAAGACTAACTTAAGTAAGTGAATCTGGTTTCCCCATTGACTTTGCTTGTTAGATCAAAAGGTGATCAAATGACCCCAAGACACTGCAACTGTCATAAATACAAATTGGTTGTCAAGCAACTGAATTTTGATCATGTGACCATGGAGCTGCTGCAACTATCATTAAGTGTGAAAAATAGTCATGTCATTTTTTTCAATGCCACTGTAACTTTGAACAGTCATTAAATGATCTGTTGTAAGTCAAGGACTACCTGTATTTTCTCTCATTATTATTTTTCCTAATATTTCTTTGAAATCAGATCAGTCCTGATCCAAAGTCACTCAGTGAGCTGCACATCTTAGTTAATGAGCATACTGGCGGTTCCATCCTAGAATTCAGTTGAGTTTATCACATTGTTAAAATTTATTTATTCAACATTTCAACACTTAAAAACAATTTCCACTATTCCACAACGACTCTGTAATGATGTTCACTTAACAAAGTGAACAAACTTATAACTATTTCTGCTCCATTCTATTCACTTATACTCTTATTTCTCAATTTAACTTATATCATTATTAACACACACACACACACAAATATATAAATAGAAAAACATTTTCTCATATTTACTGCCATTTGACACCTTTGTGTCATTTAGGATGTATGAAAACAGGGGTGACTGTAGAGGCTGGGTTGATTAAAAAATAGCAGCCATAACTGAGCAATCAAGCTCTTCTCTGATTTTTATGACCATTATACATTATATATGCATTTTTATCCCCCTTGCTAATGCCTATTTTTCAATGATTTTTTTATTGGTTTACAAATCCCAGGTTCTATAAAGTATGATGATAGCCTGTTCATTTTTGGATAATACACCAAGCTGTTGGGCATAATTGGAAGGGAATTGGAAATTCATGCTTGTTAATCAAGAATTTACCTCAGCATAGTTGTGTGAACTATTAATTTCAATGCTTCAGTGGAGTAATATTCTGAAAAATCTTCATTAACAAAACTAACATCTAATTTCCAACAGTTTGGTTATCATTAATTCCGCTATACTTTGTAAGCATTTTAAACATTAACTAAATCTTTCTAACCCTACTTATGATTTTTCCCCTATAAATTGAATATTTTGCACATTATGTCTTTTTACTAGTATTTAAAATATTTTATTGCATATTTCATTTGCCAAGCTTTTGCTTTATGTGTTGCCTTTCTAGGGGAAAAAAAGCAAAAAACAATATATGACTCTCCCTCCCTCCCTTCCCCCTCAGCTTCTCTAATAAAAATATGGGAGGAGAGGAGAAAGACGTACTGTTTCTCTGTGCGGTTTTTATTTCTTCTGAAATATCAATGGTTACACATAAATTATTCATTCAAAAAATAAATTAGCTGAATCATGTAAGTATATACATAAATATACTCAAAGACATTGATTTTGCTAGGATGTGCAAATGATATGTAATTCTTCATAACACCATGAGTCCCATTTGAAGTTCTGTCTTAACTGAAGATATACTATATATTTCAATGGACAGTAGCCTTGTACCTAGAGAATAATCTGCACTGCAGTCCTCCAGTCACCACTGATATAAAACAGTCGGAGTTATTGATGGGGAACAGAGATTCTGCACTTGCAGCAGAACTGAATTAGAACAGGTAGATAAACTTTTGCTGGTGTTAAGTGCACAGTATAAAGTTATAATAAAGATAAAAACTAAAAGCAAAGGCTCAAATCCAGACTTAATCATAGAGTATTTAGAATATACTTAACGACTGGATTTATGTGCTGTGCTAACCCACTTATTTTAAAAAAAAATGTGAATGTACTAGATGATGTTGTGTTGTGTCATTCACAATTGAGTGGATTCATACATAATCTTGGGCTGTAACCAAGGTAAACCAAAGAGCAACAGCAGTAGCACTTAGACTTACCACTTCACAGTGCTTTACAGCCCTATCTAAGTGGTTTACAGAGTCAGCATATTGCCCACAACAATCTGGGTCCTCATTTTACTAATCTTGGAAGGATGGAAGGCTGAGTCAACCTTCAGCCAGTCAGGATTGAACCCCTGGCAGTCAGCAGAATTACCCTGCAATATTGCATTCTAACCACTAGCCAATCAGAGTGGCTAAGATTTTAACCACTGTATTAAACCAAAGAAACCAACAAGAATAACTGAACATATTATACGTAGTACAGTTGCACCAAAATTAAGAATCTATGATAATAATAAACTTAAGAATAATGAAGCCATATTTAACTTTAACTCAGAGGAATAGAAACATAGAAAAGTGATGGAAGAAAAAATCTAGAGGTCCATTGAGTCAGCCATTTGAGGTTTTATGTATGTATGTATGTATGTATGTATGTATGTATGTATGTATGTATTTATTTATTTATTTATTTATTTATTTATTTATTTATTTATTTATTTATTTATAGATTATGGTCATGATTAGGAGCAGATGCTTATGGGTGACAAACCACTATTCATAAGATATTTCAGACAGCCATGTATATATATTTATCTGCATGATGTGCTTAACTAGACTTTGTAGGGTCTTAGCATGTTGTGTTATTGATGACTGACTTGAACAATTAAGTCATGTGAAGGAACACCATCTGTGATTTATTTTTTAGCACATGCACATACCCCATTGAAACATATACTGTACAGTGAAGTGGGATGAAAAGAGGCTAAGTAGTGTTGACCCTGCAATTTTTATTTTTTGTTTATTTCTGACTGAAAAGTTCAATCTTCTTTCTGGAGACTGGGAGGAGTTTTAGTGCTCTACAGATCATGTAGTGATAGCACATGTAGGTGAAACAGGTAATCACAGCAACAATTAACTTAGTCAGAAGCATTTCATAAAACGTTGTAGCTTTTTTACCAATTATACACTAAACAGGGAAAGAGGTTGGACTAGAAGACCTCCAAGATGACTTCTAGTCCCATGATTCTATGATTTATACAATGTGATTGGTATGCAGTCTATATTAATGGTGGAAAAAATAGTAGCAATTAAGACATTTCAAGAAATGTAGTATTGACTTTTATGGAATGTAATCCACTTCATCAAATACAAAAAGTGTCAGTCGAGAAAAAGTACAGGTCATCTACAACAGTGGCCCCCAACCTTTTTTGTACCACGGACCGGTACTGGCATCACAAAATTATCCACGGACCGGTACTGGCATCAGCACGCATGACCAAGGCAAGGCGAGCCGAGCGACCGGCCAGCCAGCCGTCTCCCACTTCTCCCTGCCACCTTCAACTCCTCCTTTGTACCTTTGTCGATGGGCTTTGGGACGGTCGCTCGGCTCACCTTGCCTTGGGTGCTGAAAGAATCCTTGCCCCTTAGTTTCGTTCGAAGCCGCCCCCCCTTCGACGAAACTAAGGCGCGAGGATTCTTTCAGCACCCAAATGCCGCTTTCCAACTGACGACTGACAAGCTCACCCGGAAGCACTTTCTCAAGCACCGTCGAAACAAGATGGCGCCACCCACTTCTTTGCGGCCTGGTAAAAAATGATCCACGGACCAGTACCGGTCCGGGGCCCGGTGGTTGGGGACCACTGATCTACAAGATATACATATTGTATGAATCTAAAAACTGATATGAGAAGTAAGAATACAGGATAGAAACCCTCTTGATAATGTTCATTGTCCTCCAACTTTGTTATGTCTACACTAGCACTCTACACATACATATATATATAACATTTGCTATTTTTCCTTCCATTACCATCTATGATTGGGATGTCAAACTCAAGGCCCAGGGGCTGGATCTGGCCTGTGGAGTGCTTAGATCTGGCCCGCAGGGCTGTCCTGGAAACAGCAAAGAATCCACCCGTGTTGCCTCTGCCAATGAAAACAGAGCTCAGGAGGGCCATTAACAACCTTCCCAAGCTCTGTGTTCGCTGGCAGAGGGTTGCAGGACATCATCATAGCTGAAAACGCAGCTCACAAGGGCTGCAGGAAGCCCTCCCAAACTCCGTTTTCAGTGCCAGAGGGTTGCAGGAGGCCGTCGCAGCCAAAAATGGAGCTCGGGAGCCTGTTTTTGCTGGCAGAGTGCTTGGGACACCACAGGCGCCCCTGTCACAAGTGACGTTGAGCTGACATGTCTATCCCAACCCCCAAGGTCAAACACATCCCTGATGTGGCCCTCAATGAAATCAAGTTTGATATCCCTGATCTATGAGACACATTGGATGACTTTAGCTGCATGTAAGATACATGGGGGACTATCAGGAAGTCTGGGGCTTGATGGTGCTCAGCAGAAGGATGTTGAGAGTTATCACTAATGGAATTTCATCTGCTACTCAAAAAAAGGTAATATTGGATGTCCTGTTGATTGTGGAGTCATTATTCTTGCAGACTACATGATCTCATGGACTTATTTCTCTTATCAAATGCTGTTAAGAAAACTCCTGTTGTCATATTGATATATCATTTCTATATTATGTTAACCACCAGGAATATTGAAATCTGTTACACCAGGACCAAGTATTCCATGGTGCACAGGCCACGTGTGTACTGTTTTTCTGGTCCCCAGATTCCCCAAGATCAGAGCATAATACTAGTTAACAGTACTGGTCTTTTTGTTTGTTTGTTTGTCAGCAAAAAAAAATGTGCTAAGGATCCAATAGGCTTAAAGTATTTATTTTAGCATAAACCCATCCAAAACAAGGTGAACATTCTGGTCTTTTCAAGTGCCACCATTGCATAATTGCTATGCTCCATACAGTTTTGAGTTAAAAAATAAAATGATTAAAAATAATGTCCTTCTATCTTGAAAATAGCTAGCCCACTAGCTTTACTTCAGCATTTTTCCTCCACACTACCTTGATATACAAACCTTCAGGAATATGATCCTTAATGCTGCTACAGCATACCTGTCAACGTTCCAACTGATGAACCCAACCAAAACAAGCACGATTGAGTCTTTCCAATCTCTAAATGCAAAAACTTTATTGAATACATAATTTCAGCACTGATGAAGGCAAAAACCTAAAAATCTACCTAATTCCCATGCAAATCCCCTATAAGGACAGTATAGATTTCTCCCACCCCCCTAATGGTGCAGGTCACATTATCCAATTGAGTGTCATGGTATTGTTATGAGAAAAAGTTTCTGGTCTTGACCGTCACCTGCTAAAATGTCCTTGGCTCTCATGACTTGTCTTTTTGAAGTCTGGAACCTGCATTACATTTCACACTCCCCCCCGGTGTTCTTTGGCAAGCTGAGAAGCAATAATTGTAGTAACAGTATACGCGTGCTTCGAACTTGACAATACCTAGATATCCATATTCTCTAATGTGAGAACTAAATTCACTAAGTTCTGTTATAGAGCCTGCTTATTATCTTGGGAAATACAAAATGAAACTGAGAAATTTTTTTTTCAACAAGCTCTGTTGAAATGCATATTTATTTATTTATTTATTTATTTATTTATTTATTTATCTATCTATCTATCTATCTATCTATCTATCTATCTATCTATCTATCTATCTATTCATACAATCTGTAAGGTGACCCATCTCTCAAAAGTGACTGGGTGATGCACAAGGGTTAAACCACCAACAGTTAAACAAAAGCAAATGCCCAGGGCTATAAATGCAGTTGGATTTATAAAAATAACATAATCACATTAACCAGCAGAGTTTGCCTCATGTCCAAATGCCTCAGGGAATATATCCATATGTATAGGGATGGAGAAATGTGCAGAATTTTCTTTTCAGTTACATATTATGTGTCCATTTTCTACAAGGGATAGTGACTATACACATTAAACATTAGCCATTCAATACCCGTTTGTTACTGGTACGAATATGTATGTACAAATTGATAAGAACTATAAAATGTGTGATTAAAAGGGAGGGGGGGAAACTCCTAATCTTCCTTTTTGAATGCATTCACTACCAAGAACAATAAGAGGAAAATTTATGCTTACATGATTTCACTATTTGTAATCCAGGTTCCTGTCAGGTGTTTAAATTGGTTCTTTAAATATACAATGTTTGCTGTTCTTTAACTGTGGCAATAGGATATCTAACCATGTTTTCTCTGTCTAAGGAAAGGAACAATATGTTGCTGGGGTATGAAGGGAAAACCTTTTGTTGGGGCCATTAATTATCATAGTTGGGTTTGCCACAAAATCTGTAAGCTGTATTCAATGGTGAACATAGATGGACAAAAACAAATGGGGCAGAAAAAGGCTAAAAGTGGGAGACAGTTCATTTCCAGAATTTCATTTACCCTCTTAAGGTAGGCAAGTATGGGGAAAAAATTGTTCTATTAGTTTCAGGAACCTTTTCAGGTTTGTGCTTGGAAGTTATAGGTAATTTTACTATGACACTTTTACATGGTGTGAGAATACATTTGAAAACAAATGGATTTTTGTGGCTGTTCATTTCAAGTCATTCTTGGCTTGTAAATATGATTGCATTGAGGAAACAAATAGTGGAATAATCTATATAATCTATTTGCAGTGGTACCTCAGTACTTATTGTTAATTGGTTCTGGGATGATGAGTACCAAAAATGATGAGTGCCAAACAAATTTTTCCCATAAAGAATAATGTAGCAAATCACAAGGCAGCCAGCACAGACAAGTTCTACTTGCGTGTTGAGTACTAAACAACTGATGGGTCCTGGGTCAAAATTTTCATATCAAATTGCATTGAGTACCAAATTTGATATTTCAAAGCAACCGAGTATCAAGGTACCATTATCTGAAACAAGGTACAGTTATCTGAAACAAGAACTGTCCTTTGTACTCAGATAAGTAACAGCAATGTTATCCTTGGTCTTTTATTTCTTACATCTTGTGAATTTGTGAACAATATATTATTATTGCTACAATTTATTAATTTCATCCAACTTTTTCTACTTCTTGCTTCCATTTCTATGGTTTTAGCTTTCAGAATGCCTCCCCCTTGTTTGATTGGGTAGTTGCTGGTTTCTTCTTTATTTGTCTTCTGAAGTTACACTTGTCTCTTATATGGCTTGCATCAAGTAAAAGGAAAGGAAAAAAAATGCTACACTTATCAGTATTTTAAGTCTTCCTATGTTACTTGTCATTATATTCTATGTTTCTAAAGACCCTTTGCAGACCAAGAGTGCGATTAAATGTAGACTGTAACTGGATGACAGAACTTCTGTTTTCATTCTTTGCATTGCCCTGCCAAAATCTGAGACTAAAAGAAGGGAAGCAAAACTTACTGATCAATGAAAAGATATATTAAAAAGTCAGACTGCACCTGTACCTTTCGTGTGTGTGTTAAAGTTAAGAAGAACAAGAATAATGACTGGGATATGGGGAGGTATGAATAGTTTCATCTTGAATAACTGGGTTCAAAAGGAACATTTGTGCTTTTGGGATTCATCTTCCCACTTCTGCCCTATATTCAGTCTTTTAGGCAAGTTATTTTTTAGCTTTACCGGTTCTTATTAATAGGTATTTTTTAATGGACAATGCGTGCCATACCAACTCTTTTATAAATTGATACTTTCTTATATGTGTCTTTTTATGATTAAACCTATAACATTTTCCTCAAATTTAAAGTATGACCTTAAAAAACATAAAATTATGAGACTCTACAACTCTAATCTATTATGTTACACTTATACCTATATTGTTGATTCTAAGAAAACCATGCACTACTGATTTCTTAATATGTGTTTCAGGTGTGATGCTATTTGCAATTTTTGACCTATCAAAGCATTTAATTACATGGGATAGTAGAATAGAATAGCGTAGAGTAGAACAGAATGGAGTAGAGTAGAGTAGGATAGGATAGGATAGGAACTGGAAGGGACCTTGGAGATTTTCTAGTCCATCCCCCTGCTCAAGCAAGAGAACCTATTCCATTTTGGACAAGTGACTCTCTAGTCTCCTTCTTAAAAACCTCCCCCGCCCCCATGCATATCTCAGTTCTCTTCAAGTGGTTGATGTTGCCACTTAGCAATGGTAGGGAAAGGACGGCTCTGATTAACCAGCATTAATTCTGCTAGCAAACTGACTCAGCTGGATACAACCCAGATTCACTTTTCAAGAATGCATGTGATGAAAAATAGTTGATCCTGTCCTCTGCTGCAAATTCAGTGCACTTCTTACTTTTTATCTATTTTTAATGCTTATGAAGTTTTTGTTATATAAAAAATGAGAAGCTGTCTGGGGAATATATTAATCTTACTATGATGAGAAGCAGAAGCTTCCCTTGAAAAGTGTTCAGAAACCATAGTTAATTAGAAAGTGTGACACTTAACCCTGTTGTCTGGCATACATTTTACAGATTGAATGATGCATGTTTTGAACTGCGATAAAAGAGCTAAATGGCTGGGGGAACATATATTTAAAAATATTTTCTCACCTATGAACTCACTTGAATTAATCATCTGAAATCCTCTGACATCATCCACATCTAAAGGGGTGAAATTGTAAGGACTGGAGACAGGAGATGTGATTGCATACCATTAATAGCACATCCAATGTATGCACCCTATGCTAGTTAGATTGCTCAGTATTAGTTTTTTTCTGATTTATAGGCATTACATAAGAGACAGGAACACAGTGGTTTATCATTTGCAACCAGATAGTGCCTGTGCTGTCCAATTAATTTATTGGATTCTTAACCTGATTTGGCATCTGATGAGATTTAATATCAAGAGTGCTGAAATCCCATAATATTGGTTGTCATAAGAGATTGCGATTTATTTATTTATTTTTACATTTTATTCTTTGGCATCTACAGTAACATAGGATGGTACTTGGCACCTGAGTGCTGACCCCAAACAACATTTTTAATAATTAAAGTCATGTTTGATTGTATTGTTGCGCATAAAACTGAAAATATTGCATCTCATTCTATTTATGCTTTATATTTCCTTTAGCAGTCACTGATTGGGCAGGTTCTCAATACTTTATCATATTTATAGAATAAAATAGATTACAGTAGAAATTATCTATAGCAGCATTTTGCACAATAAATGCATGAAGAAAGAATTTTTTCTATGATTATATTATTTTGTAATCATTCTTCAATATGATACATTTATTGCTCCTTTAGGGCAAAAAAAAAGTGTTTGATTTTTTTTCTATTTGTTGTGACTATGTGCTTGCTTCATAAAATATAATATCAAAGCTCTTGGACCAATACCCAATATACAGTACAAAAAATGGACTAAGTTTATTGTGTATAGTTCAGTATTCTTTGATTTCAGTATTATAGTTATCAATTCACTGCATTTTTAATAAAAAGACAGGAAGTCAGATAAACCATCATTAATTAAATCTTCTCATAAAACAAGAAAGGCTAGCTTGCTTCACAGAATTAGATGAGAATTTAACAATAAAACTTTTAATTTTCCATGTTTTATAGGTTCCCAATGATGTGCACATTCTGAAAGAAGATTCAAAGCAGGCTTTATCTGAATCCATGGATGGATGAACCATTCATTCTGTTCACTTTCATATGAATTTATTGTATTTGCACTTCTCGGACTTGTAGGAGCAACAGAAGTCATTTCTATGAAAGACACAGAAGTACTTTATGCGAAGGAAGAGTCATTGGTTCAAGATGGGTGGCTACACAACATATGTACATACGTACATATTTCTGTATGTTCATAAAATCTTCACAAAAAGATGAAGTCAAATGCCCTGAAATTTTATATAACTTCTAATGCAAAATAGTATGCAACATTATTTAGAAACTCACTATATTTGGAAAATAGGTGAAATCAGATGTGACATTTTCTGATTTGGAAAAGATGTTAATTAACATTTCATAATAAAATCTGGTTACATCCAAAAGCTTTTCACCATATTTTAGTATATTCAAGGGCCAGGATAGTTTTAGAAGGCCTTCTGTCTCTATATTTCAACTTCACCATCAACAGATTTTAACACTTTAATTCTGAACTATCCTTCATGAATTGCTACAACTTCCAATTTTTTATATCACAGTTCTGTTCTGTTAATATTTTTAGTAGAACTATATAGGAAACATGATGAGATCAGAAAGCCCAGTAACATTGACATTTTTTCATAGCTAGAACTACTTACATGAAAAATCTCCTCTAAAGTAACTTTCACTTTCTTCAGACTGATCTCTCAGCAATTCTACGATTGCCAGCTTTCACATGAAAATTTCTCAGGTTTTAGGAGAACATTCTGAAACATTGGTGGTTTTATTCTGGATAGGAGACAGGTTTGAAATGAATCTGTCATAATGTTCCACCTGCCCAAAAGGAATAATACATCAACGTTCACAATGTATTCCCATGGAAAAAATAGCAAGACTAGCACCACTAAAAAGTTCATTTTCTTTTGACTGCTTGAAGTCATTTAAAAGCTATTCAAAATGGTAAAATGTTTCTAATGAAGAGCATAATTTTGTTGTTCCTTAAATACATTAGTAAATACCACTAAATACTACTAAGCTAATTACTAAGTTTGGCAATGGTAATTCCACTACTTTGGTTGGAGATCAAAATCCCAGAACAGAAAAACATTTATGGGCTGCTTTTACCATATTCATTTATTTAGTTTATGACACATTGTTGCCTTGCCTTATTAGAAAGTATTTCAAGGTGGGACTAAAATGTGTAATACACAAAGTAAACAATTTTACACTCATATTTAAAAAGAATAGACAATAGGATAGCAATAAAAAGTAGCAAAGAGCTGAGAAAAGAAATATATTTCTAGTTAGCACTTGCAATGCCACCAATCACATCTGATTATGTAGAATTGCATAACCAGAGTGTCATCACTGATGAGGCAATATCATGCTTTGTTTCCCTGTGAGCCATACTCTCAAGTAGGGCCAAGAAAATGGCTGTTTCTGATTTATTTCAACTACAAAATTAGCTACCACTGGTGGCAGTACTCTTTTAAAATCTTGGGTCCTATTAACTTATGAATGGAAAAAAAACCTTTGGTGGCTGAGCCTTTTAATAGTCTTGGTTAAATGCACAAGAAATGACATCAGTTAATATGATGCCTCATGTTTCTAGTAATTACTCCTATTCCAAAATATAACTCAATGGCTAATTTGAAAGTAAACATATGGTCTGACCTAAGGCTTTTATCAAATACCTGTGACTTTGAGGCCTCATTTTATGTGTCTCTGATTTAAATAATCAATTTCCTTCAAAAAGTTTTGTATTTGAGATACTGTCCCACTCTATCAATTAAGATCTTCTGATGTGGCTACCTTAGAGTGGGCCTAATTATCTATCTTCTAGCAATAATTGGCAATAATTCTCTAGAAATGTCTTTTGTATCACCCAGTTGCTGATCTTTTAATGGACATCCTAGGAACAGGAGCAAAGATTAACCTCTAAATTATGGGGTCTTCCTGAAAAACTTTTGTTCCAGCATTTGTTGACCAACAATGGGCAGTTCAGAATTTTGTGATGGTCTTCAAGGTAATTTATTCCAAATCATCTGGATTCCAGAGTATGATCTAGAAGAAATGGAGCTCTGTCCTCCTGTATAATCTTGTGATTGGGTCTATAGCTTGGTTATGAATATTTGAAGTAATGTTGTACCCTTGCTGAAAGGATGAAGCATACCAAATCAGTGCAGTACAGTGCAGTTTCCAAATTTCAGTCTTGACTATAGCAAATTTTGTTCAGACTAGTTCTATTCTCCCATTTCTAGTACAGCCGAGCCCCATCTTGTCCATACTTGATCTCTTCAGAGACATTGATTGGACTAATACATTCATTTACATTTTTCTTGAGTACATGTGCATGTACATACACAAACAAATTATTAGTTGGATGAAAACATGGAATGCTGTTGATAAAGGAAACAAAAAAAAAACATAGTCATAATTTTCAGTTTCACACACATACAAATATAAGTTGCTTAATAAAAGGTTGGCACAAAAATTAAATAAAGGTAGGAAAAGGATTAAATAAAAAAATATTTTAATTGAAAGTTGTGCCTTTAAACAAAATTTCAAATTAGAATGTTAACTCTGTGGTGATTCCATATATATCCTTTATATGACAGGCAGTATAGCTCTTTTTATAAAATTAAAGACTCCTTTATAAAGTTCTTTAGAGCACATTCTGGTAATAAACCTGAAGAGGAAATAAGCCAAGCAATTTTTTATTGATTGATTGCCTGCTATGTCCTTAGAAGCTCAGAGTGGGCAATGTTCAAAACAAATATAAAAATGAAAATATAGAATTATCTTAAAAGAGCATATCATTCCCTGCTCTTCTTTGTTCATACATTGGTTTATATATGAATAAAATTTGGGTGTTGGTTCCTCAAGTTGGACTCTCTCTTGAGATTTTTAGAGATGTTTTTTTCTCAGCATTCTATAGAAGTTTTGGAGAGGAACTATCAATGGCTCCAGTTGATGCAATTAATGAGAATTGTAAAGTAAAGAACTGAAGACTATTCTCAGTGAGCTTTGAAGAATGTCATTAAGGATGTTTTTCTTTCCCTTTTGACAATGTAATTTCTAGGCAATGCCAAGAAAGCATGTAACACAAATAAGTGTATGTTTTATTATAGAAAATTTCTGAGACCGAACTGATGAAAAGAGAAATTGATCATTGAGAAGACTTTTGAGTTTATAATTTTTCTCTGGACTCTTTTTTTTTTCCAGAAGGGAGGGTGTCAATTTACATTCAGATCATCTTTCTTTTGGGAAAAAAAAAAAAGCAATTGTGGTGTCCAGATTATAATTACAAAAAATACTGTTGATAGTTACCAGAATGTTATGTTCCTTCTTTGGAAGGAAAACTTAGAAGACCAGTTACGATAGGCAACAATCAATTTAGGAATAAAGATGTGATAAATATTTTTAAGCAAGATTTCCAGGAGTCCAATTTCATTTTCAGTGGGCCTAATTTCTTCCTTTCCTCAAAGGCATGTTGGTAGCTTTCTTTCTCTTTTCTGAGTGAATACACTCACTCAAGGATTACCCTATAGATAATGTCATAACACTATATAAAGAATCAAATTTGACTCGATAATAATATCACTTTGGATAACTGAAAGTGAGAGTAAATAGTAGAGCTGAGCTATTCTGATATTTAGCTTTAGTTTAGTTCTTTGTGGGATAACAGGAGACCCCTGGGTAAAATCATTGGTCAAAATCATGTTTTTCTCCCTATCCCCTTTTGAGAATGAAATTCCTGTGGGACCATATAATTTTCAGACACTGAGGGCTTGTTCTCTTCTGGTGCACTATTGCAAATGCATTTTATGAACTGTATACCTTTTTCTAATTCTTAACGCCTATGTTTTGTTATAATAGCTAATGTATTTTTGACAAATTAATGTAATTTGTTAAGTCAGTATTCTTCAAAAGTGCTTTTAAATTTAATGAAATGATTTTACACTTACTTAATCCTACTTGCTTTGGCTTTTTTTAAATGTTTTTAGAGAATCTTTTCCAACTGATTTGATTAATCTGGAAAGCTTTAATAAACGTGTCTGCAAAGGCATTTGCTTTTCATACCCCTATTAAGAAGAGAAGTAGATCAGAGAAAGCAGTCATGCAGTTCATATACTGTGACAGACAGCTGCTCTGAACTTGTGAGCAGAATCTTTATTTCTGCAACAGTTAGACCTGTTTTAAGAACCAAAGAGGGGAAGGAGAACTGCTTTAAAAGCCATCCAATTCTAAACACTGTAGGGACTGTTGGCCATTGATGTATCAGAAAGTTAATTCCTAGCAACACACTGTTTTTAGTTTAGTCACTACATGGGTAGCCTTCCCTCAGTTTACTGCTACTGCCCTGAAATATATGTATAATAGATTTCTTTTTTTAAAAAAAGAGATGCTGACCATATTCTGACTGGGTTTGTGAGTCATGGATTTATATATGAAGATGTACAGATGGTATTGGAAACTCTCTCATTGCTATAACATCTCTCTTCCTATAACATCTAGATATATATATATATATTATAGTTAGCATATGACAATGTCTTGTGGATGTTTCCAGAAAATATAATTGCAGGGTTTGGATTTTTTCAGCCTCTTAATTATAGCTGCTGAAGAAAATACCAACTTAAATATCTCTCACAGCACTTATGGATGATTCAATTTCAAAGCCTTCTGAATTAATTTCAGCCAGAAGTGGGAATAGTTTAATTTGTAAATGAAATTTTGACAATTTTAATATGCTCTGTAAACTGAGGGTTGTAAAGCACTATGAAATGGTATATAAGTCTAAGTGCTATTGCCAGTACTACCTGCCAGGAATGCCAAACAGTGGGTAAACTATGATTCTGTGTTTCTCTGAATAGATTTCATTAAAGATTGCCATATATATGAATCTCTTATCACTAGCCACATTGTTTTCATAAGAGTCTAGACTCTCTGCTTTCATTTAGTTTTAACTAACTGCAGTTAGTTTTAATAAATAAATGAACTATCAAACAAATCAACTCAAAGTTCTTACTCAAGGCACAAATGACCAACTCAAATTATCCTACTTTCGACAGATTATGTGAAGATGTGATTCTCTAGAAAAGGCCTAAATGCTGGAAAAGATGGAAGAGAAGAGAGAAAGAAGGTGGTGGACTCAGTTATAGAGGTGATGAATTCACTATTGAGATACCTGAAAGACAAAATTAGGATCAGATTGTCATGGAGAGTAAATCATTCTAATTTTTTATAGTGCTGGTGGAAAAGCTAACAACACTGAATGATTCAATCTTAAAGCATATTAATCATTTTGTGTAGTGGACTAAGCAGGTACAAACAAGATCTGTTTTACTGCTTCTAATATTGTATAGAACAGTGGTTCCCAACCTTTTTCAGTCCACCGCCCCCTTGGTGCTACAAACTCATCCTTGGTGCCCCACACCCAGGGGTGGGATTCAAATTTCTGTGGGCGTGGCCTAATTTGAGGGTGTGGCTCGCTGGTCATGTGACTGGGTGGGTGTGACTTGCTAGTCATGTGACTAGGTGGGCGTGGCTTGCTGGTCATGTGACTGCCTGGGCAAGGCTTGCTGGCTAGGCGTGGCTTGGTGGTCACGTGACCGGGTAGGTGTGGTTTGGTGGTCACGTGACTGAGTAGTTGTGGCCAGGTGATCGGCAAACCAAATACAAGTGGTCCTCACTTAATGGCCGGTTGCTTAGCAAGTGTTCTAATTTATGATTAGCCTCCCCAGAGCTACTTGACCTGTTTTTGGAGTTTTGACAGCCATGCACACACACACACACTCCCTTCTAACTCTGCTGGACCAGCTCATTGGACTAGAATTGGCAAAGCATCTCTGATTAAATTCTAGTAGTGAATAGAATCTAATCAGAGATGCTTTGCTGATTCTTGTTGATTTGTTTTATTTGTATTTCTTTATTTTATGTTGCTGAATTGCATTGACATGTGTGCTTCTTGTGCACAGCCCAGAAACTTTTATGATTCTTTGCAGCAAAAATTACTGACCTCTGGCTTTGCTCTACTTTTCAAACACTCCGCCACTGCCGCGTTCTAGGTGCCAGCCCCACAGGTCCACCCCATTGAGCCCGCTTCACTGGAGGGACCTGCCCAAGCAAGTCCAAGCGGAGCAGTGCACCAAGTTAATGGGGTGAGCCTGAGAGAGGGAAAGAGAAAGAGAGAAAAGAAAGAGAGAGAAAAGAGAGAGAAAAAGAGAGAAGGAAGAAAAGAAAGAGAAAAGGGACAGAAAGAAAATGGGACAGACAAAGAAAGAGGGGGGAATGGAAGGAAAGGACAGAAAGGACAAGAAATAAAGAAGGAGGCAGGGAGGAGAAGGATAATATCTATTCTAGTCCAATCACCTGTTCCAGCAGGGTTAGAAGGGAGTGTGTTTTTGTGTGTGTGTGTGTGTGTGTGTGTGTGTGTGTGTGTTCTCCTTGTAATTGTGTGTGTTCTCCTTGTAATTTACAGTACATTTTGGTTTTGCCTTCTTCAAAATTGGCACTATAATACATTAGGGAAAAGTAATTTTTTTAGGGTGAAGGTCTGGTCTAATGAATCCAGTTTAAAGCCTCAACAAAATGTGAGACCTTCCTGATAGTCTTGACCATGTTTTCTCCACAAAACCTTTAAAAAACTTTTAATTAGAAGCCAAAGATGTTTCAATGTGCTGGCAAAGATGTTTCAATGTGGAAAAGGCCCTCTAAACTAGGCCTCATTTCAATCTGATGCATCAGGTCTCTCTCTCTCTCTCTCTTTCTCTCTCTTTCTCTTGTTCCCTCTCTCTCTTTCCCTCTCTCTCTATCCCTTCCTTAACCTACCTATTTTCTGCCCAGCCAGGCCTGGGCTAATCCTGCATAACCCCGTTTCCCCTTTCAGAGGTCCCGGCCCTTAATCTCCCTGTTTTCTCACCCATGACCGCCTCTTTCATCATCCCATGGCCATGACTTTACCTTCCTTCTGTGGCTGGTTGCCAGAGAAGGCAATCCAGGGCTGAGCCATTGTTGTCGCTGGGCTCCCCGCCAGCCCATGTCACCCTTGTCATGAATGCCTGCAGCAGCCATGTTTTTTTTCGGTGCAGCTGGACTGCATAAATTAGGCATGACTCACTTAATCATCTTGTTTAGCAAAAGAATTCTGGGAGCAACTGTGGCCATAAATTGAGGGCTATCTGTGATATTATTTGCTGTAGCAAATAGGAAAGGGTATTTACACTGGTTCAATTGCTGAACCTCATTGATAGAAAACCAGAGACACTGTGGAATAAAATCAGTTTTATTTATTTCCTATATTTATAGCACACCTTAATTGTATATTACTGAAAGCTGTGTTCTATCTCCTTTCTTCCCCACAACAACCTTGTTAGGTAGGTTGGCCTAAGAGAAAGTGACCCAGGCAGCTTTAATCCCCAATTAAGCAATTCATGGTTTCTCAGTTTCTAAGTCGAAATTAAGGACAAAGACCACAGAATTTCAGAGAGCTGTTAGCAGAGACAAGCAGTATTAGAACAATATCTGTAGAGACACTGAAGAAACAGACATGGAAAACCAAGGAAAGGTATCCAAAAGTTCTCTGAACTCAGAAGGAGGTCACAGCCACAAATTGGGTAGTAAAGGATGCTAATGGACAGATAGTAACCAGTTCAAAAGAGATCAAACAAAGATGGAAGGAGTATGTGAAAATACTATACTGTACAGTACAAACGTCACCATCCTTAGAAGATATTCCTTATATACCCTTTTCTTTCTATGATCGATAATATTTATGAACTTTGAATGCTGCCCAGCTCTCAATGCTACTCTACCATGCATCTTGAAATCTAGCCCGGTGTAAACTGGAGATGCTGAAGGTGTGGTTAATGACTTAAAATTTGGTGTAATTTTATGATGCAAACCTAAACCATCAGGATGGTTAATAGGTTACCTAACCCAGATAATTGGGTTAACTTATGCTGTGCTTCAGCTAACCATGATTTAGCGTGAAAGCCAGAGGTTTTTCTTTGCTTTTCAAAACCTGGCTGCCTTTTGCTGGAAATCTTGGCGTAATGGGGGGGGGACATATGTCTTGCCTTCCTTGCACCCCACCACTGTCCCCTGAGAGAACCCCCTTCGCCCGGCTGCGGAGGAGGCTTTGTCTCTAACCGCTGCCAGAGGGCTCTGGGTGGTGCCAGGGAAGAAGTCCAGCTTTCCATCTCTCTCATTCCATGGCTCTGGGCGTCACTTTCTGGGTGAGTCAGAGGCAGCGGCGGGCCAGGAGAACTGCCCCGCGACGGGTCCATCCCATCAACTGCTGGGAGATTTCCTTGCAGCAGGCTTGACCTGGCCCAGGTGGGGACCTGTTGCGGCTCGGTGCAGGCAGCGCTTCCGGGATGGGAAGGGTGAATCCTGCCTGCAGTGCTGCGCTGATACCCCGTGCCTGCAAAAAACCTCCAGCCACTGCGTGTTTTTTTGGGTGTGGCTGGACTCCAGCTGCACTGAAAAAACACACAGCGTCTGGATGCTTTTTGGAGCAAAAATTACCAACCTCCGACTTTGCTTGCTCTGCTTCTCCAATGCGCTGCTGTGGCCGTCAGCGATTGTTGTGCATGCACATGATGTCATGTATGCACAATAAGGACTGACTGGCCAGGGAACAGAGGAACGGGCGGAGAGGAGCATGGTCAGGCAGGGGCTCATTTACCAGTTCTCCAATTACTGGAACAGTAATGAACCGGTAGAATCCCACCCCTGGATTGTGCCCTGCAAGGGGACCACCTCCAGCACACCTCTGGTGCCTCTTAGTGCCTCCTGCTGGCCCCCTTGCCTCTTAGCACCCCCTTAAGGCATCCCACCGCCCCCACCCACTTTGGGAACCACTGGTATAGAATAAAGCAAATTAACCCACTCATCTGCATTAGTGAGGTTGTTCTGGGAAACAATCAAAATAAAATTGGACAGCTTTCCTTTTTGCTCAGGCTGGTACAGATCTTTGTATTTGCACTATTTGAATGGTTTGGTTTCAATTAAATTGTAAAAAAAATAGCATTAAGTAATCTGCCATTTACTGTACTTGACTGAATACAGCTTATGCAATTTGGACTAACGCCCCATTAGTGGTCTTTGTACAGAGCTTCAGTGATTAAATCATTGTATGTATTATTAGACAATATCCGGTGAGCATCCTCATCATGGCTATTAGAAACCTTGATGGGATTTTAAACAATTAGAAGCATTAACAGATTTTATGGATAGTTAAGATTTCTAAAGCCAGAAATGGTTTTCAAATAGGTTAAAAATGTTTGTAATGTCACTATATTTTTCCCCCCTAATGTTCTACTTCCTCCCTGGTTCATTAGCATTGATACCAATTACACCCACTTTGAGTCATTACATTTCAGTTTCCACAGCCTTCTCTTCCCATCACTGCCCATTAATCCAACCTTATACAATCTTCCCAGCCTACAGCTTCTCTCTATCTCCTTTTCCCCACAGGGAAAATCTTTTTCAATAACCACTTTTCAAGTTGACATGTGAAAATGTTCATCAGTGTGGAACATTTCCTTTTGTTACTCAGGATTTAGTTTTCCAAAATGTAGAGGCAGTTTCACAAAAAGTGTGAGAATCCTCACCAATATCTATTTTAAAATAGCTCCCTATCCCAGCTCAAATGAGAGGAAGAAAGGGAGGGGGGGGGAAATCCTCCCTCTCCCACCATTAAATATGTTCAAATTACAACTACAGAAATCCATAGATACATATCAATGCTGGCCAGAGAAATGGAAAAATGTCATTTCAGCACAGCTGGATCATGATATATTAGTAAAGGTTAACTTAGAATATACTACGGTATATTGTAATACGGTATAATGAAATACATTTGGAGTAATGCTAGCTTTAGATTTGAATTTGGATTCCAAATTCAAGGCTGCACTTCCTTCAAGGATGAGGTAGAACATGCAAATGTTAATGAATTATTTACTCTACATGCTGCCATAGTAGAGAAAGGTTAACAACATCAGGGCATGGCAATGAAACTCTAGTGTCCAAAGATCCCGTTCGCTGATCTCAGCCTTTGGTGAAATGGTTATATAAATTTGATTAATAAAATAAAGAAATTGTAGCTTTCCAAACGTTGCTGCAATCTAGTTATCATCTTATTTAATCAGCAAAGTTAATGCTGATGGACTATGGGAACTGTCATTGGGTTATGCTGTTATCAGTCTACACCATAGGATAGGATAACCATAATCAGTGGTTTCTTGATGAATTTTCTTTTATGGTTCCTTGCAGTCTTTTGGCATTGTCATTCTGAAATTCCAGATGTTGGCTGGCCTAGATTAGCACCTAATAAGAGGTCTTTGTAATGATATGATAGGTAGCTTTTAGTCAGTGGGATTTCCCTCCAATAAATCTGTAGATAGTGAGAGTATGTCATTGCCAGCCTATGCAAAGTGTGCCATGGAATCAGTTTGCAAAGTCTGAATAGTCGCATAATATAGTTCTGTGGATGTAGCATTGCTCCAGTTTGCACATAGCAAAAATACTTCTAAGTGCAATTGCTCTCCTATTTTCAAGAATCCCAAAGAGTAATCAACAGATTGGTAATCATGTTTCTTTTCATCTTCCTGAACTTTGCATGGAACTAAGAAATCATTTACTGTCTATCTAACATCAGTGACATTGCCCTAACTCCAAGTACCACACTGTCTGCTGATTGGTCTGCTTTGTTCTTATTTTCTCACCTTGAAAGGGCTATTGAGGGAGTACCCAAGTGTTCCATATTGTCTAGGCAGTTAGGTGGCAAAGTAAGAAGCTTCTCTTTTATAATCCATGCTTCCAGTTGAATTAGCATCCCTTGAATTAGTATCACCATAAAGATACACCAGCCAGGATACTCTCTGCAAAATTCCCTCTTCAAATGTACTAAATATGCCAACCATACTACATTAATACATTATAAATGAATCTGAATAACTTTGTAATCACCCTGCATAGATAACTACAATATGGAGGACAAAAGAAAAAAGTTGCTACGATTTGCACCCCAAACACTAAGTGTGCTCAGCACATCACCTGGCAATTGGAGACAATGGATTACGTGAATGTGTCTTTAAGAAATATTTCAAGAGACATTTATTTGAACAAGAGATGTTTGAGCTGAACAAACAATATCCACACTAATTTGCATCACATAAAAATATATTTATAGACCAGTGCTCTGAAAGATGAGCACAATTCAAAGTGCACTGATGATGTCCCCTGGAATGGTGACAAAACGTTTGCAGCCAAATTGCCATGCTCAGAACTCAGTCAATTGTTTCAGAATGGAATGGGGGTGGGCTCTGACTGAAATTGCAGCAATTCATTTCAAATGATTATTGTTGGGCTAATTTCTGATCATCTTATTGGTAGACCACCAAAGAAAGGCAGATTTAATGTTGACATAGTAATTCTTTGCTAAGTGACAGAAATCTGCTTCCTTTTTTTTATAGATACTCTTCACTCTCCAGTCTTTAGTACCACAAAAGCATTAATAAAGTAAGTAGTCTTGGTAAATTGAATAAATGTTAAATGGAAGAAAGATATACCAAATTGGAAGTTAATCTATTTAGACTTCAAGCACTTTAGCATGTGCTGTCCCAGCCAGTCTATGGGAATTGGATAGTTACTTAGGAATTATGAGCTGTCCCCTTAAGGGAATGCATCATGGTAAATGTAGTTAAAGGTATCCTGGGAAATGTAGTTCATGTCACATGGCCACATCTGTAATCCTGGTCACTAAATTGACCCTCGAGGGGTTGGGGGAGGTTTCCCTCCATTCTTGCCTGGACTCATGAACTGATAGCAGCTTTTCTACCATTACGAGATGGGTTAGGAGATAACCATCTTTCACCTACAAGGCTGATATACAAAGGATTGGTCATTATAGAAGAACTTCGTTAGAAATGTGAGTTATGAAGATATCTGATGTACCAAAAATGTACTTTGTTATGGATGTTTTGTGGAACTTATCTATCTGCATCTGCACAGCTACAAATCCACCTCTATGCATGAGACAGAACAGTGAAAGATGAGTCCTAACCCATCAGAAAAGTAAAATTGTTAATTGGATTTATGATAAAGCAAAGTAATATTGAGGCCAGGAGTGAATGTACAATGCTATGTTCTGTGCCTCAGTTTGAATTACAGGGAAGGGCAAGAAACCCCACCCCTTCCCCTTTTGTGCAAGAGACTTTCCAAATATCCTACGCTCTGGCTTTCAAAGGCTATCAAATTTGTTACTGAGGCAGGATTCCTTTGTCTTCACATCAAGCCAGGAAGAGGCAAATTCCCCCTCCTTTTCTCATCAGTGAAAGATTTGCTGTGTCTCAAATTACAATTCCTAACTGGAGAGAATCAATTTGTAAAACAAAGGGAGGAGCCAGGTTTTACCCATTTGCCCTGCTTCTCCCCAGCAGTTGAATCTACAATTCTCAGCAATTGAAGACAATTTGCTACCTTTTTCTTCCTTTTTCCCTCTGAGACAAAGACTGCATCTAGCTAGCCATTCCAACCAAACGCTTCCACAGGAAGTCACTCAATACCTCGTCAGACCCCTTTGTCTTAATCTCTCTACATGCTGTTTGCATGGTGGGAGGGGCTGTAGTCCCCCACATGCTGCAAACAAAGAACTTTCTGACCCACCCACCCTTCTTCTCTGCTCAACTTCTCTTCCTGCTATTTCAAAGACTCCTTTTAAATAACAAGAGGGAAAGCAAACTTCCCATCTTTCAAGGGACAAACAAGCAGCTTCCTTTATTTCATCTCTCCCTGAGCTAATTCTATGAAAACTAATTTACCAAACTAGCTTGTGCCCTGGAGTAAAGACAAAGGATGTGTTTTCCTCTATCTTAGCCAGCTTTTGCCACGAGGCCTCCTGCATTTACAATGCAGGCTGTAAAACCTTCTCTGGCCAGTTTTATTGGGGCTATAAATCACAACTCCAGCAAGTAAGCTATGTGAACAAAAGCAATTTCCTTTCCCTCACAAAGCATACAGTTTATCCATCTTATTTCTATGCTAGGAAAATTTTAAGCATAACAAGGACTGCAAATAACCCTTTGAACTGTTGTACTTATTTGATTAATTTTTCTTCCATCAAGTAAGGATTAAATACCTTTGAGACCCAACCACCCTCTCTTAATGGGCAACACCACAACTTGGTAAAGCAGCCTACATCCCCATCTGGTGGTCAAGAAGAAATTTCCCAAACTTTGATTTTTTTACACCATTTCTCAAATATTGACCAGAGTGTTTCTCCAATGATAACTCCTTTGAAACTATTGTGGACAATTTATTCAATTTGACCAGAGTGATTATCCAATGACAATCCCCTTTTTGAAACCATTGTGGACAATTTAATCAATTTAATTCAAATGTCCCAAGAGTAACTGCAACCTAACATGGGCGTAGCAACAGCGTTTTCCTGACCCTCTGCTGCCACCTTGTGAAGCAAGCAACCCTTATAGGCATATTTCTGCATTCTGCCCTCAAGTCTTCAGATTACGCAACACATATTTCTGTGTTCAGCCCTCTAGTCTTCAGACTTCACGACGCAACCTCTAGTGCCCCCTTCTGTTGGAAGCTCACAATGCACCCTAGAAGCAGCCATATTGTGTGCTGTGCTACCATCGCCCAGATTCTGCAGTGCCATTTACATGCTCAAGTATTAAATCCATCAGCAATTCTACCTTCTGCCACCTGCTTGCACCGCCCACTAGTACAAAAAAAGGAATTGCATGGAAAACCACTAAAAATTTTCATATTTCTCCCTTTGCCAATTTGAAGCATGGCAGCTTCCTCAGCCATGACAGATGTCTTTGATGTACCAGAATACCCGAATCCTCCAACCCGCTTGTCGTAAACATGGAGCATGATTCCCAAAATCCGCCTTTAGATGTCCAACCCTCTGGAGAAGCCGCGATACCTCAGAAGGCCTACGACCTCAGACAGCATAGGAAGCTTACCTCACCCAGGGTGCAATGCTTCAAAGAGGATTGAGAAAGGCAGTATCGCCGTCATGCAGACGCATGGACAGAGCTGGTCAAGATCTGTGACACCCCCAAAAGCAAGTTGCCCATTGAGAGCCTCTTCCTGATGCAGAAGGAGTTAGAGGAGCACCTCACACAGTGGAGAGACAGTGAAAATAAGCTTAAATACATACAGTCAAACCTGGAAGACTCAGAGTTCCAGGAACACATTCATTGCTTTGAGGAGGCGAACAAAGAACGCGGAGACAGCATTCGGGAAGGCAGAAACTCCCTCCAAGCCATGCTCCTCATTGCTCTACAGAAGGAGCAAATACTGAGGGAGAAGACCACATCCACAGAGATCTTCAATCACAAGCAGCTTCTTCCCACCACTCAAAGAAAGCCTCCTCCCTCCATTCTAAACCAGCTAGATCGCAGGCAGGTTCTATGGCTCCCACCATCCTTCCAGAACATCCTCCTGTCATAGCGGTGCATCTCAGGCCTCCAAAGCATCAAGTTATGCCGAATGAGCTGTAGAAGCCCAAGTTGAAGCTGCAGCAGCAGAGGCAGATTTATGTATTACGACAGAGGTGATACGGCAGAAGGCTGAACTGGCCAATTAACAAGCAGAAATGGCCAAAGCTCAAGCCAATCAACAAGCAGAAATGGCCAAAGCTCAAGCCAAACAATAAGCAGAAATGGCCAAAGCTCAAGCCAAACAGCAAGCAGAAATGGCCAAAGCTCAGACCAATCAACAAGCAGAAATAGCCAAAACTCAGGCCCAAGTGGAGTTCTTTAAACGACAAAGAGAGAAAGCAGTGAAAACAGCACAGGCCACAGCATGGCAGAAGGCGGCCAACGCTGCCTCCCTCAACTTCAACCTCAAAGACTTGGGAGAAGACAGCCCAGATACACGGGTCAAGGCCTATGTGGATGAGCAGCACTCGCTTCGAAATGAGCAGATGGAACCACCTCAGTTGCCTAACTGTCTCCCACAACCAGGGAAGCACTGGAATGAATCTCAATGACAGACTCTACACGTTACTTATGCAACTGACGTTGTACGACCTAAAGTCCAAGATTCACTTCCCACCAACAGCAAACCTTTCCCAACTGATGTTGTACGTACTAAGGTCCGAGATTCTCTTCCCAGCACCAGCAACCCTACTCCAACGTCTCATGGCCTGCCAGGTGAGCAAATTAGCCCACCAATGCTCACAACAACTTCTCAACAAGTTGACCTGCAACCAATCACAATTGCCACACTCAATCATCAGGCTAAAGAGTTCTCACCACAACTGCTAAACAACTCTGATGGAACCTACACCCAACCTCAAATGGTACTACCTACATATGTGGGGGCAGATACCGACCTCCTCATAAAGTACTGTCCACAATACATGCCCTCGAGCCAGAACACTACACCTACAATGATGTCATACGAAGAGATGACTTGCCCTTACAGAGAAGTAACAGAGAACTGTCACTAAGGTGTGGAAGGTTAGACTTAGCAGCCAGTGGTGTGTACAAATTCAACGACAAGCCAGGCAGAGAATACCTACTATGGAAGTCTATTTTCATGAGCACCGCCCAAAGCGAACAGCTGCTTCCCAGTGAAAAACTTAAATTTCTGTTGGCATGGCTAGGACCATGGTCTAACTACATGGTGAAACACATTTACACAGGCTTACTTAATGACCCAGACACCACTCTAAAATGAGTGTGGGATGCTTTGAACTGGAAATATGGCGAAGACACATTGATGGAATACTCGCTCTTAGAACGACTTTACAGTTTCCTGTGTATCGCCATCCACAAAACCTGAAAACTAGAGAACTTTTCCAACATCCTTACGGAACTACGAACAGCCAAAGAATGTTCTGAATTACCAGGACTGGTTTTCCTTGATCTCTTCATAACGCAAGAAGCAATCATCACCAAACTCCCAAAAGAAATATTAGAACAATGGATTGTTTTGTCCAATGCCTTTCTGGCCGTAAACTGCAGATGAGATCCACCCTTTGCCTTTCTCCAAGAATTTGACTTCTGGCAAACAGAGTCCTGCAACAGCTTCAGAAACCTTCGCCTCAGATGCAGATTTTACCAACCTAATAGGGACTGCTACCCCAACTCTGGACCTCTCCAGCCTCTACTGCACATCTCTACAGATCACCACCAAACATCAACACATAACACCGAGATCAACTCCTCATCCACACACAGTTGGGGAGAGACCTCATCAGATACAACCCATTTTAGATCTATTACTTCAACGAGAAACCAGTTTTGTCCTATGCACAACACTCGTCACTCGCTGAATAGCTGCACTGGGTTTGCAGCGAAATCGATGACCCAACAAAAAGAATTGCTAAGACAGTACCAATACTGCTACAAGTGTTGTGAATCCAAACATTCACCCAAACACTACACAACCAAGGTGCAATGTCACATCTGCAAAAGTGACCAGCACCCGACCGCGCTGCATCCAGATGCTGAGCCACCACTGCAGATATCTCGCAACCCTCCTTTGAACAAGGAGCCTTACCGTACCACAGAAACACACAGGGCTCCTCGGCAGACTGACAAACTGCAACCAACATCAAGAATGAGTGTCAACTGCACAGCACTGTGTGCCGACTCACCACACCCTCGTTCATGTCTTCCCATCTGCTCAGCCAAAGTGTACCCTGAAAGATACCCTGAAGCCACCATGAAAATGTATGTGCAGATAGACACTCAAAGCACTTGTACCCTGGCCAGACCCGCATTCTTTGACCTCTCTGACGTGCAACAGGCCAAACTTCCCTTCACTGTATCAACATGCCATGGACCAAGAAGCACGGTGGAGAGGAGAGCTACTGGACTTTGCATAGAGTCATTAGATGGAAATACCCGATTCCCACTACCGCCCGTATTTGAATGCGATGGGATTCCGAATGACCGCAGTCAGATTGCAACACCTGAGGTCAAAAGTAGCATGCCTCACCTACAGCACCTGGGTCATCACTTTCCTGCTCTAGATCCAGAGCCTGATATCCTACTCCTGCTGGGAAATAATGCCCTACGCACCTTTCTCTTCTCTGAGTCAGTCGGCAGCCCTGTAGATGGCCCAGTGGCCATCAAATCTCCACTAGGATGGGGGATAGTAGGAATTGTCAGTGACGCCCAGATGCAGGCTCCAACCCTGGCAAATACCTTAGCACCATCCATTCCACCTGCCTTCCGACACCCTTTAGCAAGAATGACGTTCCAGCCTAAAATCCGCTGATCAGTACACGTTTGCTAGGACACTCTAAACGACTAACAACAACCACCAGACATCCACTAAGACACTCTACACAGGTATATTCCTCTGCAACGCCCTTTCTAACAGCTTCCCAATGCCCTTTGACACCGTGGAAGCAAGAGTACTGTTCCAACCCTAAAAGGCCGCTGGAAGCAACCACCAAACTTTCACCTTTGCCAACAAGTGTACCTGTACACCCTAAAAGGCCACCAGAGGTGACCAGCAGACTTGCACCAAGAGGCTGAACCTGAAGATTAAACCTCAAGCTTTGCATGTGTTGCTTTGTTTGATGCTTTATTAATGTTTACTGTTTTTTCTTGGTTATATAGTTAACTGTTTATCTTAGTTATATACATAGTTATATGCTATTCAGTTAGTATTACTGTTTACTGCTTATCTTAGTTTATAGTTAATTTTTTTCTCTTCTTTTACTAGTGGAATTTACAATTCCAGGCGGGGAGTGTGCTGTCCCAGCCAGTCTATGGGAATTGGATAGTTACTTAGGAATTATGAGCTGTCCCCTAAAGGGAATGCATCTGGTAAATGTAGTTAAAGGTATCCTGGGAAATGTAGTTCATGTCACATGGCCACATCTGTAATCCTGATTTGTCACTAAATTGACCCTCGAGGGGTTGGGGGAGGTTTCCCTCCATTCTTGCCTGGACTCATGAACTGATAGCAGCTTTTCTACCGCTACGAGATGGGTTAGGAGGTAACTATCTTTCACCTGCAAGGCTGATATACAAAGGATTGGTCATTATAGAAGAACTTTGTCACAAATGTGAGTTATGAAGATACCTGATGTACCAATAAATGTACTTTGTTATGGATGTTTTGTGGAATTTATCTATCTGCATCTGCACAGCTATAAATCCACCTCTGTGCATGAGACAGGACATAGCATATACAGTAGTTAGCAGCAGAAGTTAAGAATAATATTCCAGAAGGAAGAATCAGTTTCAATTAATATCAAAAAATATTCTGTTGGGTAACGTGAAGGCATGGTACTGAAAAAAGATAAAAGAAGACACAAGAGTAAAAGTAGAATGACTGCAGGAACAGAGATGATCAGTCCTGTATAATACATTAAATGGCAAAATATTCTTCCACCAGAATGAAAAGAAAAGGGATATGCATGGAAGCTGCTAGGAACAGTGTGTGTAAAGAGTGTAAAAATAATTATAGTAAAGAGTGCCATAGAAGTGTGTAGAGATATACAAATGGAAGTATTAAAATGAATTATTGATTGAATGATGAAATGATATAAACTGTGAATATTTATGTATTTATGCATGCATGTATGTAAATATGTATGTATGTATAATAGAGATGGATGATAGATAGATAGATAGATAGATAGATAGATAGATAGATAGATAGATAGATAGATAGATATAGAAATGCAAAGAAATTAGAATGAGATTAAAATAAAAGTAGTGAAATATTTTGGGTGGAAATTGAAATGAAGGAAAACTGAAAATAGTTTAGAGATTAATATGGAAATGATAGTAAAATTCAGAAGCATGGAACTGAAAAAAAACAAAACCTGAAATTGTAGGTACTAAAAGGAGCGGGAATGATGAAAAAAATGTCATAAATGCTATGAGTGTTGAAAAACAATAAGGTTACAGGAGCAGATGTACAATTGGAGACAACTCAAAATATCAAACCCTTTGTGAAATGAGATTTGAAGTAGAAGAAGGAGGAACATTTCAATGAAATATTGAGCTATAATATGTGATGTGGGGGGGGGGATAATTTTGAAAAATAGGGCTCTCATAAAAGCATGTGATTTAATTGAAAAGTAATGAGTTAAACATCTAAGATATGAATGAATATCAATATTAATGAATAGATTTGTATTATTTTTGATAATATAGTATAATTTTAGAATGTACCAGACAGAATCCCAATGTATGTTATGTATTTTATATTAAGTACTATAAATATAGGGGAAAAAGATAAAGGCATCATACTCCATATAGTGTATAGGAGAAGTACTTCTTTTTTTTTAAAGAAGAAAAATAAATGATTGGCTGGAATAGAACAGACAAAGAATAATAAATATTACGATATGAATTGAGAGGAGATAAAAAAAATGAGAAAATTTAAAGGAGAGGAGAAGTTATATAGAAAATTGAAAATGTTAAGAAGATATGAAATGGTATGTAAAATGAATATGAAATTGAATTTGTGTCTGTACCAAGAGTTTTAACCCGGGATTAAGCAACTTTCAGAAAAGAGATTTTTTATATTTTTATGTTTTGTGTTTATGTATATTTATGTATTGTTTGTCTTGAAAAATAAAACTTGTTTTTTTTAAAAAAATATCAAAGTGGTTTACTTAGAAAGGGACTGCATAAGTTATGCAAAGGTGGGCTTCAAAAATTTCAGTAACAAGTTCTCTGCCTGGTTGCTGGGTGGGCCTTCATGGTGGGCATGGCCTAGTCGGCCTCCTGCACCATGGCAGGGGGAGGCATTTTCGCCTTCCCCAGGCTTTGGAGACTTTCCTCGAGCCTCTGGGAGGGCAAAAACTGCCTCCCCCAGGCTTCAGAGGCCCTCTGGAGGCTGGAAACAGGCCCATTTCTAGCCTTCTGGAGCCTCCAGGAGGCCCATTTTCACCTTCCCCGAGCCTCCGCATGGGCCCTGCACTTACCTCATATTCAAAATGGCCCACATGGAGATTTCTGGGAGGGCCAGGGTGAGGTGCGAGGGGCAGGGTGGTGTGGGATGGGACAGCCATGGGTGGGATTTGGTGGTTCCCCAAACTGGTCCTAACATTAGCTATGGGTTCTCCCGAACCCGGGCAAACCTGTAGCAGCCCACCCCTGAAGTTATGTAACATTAACATGCATGTAAAGATTGCTTCTGTGTTTAACACTAGGAAGAATTATGTTACTTTTCCCCTATTCAAAGAGAAAATAATATTAAACATAACATTGGCTGGGAACACAAATGATCTGCAGTGAATATTGGATGGCATGATTATATAGAAAACATGGATCTTACTATTAATTCTGTTTGATGGAGAAAATGGAGTGAATAACTGCAAACTATGAACAAATGAACTTGTATAGACTGCTTGCTAAACTCAGGAAGATGAAGAAAATAGAAGAAATGGAGATACTAATAGAGAAATAATAGGCAGGATGCAGTCTATTATAAAGAAATGATGTTTGTCACTTATTTATATAGAAACTGGATATGTTAAGAGAAATATACAAGTTCAAGATAGAATGGAATACTTTAGGAAATATGTGTGATAAATAATAAAACAATTGGTCAATGTGATTGGACACTAAATAAGTGGTACTAAATATAAAAAGAAGAGCTCAAAGTGAAAGAAATACATTGAGTGGTTTGGCTATACAGACAATAATAAAAGTCAGTTTTGATATTTTTAAAGGTTTCTTTTTCTTTGTGAAAATAATTTGAACCCTTATCTCCCAGCTGTTTACAAGTTTCCCTCAGATTTCTCCTGGTGACATTTAGATGGCATTTTATGTTTCTGTTACATATCTGGAGTTGGTAAAGAATGCTATCACTGGGATAGGTGTCTTCTCATATACAATTCTCTGATGTCTGCCTGGTAGCCCACATTTACCACTGTAAAAAATATGAAGTAGACAAAATACTTCCATGCTAATCCCCCCACCTTAGAATTTTTCACCTTCTGAAATTCTTATAATGTGTTTTTATGATTTTAAAACTTTTAATCCTAAATTATTCTGATTTTAATGTTTAATTTTATTGATGATATTGTACAAAGCTCAGAGCAGTGGTAGGATTCAATTTTTTTTTTACTACTGGTTCTGTGGGCATGGCTTGGGGTGTGGCAGGGGAAGGATATTGTAAAATCTCCAATCAGAGGTGGTATTTGCCAGTTCTCTGAATTAGTCAAATTTTCCACTACCGGTTCTCCAGAACTGGTCAGAACCTGCTGAATACCATCTCTGGCCCAGAAGCCCCAGGAAGATGGGCAATTAAGAAATATGAAATATACTGTATATATAGAAAGTTTCCCCATGGGATTTAATGTATGGTGGGAAACCAGGGAAAGTATAGAAACCAGGGAAAGTATAGACTATATAAGCAAAGATTACATACAGACACACACATTACCCATGAAAACCTCTCCTTTGGAATAATTTCTAAACCAAATTAGTTTTGCTTTTCTTTGAATGAAAAGTAGTACAAAAACGTACAGGAGAAATTTTGGATTGAGACTGGTTTGTAAGGATCTTAACTTCTCCAGCCACTGACCTGACAATGACATGCTAGGTATACTCCTCTTCTATACCTTCTATTTATCTTCTGTTCTGGAACAATGACATAATGGAAGGAAAGAATGCATACACATAGAACTCCAAAATATAGGACAGAATTCAATGGATAACTTTGCCTACTAAACAGTACCTACTAAAATTGAATTCAGTCATGGCTGAACTTATTTTTCATACCTCTTCTCCCCAAAGCTATAGAAGCTACATGTCAGAAAGCAGAACTTGTTTTAAAAATTCAGAATGTATTATTTTTAAACTATGGAACCTCTAAACTGCAGAACATCAAGAACCATTGCA